>NC_050575.1:356584388-356893179 GCF_011100635.1 Trichosurus vulpecula
AACTTAAATCTAACCATGCCTTCTTCCTTTTATACTTCTTGACTTGACTATACTTGACTTTTTTGGAGCCACATGTAAGACTTGGTGAGAGGGAGGGCACATGATAATTAGATGTTATCTTCTATCCCTAGAAAAATAACATTATAGATGGAAGAAAAACTAAACTTGCATTAAATATCTACCCTGACAACAGTCTGAACTATAAAATCAATTTTGGTAAATTAATTCATAGGAAACTCTTAGCCTCCTATTTGTAACCTTGCTTAAGGCTTTTATAATTTTTCCCCCTAAGAAATGAATTTTGTTAGGAAAAATGTTTGTGTTTTTAAAAATCCAGTAAACACTGAAGTTCAAGTTAGTTTCTAGTGTCATTGCTCCCTCAGTATATTTTAGCTCTAGAGCCTTTTTTTTTCTCATACTCTGCATAGTTCATTAAAAAAATTAAGTATTTATTTTCTTTTTTACCTTCCCCTTAATGGAAAAAAAAAAAAGAACAGAAAAACAAACCCTTGTAACAAATAGGTATGGTGAAGCAAAACAAATTCCCACATTGGCTATGTAAAAGTATATCATCTTATTCTGTAACTTGAGTCCATCATCTTTGTCAGGAGGTGGGTAGCATTCTTCACTATCAGCACTTTGAAATTGTGGGTATTCATGACATTGATTAGCATTCTTAAAAAATTATTTCTTTGTAATGCTGTATATATTGTTCTCATCAGCTCACTTTACGCTGCATTAGTTCATACATCTTCTCAGTTTCTATGAAACTTTCCCTTTTATAATTTCTTATGGTATAATAGTATTTGTTTTATTGCATTCATAGAAAAGAATTTGTTTAATCATTCCCTAATTGATAGACACTCTTTGGATTCTAGTTCTTTGTCACCACAACAAGAGCTGCTACAATATTTTTGTATATATGGATTGATATCTTTGTATATATGGGCTCTTTGATGTCTTTGGGGGTATAGGTCTAGTAGTGGCATTGCTGGGTCAAAGGATAAGCACAATTAAGTAACTTTTGGGCGATAGTTCCAAATGGCTTTCCAGAATGATTGTATCAATCCACAGTTCCACTAGCAGTACATTGATGTGCCTGTTTCTTGCAGTCCTTCCAGCATTTGTAATTTTTTGGGTGTAAAACTTTTACATGTGTCTTTATTAAATTTCATAATAGATTAGGCCCAAAATCCTAGCCAGTCAAAATTTTTTTGAATTCTGACTGATTACAATTTGTTAATTATCTTTGCCAGCTTTTTGTCATCTGCAAACATAATAAGCATGTCATTTATATCTTTATTCAGAGTCACTGATAGAAATATAAAACAGCATAGGGTCAAGCGTGTATTCCTAGGGCGTTCCATTGGAGATGACCTTCTAAGTTGACATCAATCCTTTGAAGATTATGCTTTGAGTCTGGCCATTGAACCAGTTCTGAATCTGCTGAATTGTGCTATCATCTGGCCCACATTTTCATCTTTTCTACAAGAAAGTCATAAGAAGAATTTTCAAATGCTTTGTTAAAATCAAAACTCTGTCTGCATCAGCCTCTTGAATTTGCATACCCTGTCACATAAAGAACATGAGATTAGTCTGGCATGACCTCTTTTTCATGCAGACATGGAACACTACTTCATTTTCTTAGTGTTCGCTAAGCATCGCCTTAAATGTTTCAGAATTTTTCCAGGTATTCTAATGGGTAAAATTTGTTAGGTTGTAATTTATAGGCTCCTTTTCCCCTATTTTTTGAAAATTGGGACATGTGTCTTTTCTATTCTTACTGCATGTCTCTCTAGTCCTGTACAATCTTTCAAGTGTCACTGACAATGACTCAATAATCACATAGACCATTTTTTTTCAGTATGCTAGGATATAGTTCATTTGGGCTAGGGACTTGGAAAAATCATCCAGCCCACTCTTCTCATTTTATACATGAGCAGCCTGAGGCTCAGAGATGTCACATGACTTGCCCAGAGTCATATAGCTAATAAGTTGCAGAGCTCATTGCTAATTTATGTAGATTTTTATGTATATTAGAAATTGGCATGGGTTAAAAAAAAACTTGGCATGTAAGGATTATTTGCTAGGAAAGTATCAAGGATTAGGTTTGTAGAATCTTAAATCCTATGATGATGATTTTACGGATATGAAAATTTTTGTGTGTATTCAAGGCAGAGTAGAGTAGCAGATCATGAGAGTTGAGGAGTTAATGCACTGGGAAAGGCTAGAAGATATCTCAGAGGCTATCTACACTCTCTCTCTCTCTCTCTCTCTCTCTCTCTGTCTCTTTTTCTCTCTTTTTGCAAGGCAGTCGGGGTTAAGTGACTTGTCCAGGGTCACACAGGTAGCAAATGTATGAGGCTGTATTTAAACTCAGATTCTTCTGACCCCCAGCCTGGTACTCTTATCTATCGTACCATCTAGCTGACCCTATTATTCTTTTCATTTTGCAGATGAGTAAACCAAGGCCCAGGGAGGTTAAATGACTTGCTCAAGGTCACAGACTAGATTTCAGTCCAGATTCTCTGATTGCATAGTCTTCTCACCTTAGCAGCCATGTCCTTGATGAATTATCAGTCATCCATATGTAGATTCTGTATAACCATTTTTCAGTCCTATAGTCCCTGGCTCTCCACCATATTGTAGTAGAAAGAGTCTAGATAGGGAACCAGAAGGTTCTTGGGAACCATTTCTAGTCCTGGCTTTGTAACTTAATAGTTGTATAACCTGGACAAAACATTTAACCTCATCGACCCTTATTTTCCTCATTTTTAGAATGGGTTCAATAATGCTTTTTAATATTTCACAGAATTCTTTTGAGAAAATTGTTTTGTCAGTGATAAAGTGCTATGTAAATGGATTGTTAATTGGAACACAATAAGAACAGTGAATCTTTGCCAAAACATTCATCTCTTGGGCCTCGGTTTCTTCATCTGTAAAATGAGATTGGATTAGATGTCATCTAGGGTCCCCTTTACCTTTAAATCTACCCTTTTGCCTTTAACAATCATTATTTTCTAGTTCGTAGGCATCTGGGATGTAAACCAAGCTGAAAATAATGTTTGATATTTATAACAGCCCGTTACGGTTCACCAAACACTTTATATACATTGTCATTTAATCCTTACAACAGCCTTGTGAGATAGGTGCTATTATTATCTCTCTTTGCAGAAGAGGAGAAAGCTCAGAGGAGGTAGGGGACTCAGTGTCAGAAGTACAATTCAAACTCAGAGTTTTCGGCCTTCATGCCTTATGCTCTTTCTACTATACCACATTGCTCCTCAGAAAATGGCATGTTCAATAGAAAAATTTTAGCATGGTTTGTGCCTTTCTTGCTTTGAACAATAAAGGTTTCTGGGAAATAACTGGACATTCAGAGTATGTCGAGGGTATTAAAAATAGCTAATGAGTGCTTAGAAGGTATCTAGCAGTAATAGGGTCCTCTTTGAAGGAAGTGGCCAAATAGAATTAGGTTGAGCCTTTTATTATACAATAATAGTCCCTTATAAAAGTTGAATCCCTGAGAAAGTGTTATTCCAAAGACTGTCATGGTTCTGTTTTAGCACTGATAGTTCAAGCTAAAACCAAAGAAAACCAGAGGCAGTTTTCTTATATTTGGAAGAGGTATCAGGAGGTTAGTGTCGGCTTAGACCTTTTGGAGTTCAGATAGAGTATATCTTAGGGTTGAAATAGTTATGTGGGGCTGTTCTGAGGAGGCTCTAGATCAAAGCAGATGGCTGGTCATAGGAGATAGTAGACTTGAATGCAAGTAAAATATAAACATCCTTCCTAGAAGGCAAGGACAATTTCCTTTTCATCGGGGCCTGCCACAGTACTGGCACTCTGGCATTAATAAATTCATTTTTGAATTGAAACCTTGGCGTTGGCATTGAAGTGTGGGAATCAGCTGGCCAATATGTTGATAGTGCATTCTCACCAAGCAGCTGCAAAGAATCAGGCAGCTTTGCACATTTCTCTCATCCTTAGCATCTGAGCCTCTCTTTGTAGCTATTTATAGCTAAGAAATTTTAGAGTTGTCCAAAAATAAGGTGTTGGGAAAATTAAATGTGAAAACTTTGAAAACAAAAATTGAGTTTGATATTGGAATGACTGTAACATCCATGAAATGTCGGATGCTAGAAGAGCAGGACCAATTGTACACAGTTGTTCAGTGCTGGGTAATTGTGGAGCCATTTGGGGGTAAATATCCATCTGCTTTGTACATGGCTAATTACAGCAAATTCTGTCATCTGAACAACATTCAGGGAAGTATTTGTTGAGTATCACTTGGAGGATTCTAAACTTCTGCCCTCAAGATAGTTGAAATCTTTGAGACAAGACACATATTAAACAGAATAAACCAGCACAATAAAGGGCTAAATTGTATGGTACAGATAAAGATATTCTATAATTGTTATGATACCCTGATAAAAAGAAGAAAGTTTATTATTCTTTCTACTCTTAAAAGTAGGCCTTGGATTTTAAAGTTGTTCATGCCAGTTTAAATCTGTACCTCTCTTATATTTTTGTCTCTTCTAGTCTGAGTAATAGAAATCAATGTCAGTAAGGCCAGGTATGTAATAGGCTTATAAAGAATTCATCCCTTAGCCCTTTAGCATATTTGGTTCTGTCATCCGAAGAAGCAAAGGATGTTATTTGTGTGTTATTACCAGCATGTCAGGATATTAAAGGGTATAAAGTTAATCCAGCTAGGTAGGGGCAAGAGGGTAATTTTCCTCAGTCTTTTTTTCTAGGCAGTGCTCTGACTCTAGGGTGCTGTATAAATTCTTTTACGCTCTTCCTTCTTGAAGGCTCTCCCTTTCTAGAAAATCGTCTGTTTGTTTCTTCCCAAGATGTGTATTCTGCCTTTATGTTTAGTCACTCTTTAATTGCACTCTTCTTACTTTCTCGACATTCCATTGTCTTTTTAGATTGGGATGGTCAGAGTAAGGAAAGAACCTTATTCCTGGCACATAATAAGCACTTAATAAATGTTATTATTGTTAGCACAGTGGAAAGAATATTGACTCTGGAGTCAGAAGACCTGGGTTTAACTTATGCCTCTGATAAGACCTGTGTGATATTGGGCAATTCCCTGGGCCTCAGTTTACTCATCTGTAAAGTGAGAAAGTGGGACTAGCTGACTTTTGAGGACCCTTCCTAGACCTGTCCTTCTCTGAAAGCCTTTTTCCCTATGTTAGGTATGGGACTCTGGGTCCTTAAAAGCTTTGCCAGCAGAGAGTACAAATTCTTACAAGTTCCGCCATTGTGCAAAGTCTTGGAGTATGAGGCTGGTGATGAATTTTATGTTTATTGTACAAGGACAAACCTGATTTCAAAAAAGCTCGTCACTGCATGTGGGCTGCAGGGTGATAAATATTTCAGCCACAGCAACTCTCAAAGACAACTTCTTAAATTGTAAAAGTGTTGTGATATTTATTGGTAGAAGGAATACCCACACTAATGAAATCAGACCCTTAAAGTACTGATTGAAGGTGTCCTTCCACATAATAAAGAAAACATTTTTTAAAATTTTATTTGCCATGTGCCCCTTGATTATTTGTGGTGATACGAGGATGCCCTGGTAACCCGATTGTGAACCATTACTAATAGTTTACCACGAGTGAGAATCATGTTTTTAAACACACTGGTTTTTTCTAGGTACCAGGCTCTGAAAAACAGGTGCTTCTGAGTGTAATTAAAAAATTTTTTAAGTGGGAAAAGAGTAGTAAATATTTAAATATTTAACATTTATACTTTAACGTTGAAAAATTTGATCATTCCAAAGTGACTCCTTTTAACCTTACCCAAACATTTTGGAAATGTATGTTACTATTATTAGCAACAAAATTATCATATTGAGTCTTAAATGAATATAAGGAGTTCCTGATGCTAAAATTCCTTTTACCAATACATATTTGACTACTGTTTCGCAACTTTTAGTTTACAGAGTTACCTGGGTCACTGTGAGGTTGAGTATGTTATTACTACCTGCGTGATATGTAATAACTACCTCATATTGAAGGGTTTTAGGTGAATCCAGATAAGGCAGGGGGAGGATGTTGATTTTCCTCAGGAATAACTACCTCATATTGAAGGGTATTAGGTGAATCCAGATAAGGCAGGGGGAGGATGTTGATTTTCCTCAGGATGATATCAGTCTTTTTTTCTTAGCATAGCTCTAACACCAGGGTCAGGTTAAGTTTCCATATTGTCTGAGAGTGGCATTCTTTCCTTTGCCTGGTAGTGAGGAATATCCTGATTAGGTCCATCACTCAGTTAGTACTTTCCTTGTGAATGTGTGACCGTGATACTGACCCAGGGAGGTAGCAGGAAACACTTCTGGGAACAAGATAACCCAGAGAAGCAAGTGCCGAAATAAACACTTAACCTTCAATGTGTGTGATTAATTCTGTGGTAGATTAATGTTGAGTAAAGATGGTCAAGGCTAATGTGATATTTTACTGAAGAAAAACTATTAGTACTTGTTCTGACTATAAAAAAGACTGGAAACTACACATGAACTCATGCTTTTCTTTCTTTTTTTGAAACCAGCTATGTGATGATGATGCCATTTAAACGCCAGGCTCTAGTGGAGTTTGAAAACATAGATAGTGCCAAAGAATGTGTCACCTTTGCTGCTGATGAACCAGTTTATATAGCTGGCCAACAGGCCTTTTTCAACTACTCTACAAGTAAAAGGATCACTCGACCAGGAAACACTGATGATCCATCAGGGGGCAACAAAGTTCTTCTTTTATCCATTCAGAACCCCCTCTACCCAATCACAGTGGTACGTATGTATCTATGTATGTGTGTATACTTTCAACATAGCAAATCTCACTGATCCCATGCTTTTGGATTTTTAAGCTTCCTTCTAAAGCAGAGGTTCCCAAACTTATTTGGCCTACTGCCCCCTTTAAAAAAAATTTACTCAGTGCCCCCCTGGAAATCTACTTACTTTAATGTTTTTTTTCTTTTTGAATTTGTGTCATTTCAAAAAAATACAAATTTTTGTAAAAAAGTGATGCATCTTAAATTTAATAATTTATTGTAAATGTGTGGTTTTTCCTGCATTGAAATTTTGATGATATAATATTGCATCATGCAACTGTATAGTATATGGTAAACAAGTCATTACACACATGTACTCCTGCCAGTGCATGCTGGACTTCCCGAAAAGGCTCAACACATGCTCAGCTGCCAACACTTGCTTCTTAAACCTGTCGGTGGACTTGACCACTGATTGGTTATTACTTGCATTTTGTGTGCTTATTTGGAAAATAATGTAATCACTGTGACTTTAAACGAATTTACACGAATCATGTGCAAATGGCTTTTCAAAATTTTCTTTTCTTCCCTTCTTTCCTTACGCTTCCACTGCCCCCTTATTTTTATTTGGTGCCCCCCAATTGCACTCGAGGCTACTAGTGCCCCCCTGGATTGTTCTAGCACCCCACCACGAGGTGGTATCACTCATTTTGGGAACCTATACTCTAAAGTGAGGCTACAAAGGTGCTCTTCAGTTTGTTTATGTTATTGTAAATTTTTTTTTTAAAGTGATTGTAATGTGATTGTAAATTTTTTTAAAAAATTGTACTCAGCAGGCAGGAACAACTTAGGTAAATAATACAACTTATTTGGTAAAAATATCCCTGATAATCACTCTTGCAACTCGGTTCCTAAGAGTGAGGAAGAAAACCACAGGGTAGGGAATGTGAGGCAGAGAATGCTTTGAAGGCTGTTAGGCTATCTCAGATGTTACTTTATGAAGGAAGAACTTCACAGTGGAGCAGGCAGAATATTTTCTTAGGTCAGCCACACAATTCACCATCTTTAAACTTGAGAATGATTTAAATAGCCTGTTAAAATAATTTCAAAATTAATTGAAAACTTTACATTTTATCTTTTTTGTTTTTTTCTAATTTACTTGAGAAATAAGCTTTTCATATTTTGGTTTTATATAAAATTGGTATTTTTATAAGGACAGCATTAATATTATTAACAACATTATTAATTATAAGTATTCACATTATCATGAATAGTACTAGTAGCTAGAATTAATATAACTTTAAGGTTTGCAAAGCACTTTACAAATCATTTTATCCTCACAATGCTCCTGAGAGGTAGGTATATATACCCATCACATATAATGGGTTATACCCATTTTCTAGATGAGGGAACTGAGGAAGACAAAGGTTAATAAGTGACTTGCCAGGTTTACATAGCTAGTAAATATTTGAGATCAGATTTGACTTTGAGTCTTCCTCATTCCATGTCTAGTACACTGTGCCATCTAACTGCCTTTTATACATTAAATTAAAAAAGGAAATGTTTAGAAACAAGCAAGTGAAAGGAACACTTGAGTTTGACTAGACTAATAATATACAATAAGGGAAGTCTAAGTTAGTATAGCTCTCTACCTTAAATCTCAAGGCTTGATGGAAGTTCATTTCACGTTGACATTTCTTTAGTCAAGTTCTGTAACATTACAGCATTATTAATTTGGCAGGAGACTCTGCTGGGGTATCTAAATTTAAAGTCACCTTTTTTTTTTTTCCTGAGTAGGACCTTTTCTTCCACTAGATGGCAAGTTGAAGTTTAATTATTTGGTAGTTGGAGGAATGACCATGATCCAACTTAGTTATTTTCTGTATGACAGCTTGTAATTTCTAGGCTTTGCATCTTGAGAATTCCAGAGAATCACGGAGTTACGCTACTTTTTAATCAAACAGCCATTTCTTGACTTAGGTATTTATGAAATTACACATTATAGTGAATGTTTAAAAAATTTAAATATGTGCTAATGCATTATAATATCAAACCACATTGAATATTGAATATGAATTATTATAGATTCAACCATTGTCTCTATACAGATGAATCTCACAATTGTTTTAGCCCTAACCTCTCTTCTCATTTCTAGTCTCTCATCTCCAGTTGCCTATTGGATATCTCATACTGGACATCCACAGACTTCTTAATTCAGTATGTCTGAAATTGAATTCATTCTCCACCTCCCTGTTTTTGCTGCCTGCCCCCAAATCCTCACCTCTTTCTAACTTCTCTATTACTGTTGAGAGTACCACAATCCTTCTCAGTCATCCCGGTTCACAGCCTTGGTATCATTCTCAACTCCTTACTTCTTTCTGACCGCTCAGGTCTAATCTCTTGCCAAGACATGCCATTTCTACTTTCACAGTGATCTCTTACATATGCCTCCTTCTCTCTTCTCTGGCACAGCAATTACTCTGTTACAGGCCTTCATTATCTCACACTTGGACTATTATAATAGCCTTCTTTCTTGTTGGTCTCCCTGTTTCAGGTCTTTCCCTACCTTGGTCTATCTATCACTCAACTACCAAAATGATCCCTGTTCCCCAGTCTTCTTATACCTTATATCCTTCCCTGCACATGTTGTCTTCAATCCAGTGACACTGACCTCATTACTGTTCCTTGTACTTGGCACTCCATTTCCTAGCTTGCAAGTGTTTTCATTGTCTATCCCTCATGCCTAGAATGCTCTTCCTCCTTATCTCCATCTCCTGGTTTCTTTCAGATTACAGTTAAATTCCCACCTTCTGTAAGAAGCTTTTCTTCATCCTTCTTAATGTTAGTGCCATTCCTCTGAGGTTATTTCCAGCTTATTCTGTATATGCCTTGTTTATATGCAGTTGTTTGTTTGTTATCTCCTTCCACTAGAATGTGCTTCCCTTGAGGGCAGGGATTCTTTTTGTCTTCACATATATCCCCAGCATTTAGCACAGTACCTGGCACATAGTTGGCATTTTATATGTTCTTGTTGACTTAAATATAATAAATTATTCTAATAAGGCTGTAATGTTGCACTACGAATATACTGTAAGATCCTTTTCTAGCACCTCAGATAATGGGCCACTTAGCTACCTCTTTCAGATGTGATCAGATAACTAGCCTTCCTCTAATGGGTACTTAGAATCCCAGTTAGGCAGTTTGCAAACTTAATAGATAGAACTTTGGAATTGTGTGACGTGGGATTGGATTGTGTGACATGGGAGACACTGGCCTGCTCAGCATGGCATCAGAGAAGGTGCTGTGCTCTATGAGCAAAGCAGAATTGAATTAGCTCAAAAGAAGTGTGAGATGCACAGATTTAGAGAATCTACCCCATATGTTTACATGGACTATTTGTGCCCGACCTGTGGTAGAGCATTCCAAACTCATAATGGTCTAATCAGCCATAGTCCCACACACTGTAACTAGACTCTAACATAGTGATATCATTTTGGTCCTCTTTGAGAATGAAGGACAACAACCAAGCAACTATTTTCTTGCTACAACTTTAAAGAGCTTTATTTGCCATAATTAAAGGTATTCATTCTTTGATTCAGGATTTGAATGTTTATTATGCAGCCATCATAAGAACTAAAATTTCTGTCTTCCCAGCTTTGAATCTAACCACAGACTGCTTTCCTATCTGTAAATATGGCTTCCTTAGGCCCTGTGATTCACTTTTTCCCAGTCTAATTGTTTTGTCTGATTATCAGTTCATTTCAACAAGTATTTATTAGAGCATGTGTAAGTGAATCTAAAACAAAATAAAAAGAGTTGAGTGTCACTAATAGCTGGGGAAACAGCAGAAGTACCTACTAGGTGAACACTTGAGTTGAATTGGGAAGAGAGCTAGGTCTTCTAAGAGGCAGAAGCAAAGAAGGAAAGTGTTTTGGTTATGGGAAACAACCTATACAAAGACAGAGGTGGGAGGCAGGATGTCATTTATGGAGTATAACAAGGAGGTCAATTTAGCTGGTGCAGAGTGCTAGGAAGAAGAGTATGAAATCAACTGGAGTTGGATTGTGAAGGACTTTAAATGCTAAAACAAGGGGGGTAGCCGTGGGGAGTGGCATGGTAAGATCTGTGCTTTTTGCTAGCTAGGTGGAAGGAGGATTGGAGAGGGAAGAGGCTAGTGAGAGGAAAGCCATTTGGAGGGATATTGCAGTAGTCCAGGTAAGGTAATGAGGGTCTGAATCATGGTGGTTGTGGCATGAGTGGAGAGAACACAACAGACTTGAAAGATAACTGTGATAAAATGGGCAAGATTTGGCAGATGATTGGATAATGGGGGCTGGGAAAAGGAAGGAAGAATTTAGAATGCCTTTGAGGTTGCAAACTCCTACTTCCTCTTCTTTCTCTCTCTTCTAAACCCTTTGTATCCCGATTTCTGACCTCATTAATCAACAAAAACTACACTCTCCAGTGTTACCAATAGTCTGTTAATTGTCAGCTTTAGTGGCTTTTTCTCAGTCCTCATCCTTGACTTCGTGGCACTATTTCACACTGTTGACGACATTGTCCTCTTAGATATTCTCTTCTTTCTGTGTTTTCATGATACTGTTCTTATTTCTCCTGCCTGTGTGACTGTTCCTTCTCAGCCTCATTTCTTGGATCTTCATTCCTATCCTATCCTCTTAACTATAGGCATCCCTTTAGGCTTTGAACCCTCTTCCCCTTTTTTCCTCTATACTTTCTCTTAGTGATCTCATGAGCTCTATTGAGTTCAGGTGTCTTCTCTATGCAGATGACTCTAAGATCTTTATATTTATCCTGAGCTCTAGTGCTGTATCCTGAACTGCATGTTGGACCTTTTAAACTGGATTTTCCAGGAACATCTCAAACTCAACATGTCCAAAGTAGACCTCATCATTTTCCCACTCTTCTTTGGATTTTTGCTGTTACTGTTAAGAGCACCACCATCCTTCCAGTTATCCAGGTTCATGACCTTAGTGTTTTCCTCAGTTCTTTACTTTCACTCTTACTACATGTCCCATCAAACTTTGTCATTTCTGTCTCCAGAATTCTGTCATATATATCCTCCTCTCTATACCCACATAGTCACAACCCTAGTTTAGGCCCACATCACTTCTCATCTGGATTATTGCGTTAGCCTCTTAAATGATCTCTGCCTCGGTTCCCTTCCTATTCCAAACCATCCTTTAGAGAGCTGCCAAAATGATTTTTCTCAAGTTCAAATCTGACCATATCATCAGCGTGCTCAGTAAAGGCATTAAAGGTTTCCAGTTACCTCTAAAATCAAATGAAAGTACTTTGGCATTTTCTGTCTTTTCAGTCTTCCTACATGTACTTTATGGTTCTGCCTGAGAGCTTATTTGTTGTCCCTCATATAAGTTGCTCCATTTTCCATCTGCCATGCCTTTGCCCTATCTCCCATGCCTAGCATGCACTTCATCCTCATCTCTGCCTCTTGGAATTCCTGGCTTCATTCAAGATTTGTCTTGTACATACCAGTTTATGTATGTGTTGTCTTTTTTATTAGAATGTAAACTCTTGGAGGATAGGGATTACTTTTTTTTTTTAAAACCATTTGTATCCTGAACACAGTGTTTGATATTAAATGCTTAATGAGTGCTTGATTTACTGACTAGATGAATGGTAGTATTCTGAATAGAAGTTGGGAAGTTAGGATGAAGAGTGTGTGGAAGGGGAAAGAAAGGGACTTAAGTTCTGAGTATGTTAAATTTGATAAGCCTCTGGCTGTTGGTGGTATGGGACTGTAACTCAGAAGAGAGATGCCTGGAATATTCTCCTTCCTTATTCATCACCTTTTTGAAATCCTTAGTTCTTTCCAAGGCTCAGCTGGGGTGACCTCTCCTACAGGATAGCATGAGAAATCAAGGAGGGCTGGAGTGACTATAGGTTGAGGTAGGGAGAGAGAATAGGTTTAGGGGGACATAGGAGACAGAGTCAGGGGGCAAATGAAAGGATAGGGAAAGTCTGGGTCACATGTCAGATGAATTTGAGTTGTAAATTTTCATTCTGGAGTTGGGGTACCTGTGGGTGATGATGAAATCAGAGGCATGACCATCCCTGTGTATGACTGAGGTGAAGTGAAGATATAGACCATGAGAGTTGAGGAGATGATGAGCTGGGAAACGGGTATTTGAGAGGAGTATAAATACTAAAGCTGAAGTCCTCAGATATAAAGGGTAGTATTTACATTGAAGGTTCCATTCAGCTTTGTTTCAGTGTGTGGTAATATTTCATTAAAGGTCATATGGCCTTTGTTTTTTTTATCTCTTCTAGCGTAAGAAATCCTTTTCATTTTTGAAAGCTACCAGTTTTCATAAACGCTCTGGATAACAAGGTCTAGGTAGTTAGAGAGGTTCATGTTATTTTTACTCTGGATTTTTACCCAGAACAATAACCTCTGATTTTTATAATGAATTTAATGGACCAACTGCATTAGCTTAATAAGCAAATTTTGGAATAAAGAAGATAAAATTTTATTGTGCTTGTCAGGGATATTATGGAGAGGATGCTTGTTCAGCTGCACATTGAACTAGGTGGCCTCTGAGGTTCTTGTAAGTGTGAGCCAGGTACTGAACTCCTTGAGAAAGGAGAGAGAACGACCCCAAAGCCAGTAGATAACTTCCACCAGGCTCTGAATTACCAGACTCAGATTATATCTGGATGGAGTGAACCTCAAAGGAGCCAAAGTTACTGAATGGCACCAGTAGGAGGAGTGTCCTCTTCCTGGCCCAGTGTGTTGAGATTATTATCATCATCTTCAACAGCCATTTATTAAGAGGTTACGGTGTGCCAGCCATTGTGCTAAGTGCTGGGGATGCAAAGAAAGGCAAAAAAGAATCCTTGCTCTCAAGTGGCTTACATTCTAATGGAAGAAAATGCGCCAACAACTGTACATACAAAACAGAGACAGTGTAAATGGGAAGCAATCTCACAGGGAAGGCATTAGTAGTAATGGGGAAGAGGCAGAAGGGAGATGAGAGAAGGTACATCCAGTTGGCCAGGGACACAAGCCAGGTTTCCATGATTGCAATAAAGTAGAATGATCATGAGAGGAAAGTGTCTAATATGAAGGCAGTTTTAAAACAATAGAATAGGGGTTTGTCATAAGGTACAAGGGAAGTGTAAGGGTAGAGCTGACCTGGGAGGTCATTGGAGTCAGGGAGTAGTAGCAGGGGAAGGCAAGATAGAATCTATAAATCCCAGGGATTCTGAGTGTAGGATAGTTTGCTAGTCATAGGAAAAATTGTCACACCCCTCCCACGAATGATTGTTGAGCCTCAAGTCTCTGCCTAGAATTGATTTGATTAACATTCTCCAATGTCAGAGATACTGCTTGAAGTGGTGTATCTGGGACAGGTTCTCTTTCATTGTGGTAGCTCTTTTCCTCCCCTTCTTCAGTAAAATTTCCCAGAACTATTCTGATTGCTGGACAGCTGGGATAGGAGCTTGACTTACAAGCAAGAGTTAAGTACAATATTTTGGCAGTTTAACTTTGGTACATTCGTTATGTTTTTCTTCACAGACATGAAAATCCCATTCCTGCCAGGATCCTGTGTCCCTCATGTAAAGATTTGCTTATTCTCCTGTAAGGATTCCCTTCTGGAAGTAAAGAGAAACTAATGGGGAAAGAGAGGGTTAGCTCAAATTAGGTTCTTTGCAAAGTTGCTTTAAAATTAAGGGAAAGGATATTTTACGGTAGTTACTATTTGGCCTTCTGTAACTTGAGGCTACTTGCTGTCTCCTCTATAGGACATACCATTTCCTGCTTCTGTCTTTGAACAGGGTATCTCTAAGGCCTGGAATTCTTTCCTTCCTCACAACTTTTGGAATCTCTGGTTCCTTTCAAGACTCAACAGAGGAGCCCTACAAGAGACTTTTCCAGAGTTCCTCCGGTTTTTAGTGCTTCCCCTCCCCCAAATACTCCACTAATCTGTGTACACATAAGCTTCTCGAAGACAAGGACTGGTTAGAGCTTGTCTTTGTGTCCCTAGTGCCTGTCACGTAATATGTGCTTGATAAATGCTGGTTGATTTGAATTGTTGAGCAAGGGGTTGGGGGTAAGCCATACCTCATTATCATCAAGGAAATGGTTTTGATTGCCAGCTACCATTTCGCATAGTGGTGATTAAAGCTTCAACAGCTCTCAGGCATATAAAGGAGACCGAGAGAAGTAGCAGCAGGCACATCGTTGACCAAATTTACCAGTCTCTGGTAATAATGAGTTCAGTGCTACATATCCTGCTTTTAAGGGACGTACTCTTTACACACCATATTCTTTGCTTACTGTTTGCCCTGGAGATACCTTAAGCAATTGGTAGGTTGTCTTCCTGAGTAATTAAAGATAAAACATCACTGTGCATGTCTTAATACTAACGTATTCTCAATAACATTTGAATATCCTTTTAAGTGAGATCCTGGACACAGACTACTATACTAGCTGTCCTTTGTACATGGTGACCCTGTTGACATGCTATTACAACATGTACTTTTAAGTTTTTCCAGCAGTATGGGTAGATTTGTATTATTCTGTCTACCTTCAGCTCTTGTTACAAAGGCCATGTATTTGCAGACTATCTGGCCAGACAGGTCAGTCTGTAGCCATGAAACAAAACAAAGTGAACTTGTCTACCTGAAGCTCAAATCAGGGATATTCTGTTAATGTTGAAAGTACCATGAATACAGCAGTTCAAAAAATGTGTAATCCTTATCTTAAACAGAGTTGACATTTTGAAGAAGAAATAAGTGGATAAATGCATAACATACTTGACATTTTTTCTGTTCAACATTTATTACTTTAATTTTGTTTGGGAGAAATACTCATTTGGGTTTCACATCCTTCTTGTGTATCCTTATTGCCTATACTTTGTTCATTTTCTCTTAACTGTAATTTTAGTTTAATGTACTCTTGAAAATATTTGGAATGACAAGAAACAAAACTTTATCAGATTCATGTAAAAATTTTAAAATACTTTTGCATTTTAGAAAATTGGTGTTCTGTGTATTGTTAGTAGAAGTAATTGATTTTGTTGTTAATTTTAAGGGGAGAATAGGGCTATACTAATTTCCTTTTAATTATAATAATAATCTGAATTTTATAGCATGAATACTTTGATAAATCCAAAACTTTTGCTGAAAAATTTTTTTTCCTTCTTAGGATGTTTTATATACAGTGTGCAATCCTGTTGGAAAAGTGCAGCGGATTGTCATATTCAAGAGAAATGGAATACAAGCAATGGTTGAATATCCTTTATTTTATATTTGTACTTATTTGTAATTTATAACTACGAGTGTCTCATCCAGATGTTCACCATAGTTTTACTTGCTGCTTCAGCACTTATTAAATAGTTGGATATTTCCTGTTTCATTGCATAAAAGTTTACGTATAGCATACTTTTCAAAAAAAAAGCATAAATTTTAGATTTTGTGACTTTAATACAGTATACTTAATTGTAAGATTCTAACAGTAACTTTAAAATGAAGCTCTGTTATATTTTAAATTTTTAATTTTTTCCAGTTCTAGTAGGACAAATTTCTTTTTATAATAATTAGATAATCTGTATACTGTACCCCCTTGAGGTTCATTATAAGTTAACTTTATTTTAAGTCAGAGTTTTAAGAAACTTAATTATGAGGCCTTTGGAAGCAGTGGCAAACAACCTACCAATATGAGTCATTCAGCATTAATTATTGCACAGCCTACATTGTGGCAAGAGGAATTAAAGCCAGAATCTCTATCTCACAGGATTGTTATGACAGTCTAGTGAGATAAGGTATGTGTCAGGTACTTCCCAAGTCTTAAAGCTCTGTGTCAGTATAAATTATTATTTGTGCAGGCCTTGATTACTTCTCTTAGACTTTTATAATAGCCTCCTAGCTGGCTTCCTTGCCTTTAGTTATTTTTTCCAGTATGACCTTCATACTTGCTAAGGTATTCTTTTTTTCTTTTGGAGTTTTATTTTTTTTTATTTCTTTATTGCTTATTTTTTTCTTTGAATTTCATTTTTCTTTTTTTAAAATTTCTTTTTTATTTTTAGTTTACAACACTCAGTTCCACAAGTTTTTGAGTTCCAAATTTTTTCTCCCTTCCTCTCCCCCACCCCCAAGATGGCTTGTAATCCGACATAGGTTCTACATATACTAAGGTATTCTTAATGTATAGGTATGTGACTATGTCACTCTCCTGCTCAGTTTTCAGTAGCTTCCATTGTTTACCTAGTAAAATGTAAATTTTTTGGCTGGGAAACTCAAGGCCCACCACAACTTTGTTCCAACTTGTTTTAGTTCCTTTGTCCCATATTACTTCTTTTTGTACTATGGGGTAGAGTGCCATTTCAAAATCTCATCCTGCCCCAATTTCCATATCACAGTTTGATTTGAACTGGTTCTATGTCTGCCTCTGTGTATCCCTCATATCTGGAATGGCCTTATCTTTCCTCCCTTTCCCCTCAGCTCTGAAAGTCTTCCTTTCCAAGTCAGGTATAAATTTAATTTTTCTCCTCTCTTCCAAATTAGGTAGTTTTTCCCTCCTTGAATTTCTTAATACTACTTTGTTTAGATCTCTTAAATACTTATAATTTGTTTTGTATTCATCTGTGTTTCCTAAGAGTTAGAGTTGGAAAGACCTGCCTCATTCTTTTTAATAGATAGCAAATTATATGAGGGCACTAATTGTGTATTGCTTTATTTTTGTATCCTTAGTGCCTAGATACTTTAATAAATGGTTGTTGGGTTTAACTGAAGCACCTAAGCATATTGTAATTCATATTTTTTTAAAAATCCTTTTGGTTTTAATATTTTCTGTCTGGAAACCATGCTTCGCATACTCTAGTAAGATTTTAGAAACTTTAAATTAGTCACAGATTTTATCTGGCTTTTTTTTTTTTTTTTGGCGCAGGGGGAAGGCAGGGCAATTGGGGTTAAGTGGCTTGCCCAAGGTCACACAGCTAGTAAGTGTGTCAAGGGTCTGAGGCAGGATTTGAACTCAGGCATTCCTGACTTTAGGGCTGGTGCTCTACTCCCTGTGCCACCTAGCTGCCCCTGTTTAATTCTTCATGTGTTATATCTCCATACAATTCTATAAATACTTTTATTGATGATTTTTATTATTGTTTTAAATTGGAATTAAAAGAATAGATGGGAAACTATGTTGCCTCCTTTGCGTTTTGGGACTCCATACATTAAAAAACATCAACAATTTCCATTTAAACCTTTTCTAGCCACTTTTGCTTAGTGAGAGATTTCAGATTTTATTTTGTGTTTTTCCAGGAGAGGAGAAAAAAATAAGTGTATCTTGAGCAAATTTCCTTAACAAAACTTATGTTTGAATCAGTTCTTTGTGCCCAGAAAGCTAAAGCAGCACTTAATGGAGCAGATATATATGCTGGCTGTTGTACGCTAAAAATTGAATATGCAAGGGTACGTACTTTTTAGTTATAATTTCTTCAAAGCAGTGTTTACGTTTTAGCCTCATGCTTTTGACTTACTGTCATTTAATCTCAACAGCCCACACGCCTAAATGTTATTAGGAACGACAATGACAGTTGGGACTACACTAAACCATACTTGGGAAGACGAGGTAGGTGTTTGTGTATTATAAAATGTAAATGTGTATGCTGTCATTTTTATATGCAGTTAGTTTTCTTTTTCTTGCAATGAACTAATTAGTTCAAATGAGGTCTTGTTGGTGAATGCATTGTTTCAAAAGACCATCATGTAATCCTGGAGAAATTAACATTGAACATTAGCGCCCCCTCCTGGTGTGTACTGAGCTATCATGTAGTTCAACAAGGAGCCCCCACATGCAGGCACGCCCGCAGTTCCAGGACTTGCATTTCTCCAAGCAGCTCTCACTCTTTGGAGGAGAGGAAACTGATTCAGAATATTCCTTACAAACTTGCACACTGCTTCTCTATGGAAAGGACTTTCCCCCCAAGCTGGACAAGGCATTAAGAAGGATAGAGGACTCCAGCAGGCTGACTCTACACTTCATCATGCACAACATCGGCATCAGCAAAAAGCCCTCTGAAAAAACTCAGACTTGCAATTCACCTTGACTGCATACTGCATGCACCACCACCACCAGTTTTTAAAGGAGGACACTTAACAGTACTTCAGACTTGCATGGGATGAACACCATGATAGACTGTGCCCATTCATTCAATTGTATGTATATTGGTCTAATCTCCCTTAAGGTTGCAGTTGTAGAACTTAACATTTCATTAAAGGAAAGTCTATAAAATGCAGAGTTTATCTACAATGTTGTAAATGATTTTGCACATTACTGTAATTAATTCTTTACAGTTTAGATTAAAATTGTTATGTAGCTAATGATCAGGATTAATTTACCCAAAGGCCTTGAACTGGGAGAGGGGTGGATAATAGTAAGTCCACACAGGTATATTAAAGGTAAAAGGAATAGGAAGGTGCCCCTTTGGTGCAATTAAATTACTTTTACTGACATAATCTTAACTGTGGACATTGAACAAGGCTTTATTCTCACACAGTAATTAAAAAATATGCATCATTTGTAAAAAAAAAAAAGACAACTTGCTGTGTAGATTGCATTTTGTAAAGTGGCTGTTCATAAAAGTTGTCACTTTCTGTAACAATTCTTAGTAGACATTACTTATGTATAATTTGTATAATTTTTAGAAATTTAAGAGGTTGAAAGCATCATGTCTATTTAAGGTAGATTATATTTCAACTATAGATAAATATGAAAACAAAGGCTTTAATTCATCTGAGATGCATATTCAACTATTTTATAGAAATTCTGGATTTCATCAAAATAGATTTGATTCATAAAATTGTCAAAATAACTGTGGTAATGCTGGAATATACAAATTAAAATGTGCATCTTGTAAAAGGCTAACAAGGGGGCTACAGTATTGGCTAGTTCTTACCTAGTCTGTTGTCAGCATTTAAACTTGGTTTTGAAATTTTATTTTAGTAAATCTACAAAGTTAAAAAAAAGCAGATTCTATTATAGTATCCTAACTATGTTGGGTGGTAGGTGCTAAACAGCATAATCTAACAAAAAAGATTAGATGATTGTTTATCCATTTATTGACATTTTTTGGTCCCTTGAATGACAATTGGCCCTTAACTTTAATATCTAGAATCTTGATTTGCATGTTCATGGGGTTACAAATAGTTTTGTTTTGTTATTCAGCTTTGGCTGAACCCCATGTTTTTCTGCTAAGCATAGGTTTTGGCATGTGTTAATAAAATATTGAAAAATTAAATGCAAATATTGAGGTGAGTGGTTGATGAGAAACCTCTTATGTCAGTTTTCAGAGTTTAATTGTAATTATTATTACTCATTTAAGAGTATAGATTTTTATAACATTGAATTCCCAACTCTTTATGATTATCAACTAGATCTTTTATTTATATGCAGTTGCCTAAACTATCCATGATGAGATCATGGGATCCATTGAAGTCTAAGTATTAAAATACTATTTATAGATTTGTGTATTTTTTTAACTGCTTGTCTCTGTCTCTAAGGAAGGCTCATTTACTCTAATTTAATTGTTTAAGTTAGATATTTAAATAGTGCCCTGCTAATCTAGATGAGGGAAATGGGAAAAAAGAGTTGTAGTTATTCTTTGAAAGAGAAATTTCTCTATTTTTGATTTTTTCGCTCTATATTGTTTATAAATAATTTGGTAACTTGTTTTTCTTCATTGTTTTTAGCTTTTATAATAGGTACTGCAATTGTTTTAGCTATTGCTTTTTAAAAAAATCTTATTTGAATTTCTCTGCAAAAGAAATAAGAGCCCATTAATACCTGGGCTTATTTCTTTTTCTATCGCCTCTTAAATCCTTACTAAGTTTTTAGAAATTTTTCCCTGAATTTTTTTTGCCTTATGCTTTTCCAACTTTTGTCCTGTTTTAAGTGTATTCATGGAATTGCTGGTACCAATATGAAAAGTCCACAAATAATAAATAATACCTCAAATACATAGAATCACAAAAAAGAAGGAACTATAGAAATCATCTCATCCAATTTCTCATTTTTTAGATGAGGTAACAGGAATAGAGTGGTTGAATAACTTGCCCAAAATTCCACTGCCAAATAGGCAGTGCTAGGACTAGGTTAATTCAGTTTGATTAACTTCCAGTCTTCCGCATTGCCACTTTTGACATCATTAGAATTGAATTATCTCGGTGCTAGCTCTAATTTCTATAAAGATTACTAACCAATAATGTGTTAAACTTCCACTAGATAAGGGGAGGGTGGGGGGGAAGGATAGGTCTCCAAACTTGAAAAGTTGAGTTTTTCTCATCTCCCATGGAACTCATTTGCTCAAAGTATGTTAAGCATTATACTGGCAAAAACCTAAGACCTGGTTAAAGACTTAAATATTTAAATTGAATCAGATTGATTACTGTATCTGATTTTACTTTAATGACTCAAAGTTTGTTAAATCTGGTATAACTTCTCCGTAGTTTAGTAAAAAATGTTTTGAGAGTGTTTTATTGCTCTCATCCAATAATGTTGACCCCTTGGTTAGCTTTATCTGGGTATATTTAAACTGGGGGTTGTTCAAGGTATTGCCTGTTGTTAAAGCCAATAGAAACTGACTTTTGGTTATAGTTGAAATCCTATCCCATGGTACCATATGGGCTAGGAATATGTAATTTTCAGCATTCTCATAAATCACTAGGTATTTGTAAATATGTATATGTACATATAAAATACTCTCTGTTTACTGATTGTGAAACCATGTAATACAGGTTGTTGTTGGCTTATGCTGAAACTTCTTGAAAGAAGCCCACTTTGAAAATGTGTTGCTGTTGAAGCTAATAGTATGATTCAGGTACTGTCTTTCAAAAGTCCTGCACTTACAGCTTGTTTTAAAGACATACATTGGTAAACCCTGTATGATGTTAACCTTTAGCATGGCGTACTTTGCACTTTCTGAAAATTATCCAGCCTTCCATTAAATTCTAAGTGTTTGTATCTGCTATTGGCCAAAAGATATTTTGAAGTTAAGTGGAATTTGTTAGACAGAAAAAATTCTTTATCTAAACTTGGTGTTAAACAGATATGATTTGTGTTTAAATTGGATATGAATGGTTTTTAAAAGATAACCAGGAATCAAACTTCTTTTCTTTCAATTGTCATACTGTGTCCGGTATGAGAACGCTATCAAGTACATAGGTCCAGATTGTTAAAACCACTTTTCTGCTTCTGTGTTAGATAGAGGAAAGGGTCGTCAGAGACAAGCCATTTTGGGAGAACACCCTTCATCCTTTAGACATGATGGATATGGTAAGTTAATGAAAGCAAATGGAATGTAGTAGAAAAAGTTGAGAACTGATTTTTTTTTAATGTTATATATCTGGTGCAGAATGGTGTGTGTGTGTGTGTGTGTGTGTGTGTGTGTGTGGTCTCCTTTAAATTTAAGAGATTCCATGTGGTATAATGGACAGAGAACTGGTCTTGGAGTTGGGATGACCTGGGTTCAAGTCCTGCCTCTGACACACATTGACCTTGTGATCTGAGCAAATCATTTAACTTCTCTTAATTTATTCAATATATACTTCTAAAAGTACAGATTGTTTTCTCTGACAGAAGTAAGCACCTTAAGAGTATGGATCATTTCAATCTTTGTGCTCCCCAGCATCTATTACAGTGCCTTGTACATAGTAGGCATTTCTTAAATACAGTTTTCCCTTCCACATTGTGACTTTACCCATCACAGTTTCAATATATCATGGGTCAGCATATAAAATTAAATGGGAATTTTGGGGGAGTTTTGTGGAAGCTGCAGATGTCACATGAAAACCAACAGACCACACAAAGCCTATGATCAAATACTTAACCCAAATTTTACAATAAGGTGCTGTCACAATACCCCATAAAAGAAAAAATTTAGACTTCTTCTGTAGAATAAAGGGAGAGCCAAAAATTTTTACACAGATTTAACAGATTGTGGAGGTGCTGAGCCCCTATTCCCCCATGTGAAAGGGATAATAACTGTACTGATGTTCAGTGACATAGACAACCAACTCATCAAGATTGTTAAGTTGCACAGGGGTAGCTTATCTGCATTGGAAAGGGTTACTTCACTGGGAGTTCCCTATGTCAATGAAATCAAAGGTTTGGATCAAACTCCTCCTTAACCCCATCTCCCACCCCCAATGTTGGAGATAATGTCCATGTTATTCTCTCTTGATGTTTATTTATACAGGTCCTCTATTATAATGGACTCTTGAGAAGCTGTCTATATTCTTTTGTAGTATTAAATAGCATGCTTGAAGTAAATGGGCTTTTGATTGGGACTTAGAAATCTTAAATGGTATGGTTTCTTAATATAGCTTTTTTTTAAACTTTTAGAATGATAGATTTAGAGCTGGAAGGAACCTTCAAGGCCATCTAATTTAGTACAACCCCCTCATTTTATAGATAAGAAAATTGACTTACCTAATATAGCACAGATAGTGACAGGCAGGATTTGAAGCCAGATCTTCTGACTCCAGAGCTAGTAGTCTTTCATTATATCATGGTACTTCTTATAATGGGTAAAATCTCATCTGGTTTAAGTTTTATTACTGCCCTTCAGTAGGTTATTCTTCTATTAGCATCTTTGACACTAGAAAACTTCAGGTGATACAGATAGGAGGGACAGAGTGTTTGTCAAGTAGGGGCTATATCATAAGTATCTGGCTGTTGCTCTTGCTAGCAGAAAGTGAGGAATGCAATTGATAAAATGTTTTATTGAGATTATACAAATTGGCATCTGAAGTTACTATAATTAAATATTTTTCAGTTTCTAGCAAAATACTTTTATGATGTTATTGTGAATCTCTTTTGTGAAATCCATTATAAATTATCATCTAGGCATCTATGCAGTATAGCACAGTAGATGTAGAATCCTGGACATGGGGTCAGGAAGATCTTGGTTTGGATTTTGCTTCAGACACTTAATAGTTTTATGACCCTGAGTTGGTCACTTAACATTTCTGATCCTCAGTTTCTTGATCCGAAAAATGGGGGATAATAATAGTGCTGGACTCACAGGTTTATTTTGAGGGCAAAATGAGATTTATATATAAATATTACCTATAATGTTAATATTTATATATTATATATAGATATAAATAAATTATATATATACATATGTATGTACATAAAAAGTGCTTTACAAGCCTTAAATTGCTATATAAATGTCAGCTATAATTCTGTTTTTGTTTAGAACATCTCCAGTGACAAGATTTTGTGTCCCTTCTCTTTCCTGGTTAGCTTCCTTCTCAGATGCTGCAGTTTGTTAATATCTTTCTTAAGATTTGAAATTCTAATGTGATACTGAGCTGTCGTTTGGATATTATACTTCTCTTAGTTCTACCTATGATTGCATTATCTTTTTGTATAACTATGTAACACTCTTAACTCATCGAGCTAGTCAACCTTAGTCTTTTTCCTGGCCGGTATCTCCGCCCCAATCTGTACTTCATATATAGTTGACTTTTTTTAATCTGAGTGCAGGATTTTTCATTTATACTTGTTAAATTCTGTCTTGTTAGAGTGGACCCACTGTTCTGGCCAGCAAAGCTTTTTACATTTTGATTCAGTCATCCAGTTTAATAGTTACACCTCTAACCCTTTCTTCCCTCACCTCACTTTGTTGTCAGATCTTTAGATTTGATAAATGTACTGTGTATGTTTTTCTCCAGGCCCAAAAGCAGGAGCTCTCTACCACTAAAAAAAATCCCTCCATGTTAACATCCATCCACTAATCAGCATTCTTTGGTTTTAGTCATTCAATCAGTAGTTATTCAACACCACACAAAAAACACCTATTAAATAATTACAATGTACAACGCACCATGCTAGGTGCTGGGTGAATCCACCATACTGTACTGTTCAATGCACTTTTCTCTGTGCACATTTTCTGTAAGGCTATAGTAAGAGACTTTGTTAAGTGCCTGGCTGAAAATCCAGGTGTCCTCTCTATAACATTTCCCTGACCTACCAATGGAGTCTAGTTAGCAAGCCTATTAAAAAGAAGAAATGAGATTAGTTTGGCATGACTTGTTCTTATAAGGTGAACTCATGCTAACTCTTCATTATCTCTGTTCCTCCAAGTTTTCATGAGCCATTTGTGTATAATTAAATCTAGAATTTTCCCAGTGACGAAGGTCAAGTTCATTGGCATACAGATTGCAGTATCTTTGTCCTTTTCCTTTTGAAAATTCAGGCATCTGCCTGTCTCACATCCTGTGGCATTTTTGTAATTCTCTAGGACTCCTCAAAGATAAGTGGCCCTGGTTTATTAGTCATATCTGGAAATTATTTTAGTACTTGCAGTATAATTCATCTGGGACTAGGTTACTTGAACTCTCAGTTACCTTTTCAGTCAGCAAGTATTTACCAAGTCCCTCTTGTGTTCCAAGTACTGTCCAAGGCAGGGGTTCTTAACCTGGGGGCCATGAACGTTGGAGCTTTCAATATTTTGATTAATATATTTCAATATAATTTCTTTTTTTGGTAACGCTGCATGTTTTATTCATTTAAAAACACCATTCCAAGAAGGGGGTACATAGATTTCATCAGATTACCTAAGTTGTCCATGACACAAAAATGGTTAAGAACACATGGTTGAGGAATCCAAAGATGAAAATGTAACAGTCTCTTCCCTCAAGAGCTTACAACCTATCAAGGGAGACAAGATGTAGACAAGTAAATATATACAAGGTACTTTTGGTGGAGGAATTATTAGCAGCTGGGAGGGATCAGGAAAGGTTTCACATAGAAAGTCGTGCTGATCTGAGCTTTGAAGGAAACTAGGAATGCTAGCGTGTGGGAATGAGGAGGGCGTACGTTCCAAGATTGGAGGAAAGCCTCTACAAAGGCCATCGAGACAGAACATAGTACAGCATGAGAAAAACAGGAAGAAGGCCAGTTTGACTGGATTCTCCAGATGTGAAGGGAATAAAAAATGTATAATAAGTCTAGAAAGATTGATTGGAGCCAAATTGAGAAAGATTTTAAATAATAAAATGGAGGAGTTTATATTTGATTCTAAAGACAGTAGAGAATCACTTGAGTCTATTGAGCAGGGGAGGAAAATCGCTTTGGCAGCTCTCCGAAGCCTAGGAAGCAGAAGGGAGAGAATGGACACAGGGAGACCTATTACAAGTTTGAGGGCCTGAGATAGGATGGTGCTAAGTGAGTATGGAGGAAACCAAGGATTCAGCAGCTGTTGCGGAGGCAATCAACGAGACTTGGCAACTGAATGGGCATGTGGGAGGAAGCAGCATGGTACTGTGAAAAGAAGACTGGATTTGGAGTCAGGGGACTAAAATTGTGAATCTGCCACTTACCTGTGAGACATTGGGCAAGTCACCTAACTTACCTGGGCCTCTGGTGCTTAATCCATAAAATGAAAGAGTGGACTAGATGAGTTCTGAGGGCCCCCTCTGCTCCAAATCGATGGTCTTTCAAGGTGAAGATTGCTAGGTTCAAACTCATGTGGCTAGGACATTGTTGTCCTGAACAGAAACAGGGAAGTTTGAAAAGGGGTGTAGGGTTAGGATAGGGAGGTAGCAGGAGAAGATAATGAGTTCCATTTTAGACAGGTTGAATTTGTGATTCTAATAGAAATGTCCAGTAGGCAGCTGGTGATGTGGAATTGGAAGCTAGGAGAGAGACTAGGTCTAGATATACAAATTTGGGAGTCATCTGTACAAATATGATAACTGAATCCATGGGATCTGATAAGATCACCAAGTGTCAAGAGAGATTAGGGAGCTAGGTCAAGGTCCTGGGGTATATTCACCAGAGGCGGCATATGAATGAAGATCCAGCAAAGGAGAAAAAGCAATCAGAAAGGTAGGAGGAGAACCAAGAGAGAGAGCGGTGTCACAAAAACCCAGCAAGGATGAGAGTATCTAGGATGAGAGTGTGGTCCTAGTGTCAAATGAAGCAGAGCAGTTAAGAAGGATTAAGAAGATGCCATAAGATTTGGCAGGTAGGATAGCATTGCTTACTTAGTAGAGAAGAGTTTCTTTCAGTTGAGTGATGAGGCTGGAAGCTGTATTTCAGAGGGTTGAGAGATGAGAGGAGAGAAAGTGGAAGTTTCAAGTGCGGATAGCTTTTCTGTTTTGCTATGAAGCGATCAGTGCTATAGGGTGATAGTTTGAGGGGACAACAGGGTCAAATGAAGATTTTTTATGGGTACAGGCAACTCAAGCATGTTGGTAAAATCAGGGAAGGAACTGGGCGCTAGGTATCTTCCTTCTCCCCTACCCCACTTGGGTTTCATGAAGTTTACTCTTTTAAGAAAATTTTTTTTCAGTGAAAAAAAATATTTTTGCTTTCTTCTACCTCCCCTGATTAAAAAGAAAAAAGCCCATGTAACAAATATAGTCAGTCAAAACATTCTTGCATTGGTCATTTCCAGTGCAATGTCTTTATTTTGCGTTATGACTCTGTCACTTCTCAGTCAAGGGACTGAGCTTACATGACAAGCATGCTTCATCATTGGTCCTCTGGAATCGGATTGGTCATTGCATTGGTTAAAGTTGTTGCCGTTTTAATAAATTGTTCTGGTTTTGCTCACCTCACCTTGCATCAGTTTATATAAGCTTTCCCAAATTTTCTGGAACTCATAATTTCTTGCAGCACAGCAATATTCTATTTCATTCATATACTATAATTTGTTCAGCCATTCCCTCCCACTTGGTTTTCAATCCATTGCCATTACAAAAAGAGCTGTGATAAATATTTTTATCCATACGGGTCCTTTTCCTCTTTCTTTGACCTCTTTGGAGCATACACTTAGTAGTCGTATTGTTCTGGGTCAAAGGGCACGAACAGTTTAACAGCTTTTTGGGCATAGTTACATATGGCTTTCCAAAAATGTCTGGACCAATTCACAGCTGCACCAGCAGTGCATTAACGTGCCTGTTTTTGAACGGTTCCTCCAGCATTTGTCCTTTTCTTTTTGACAACTTTACCAATCTGATGGATGTGTGGTGGAACCTCAGAGTTGCTTTAATTTTCATTTGTTTAATTATTAGTGATTTGGAGCATTTTTTTTTCATATGCTATCCATAGGTTGGATTTCTTTAAAAATTTCTTGTTCATGTTCTTTGACTATTTTCTAAGTTGGAGAATGGCTTTCACTCTTACAAATTTGAATCAATTCCTTATATATCTTGGAAACAAGACCTTTATCAGGGAAACTTGCTGCAAAGATTTTTTTTCTCCCAATTACCTGTGTCCCTTCTGAAGCCTATATTAATTTTGTTTGTGCAAAACCTTTTCAATTTTATGTAATCAGAAGTATCCATTTTGTCTTCTGTGATCCTCTCTGTCCTTTGTTTGGTCATGAACCCTTCCTCTATCTAAAGATGTGAAAGGGAAATTTCTTCCTTGCTCTTCAAATTTATGATGACACCCTTTATGTCTAAGCCTTGTACTCATTTGGAGCTCATCTTGGTGTATGCTGCAAGATGGTCTGAACCTGATTTCTGCCAGACTGCTTTTCAGTTTCCCCAACAGTTTTTGTCTTTTATTGAGTTTTTACTCCAGTAGGTCTTTGGGTTTATCAAACACTACACTCCTGTGTTTGTTCGCATCTGTATCTATGCTCCAATCTATTACACTGATTTCTCTGATTCTTAACTAGCACCAGTCTTTTTTGGGGGGAGGTTGATGGAACAATTTAAAAAATATATTTTGTTAGTACAAATCATTTTGGATGATTACTGCTTTGTAATACAGTTTAGGATCTGAAAGTGCTACGCCTTCTTCATCCCTACTTTTCTTCATTTCCTTTGAGATTCTTGACTTTTTGTTCCTCCAGATAAACTGTGTTATTTTTTTCTAGCTCTTTAAAACCATCTTTTGGTAGTTTGGTATGACACTGAATAAGTAAATCATTTAGGTAAATAATTTATTGTTTTAACTGACTTTTAATTTTTGCTTCATGCTTTTCAGTCTGAAGATTGTTGACCATTTTAGAGAAATTAACTGCTTCCATTAACTGCTTCAGCTACTTAAAGTAGTGAGCGTATCATTTCAGCCCCAAAAGTTTTTGTTGCCCTTTATTATTTTTTCATAACCTGTGCTAATTCTGGAGTTGGCTTTCCTGTGTTTTTTCTTATGAGTCCATGTCCCTTTTGTATTCCATCCTTGATTGCACGACCTTGCTTCTCTCTGTATGTCTGTGCCTGTATGTCTGAGTTCTTTGGAGGGTGTACTTGTATAGCCCTATCAGTTTCTTTAGATTCATAGGATTTCAAGTAGGAAGAGACATTGGAGAACCTCTCTACGAACACTTTCATTTTTACAGATGAGAAAGTAAGGACCCAAACAAGCTAAGTGACTTTCTTAGGGTCACATAGGTAGCAAATAGTAATAATGACAGGAACCTAGGTCTTCTGTGTCCAAATCCAGCAGTATTTCTGTTTCATCATGCTTCCTCATGCCCTCCTGTTGAGAAACATCTAAACCCCATACCTGAGCATTAAGGGACCCTCTAACGTCTGATTTCATCTCGTTTTTCAGGCTCATTTCATACTGCCTCCCTCTATGTATGACATAGTCTATTCAAATTGGACTACTTATGCCCAGACCACACTTTGCAGTTTCTTGCCTTCATTCCTTTGCCCACATTTTATGTTTCTTGGAATGTCCTCTTTTTTTTTTTGCCTCTTTTGTCTATTTATAATTCTATTCCCCATGCCGCTTTCCATGAAACTTTTTCTCTTCCTTTCTCTCTCCCTCTTCCCTTCCTTTTCCTCCTGGGCCCTGAATCTGCTTCACCTAGCATTTTGTTTCCAAGTCTTTATTAATTTGATACATTCACATTTATGTCACAGATCTCCCTACTAAGCAAAATAAACTCCATGAGGGTAAGGGCTTTTGTCTCAGCTAAATTTTGTATCATCTCAAACACTAACATAATGCATTTTAGATCAGGGCTTCTTAAACTTTTTCCATTTTCTACCCTTTTCACATTTTGGCAGTGTTTGTTGGTGTTGAGTGGCCTGAGGGCATGTGCAGTGCGAAGTGCCAAGGCTGCAGTGAAGTTGCAAGATGCAACATGGGCAAGTGCTGCCAGAAACACTCCTTACTCGTTTGATTTTAAATTAAATTTTTGTTGTTGCGCATTCAGAAATCTTTTACTGTTGCCAAATTTTTTGCAACCCCATGGGGTCATGATCCATAGTTTAAGAAGTGCTGCTTTAGATGGTAGGTGCTACTTAAAGGTTTGTCTTGAATTGTATCAAACATGAAACTTTGAAATGATGCTTCCCCATTTTCTTTTTTTGTAGTGGTCATTTGGGATTGTGTTCTTAGAATTTGATTCTTGAGCGCCTTCCATCCCTCTTGAACTGTATGACTCATAGTAAATAGGATAAAACCTATTTTTTGTTTGAACTTTTTTGAAATCTCCATCTCCGAAGTTTAGAAGATAAACAGATTATGTTCAACCTTCCCCTTCTTGACTATTCTGAACCTTTAAGATGATACAGTCACACTTAAGACTTTTTTCATTTCATGTCACTAGCCAAATCAGGTCCATGACCTTCCCTCAGTTCCTTCTGAAAGTTAAAATAAGTAGTAGGCCAGATCAAAGATTTTTTTATATCCTCTGCTTTTAACAGAAAACAATCTCAAGAAGATGCCTGAAATCCTCTGTGTGTGTGTCAGATAAAGTGGGCAGTGTGGAAGCCTTGGTTGAGCCAATAGAAGTAACCATAATTCAGCAGTACTCAAAAGATGCAGCAGTTTGTCAGTGTGGGGAAACTCCGAGTGTATGAAGTCCTTCCACCAACACAGATTGCAGCTTGTCTGTATCTTGTAGATAAAGCATAGGGAGTTGCTTTAAGCTGCTAATTAAATGATTTGCAAACAATTGGTTGCACAGCTAGTACCATGGGTGGAATTTGGACTTGACTCCAAGGCAAGACTTTTATTCTCTAGGGCCTAGGCCATACTATCTCAAACAGTAGTGAGCCACTTCTAAGTACAGAAGATTGTTTGCTTTGATTCCAAGAAGATTTTTCTATATAAGCTGCTAGTGAATGCTTAGCATCTTCTTTGATTATAGTTATCAGACAGGTTTTTAATTCAGAGATGAAGATGACCTTCAGGGAATTTATAGTAACTCATGACTTACTTGTCATTGTCAGAGAATGAGTAGTGCCGCATAGGTGAATTTTCCAAACACCTGAAGTTTTATCCTTTTAAGCACTAATTTTATTAATTTTAAACAGTTATGAAGGAAATTTCCCCAAAATGTGTTGGATTTTTCTTAACCCTCTTTAAAACAGAATATATACAATATGATCTAACCTTATCTTGGTGATTTGTTATTATGAAAGTCATTAGTTATACTAAACTATAGCATGAATATATAGGCATGTCTTCTAGCACTATTGAAGGGAAACTGCACTGCATCAGAGAACCCAGTTTCAAATCCCACTACTTGTTGGACCTTAGGGAAGTCACTTCATCTCCATGGACCTCATTTTCCTTGTTGGTACAGTAGTATCTGAGGTCCCTTCCAAGCTCTAGATCAGTGATCCTGTAAGTGTTGAAAGGTAATTGCTTTTTTTCCCACATTGTCCTATGGCAATATGTTTTGGGTTATTGTATCTGCTTTTTATAGGACATTGTGTTTGTTCTGGCTGTTTTCATTATGTCTGTCTCTTACAGCTCCTTGACTCTCAGTCCTGCTTTCTTATTGGCTTGATGCCTTCTCTGGGTGGGGTGAATAGGTAACAAAGTTCCTTAGAATAGTATCCACAATATGAAGATATTGTTCCTGAAGAAGGTTTCTGTAAATAAAACCCATTTGCTTTAGTACAAGCACGTTGTGGTCCCTTGTTTGACTACTTAGACAATTTTAGGTACTAGGTAGGTAAGGCTGTGCAGATAAATGAAATATAATTGTATTTGGTACCCATGGTTTTCTTAGATTTAGGGGAAAGTTCATTGCAGGGAATTCTATTCCAAGATATAGCTGATAGGGAAGTAATTCCTCTAGTAGAGCACTAAGGTGGGCAAAGGTCACGTTATAATTGAAATTATTTTCAAAAGATTCCTTTATAGGATATTAGTTATATTATAAAAAGTATTTAATTTGTAGTTTAATACATTTAGGTCAGTGTAGGATAGACATGATACAAACGAATGGAATTCTTATATGTTTAAAATATATGCTTTGAAAACAAGCCTTCAGAAATATGTTAATGAGTATATTTTCTTCATGATAAACTAATTCTAGGAAATTACTTTTTAATAATGAAGTATGTCCACTGAAGCTTTTACAAAATGAAATAAGTAATAAGTGCTTTTTTCCCCCAACCATTTTTGTAGGTTCACATGGTCCATTATTGCCTTTACCAAGCCGTTACCGAATGGGCTCCCGAGATACGCCTGAACTTGTTGCATATCCCCTTCCACAGGCTTCTTCCTCCTATATGCACGGGGGAAATCCTTCTGGTTCAGTTGTTATGGTTAGTGGGTTACATCAATTGAAGATGAATTGTTCAAGGGTCTTCAATCTGTTCTGCTTGTATGGAAATATCGAAAAGGTAAACTTCATGAAGTGACCATTTGTTGCAACACTATCTAATTAGAAGTCCTGAAACTATTCCAAATATACAGTGCCCTCTTCCTCATTTATTCTTCCTGTTCATTCATATTAGAGCAGTATTTATAAAGGTGACAAATAAAACTTCTTAAAACCACAATAGATCTTTAGCTTAGGTCCTAATAATTTTACTTGTGGCAGCTAGGATGCAGAGTGTAGCTGGGCCTGGAGTCAGGAAGACCTGAGTTCAGATCTGACCTCAGACACTAGCTGTGTAATGCTAGGCAAGTCACAACTTCTCTTTGCCTTATTTTTCTCGAATGAGGGCTGTGAGTCTCAAATGAGATATTTGTATAGTGCTTAGCCCAATGCCTGGCACATAGTAGGTGCTATATAAATAAATGCTTACTCCTTTCCTTTCCCTAAGCCCTGATAATTGCATATTTGACAACTAAGTGACCTTCAAAAAAAAAAAACCAACTGATGCTTCAAGATGAAGTTCTGGTTCAGTGATGGACTGGCTGCCTTTGGAGGACCAGCCCTTTAGCTAAGTTTGGAAAGGCTCATTACCTGATTTACTATAGAATGATAAGTTTTTTGGCCTGAGGTACTCTCAAAGACCATTTGCTGAATCATAGAGGGTTTCTGATATGAGTCAGTGGAAGGAGGACTCACCTCAACAAAATCACTGATGTTTGAGAAACTGAAGGAAGTGAAGTGAGCCCAGAAAAATTTCCGCTCTCTACATTTATCCATGCTCACTCTAGTCTTGTTGCAGTGCTTCAAAGATCAGTGATTTGTTGGGACTAGGTCCTGTCAACTCCAATGAAACCCTCTATGATTTGACATGTGTCATCTGACTTGAGCAGGTGTTGATCTTATAAGACAAGGGTAATTATCACACATGTATGATTTTGTGGCCCCCACCACATTTGACTGAATTAAATTTAAAAAGAAACAAAAATCCAAACCTACCTTTTCTAATAGTATTTAATTGGTAACTTATTTCAGTTCTCTCATTAATTGAAATATTGAAGCCTTGACAATAAAGCACATTAAGTATACACCAGCGCAATTTTTAAAGATCTCTGTGGTTGCCCACATAGGTCTTTTGAGATATACTGGTATTTAAGAGTATGTCATTTTTCTGGAATTAAGTATGTCATAGACACATTACATTCATTGAGTATGTCACTTTACTGGTATTTAAGATTATGTCATTTTCCCTTGGCATCTTAACAAGTTATAACAGGATTTTGTCATTACTTTTCACCTGGTGGCTTTTTGTGCATGTGTATAAAGCTCCAAAACAATAAAGATTATTCAACTAATTTAAGAGAAATAGGTGCTTTGTGACATTTTTTCACCTTTTTTTTTGTTTAGACCTGTGATTTCATTGATGGAGGAAACTCTTGGCAAGGATATCCCCTCTATCAGTTCAAATTGGTGACTGTTACGCAATTTAGAGTTTTCTGGGGTATTGAAATGTTGTGTAACTTGTCCTGGGTCACCTGACCAGTTTATGTCAGAGGCAGAACTTGGGCCTAGGTCTTTTCGATTACAAGTATTTCTCCTAATCCATTATACCCTGCTTCCTCTTATGCATTCTATTTTATTTTATTATTCTTTGAGTTAGAAGGACAAGAAAGTAAACAGGCTACTCATTTACAAGCTATGTCGTTGCTGGGTAATGGCTGTAGATTCTAGTCTAACACTACTCATTTTCCACTGGATTTTGGTGTAAATGAAGCAAAAATGTCAGTGGCATGCCAGAATAAAGTGAGAGTTCAAATGATCTTCATGCTTGGTCTTTAACCATTTACTCATAGTTTCTTTAAATTTGATATAGAATTGTAGAATTAATTGGTTACCTTCTTTTTTTTTATTTTGACAGGTAAAATTTATGAAAACCATTCCTGGTACAGCATTGGTAGAAATGGGTGATGAGTATGCAGTAGAACGAGCTGTCACACATCTTAATAATGTCAAGTTATTTGGAAAAAGACTTAATGTTTGGTAATTTATTTTAATAAACATGTATTAAATGCTGCTTCTCTAATCTTTGATAGTTCTGTATTTTTTTTTAATTGGAATTAAGTTTTAACTTAAATTTTTTTTAGAATTCAAAGTATACCGGGAATGAGTGCCTGTTGTGGTGTTAGAAAACTTTTTCTTGGGCTGACCTTTCTAGTCTTATCACAACGGACTTTACTAAAATGGCAGCTTTTAATTTGATAAATATTTCTTTAAAATATGCTAATACTAATTAGTGCTAATGAGCATGCACATACACCTCTCTCTGAAAAGGTGGGGAACTATTGATGCAGACTACTTGTGATGTCAGACTTGATTGATGCATTTGCTGAACTCTTTTGTTTTCTTTTTCAATCTCTTTATTATAAGGGAGAAAGATGTTGGGAAGTGAAGGCACTACAAAAATAAAAGAGGAATTTGTTTAATTGATTAAAAAATATTCTAATATAAGAAAATACTTAACAGATTTGTCCTTTAGTTGATAAGCAAATAATAAGAATAATCAGAAGGGCAGTTAGGTGGTACAGTGAGTTATAACACTGGCCCTGGAGTCAGGAGGACCTGAGTTCAAATCTGGCCTCAGACACATGATACACTTACCAGCTGTGTGACCTTGGGCAAGTCACTTAACCCCAATTGCCCTGCTCCTCCCCCCCCCCCCAAAAAAAGAATAATCAGAACCTAAACTAATTACTCATGTATTTAAATAGCTAAATTTTCTTATAATTTGTTTTCCTTAGGATTACTATAAATGTAGTATATATCCTAATATTTTGGGTTAGTTTGATGACCTTTATTTAACAGTGTGCATTCTGTATTTTTTTTCTTTTTGATATTTAGTGTATCTAAACAACATTCAGTTGTTCCTAGTCAAATATTTGAACTGGAAGATGGTACAAGCAGTTACAAGGATTTTGCCATGAGCAAAAATAATCGCTTTACAAGTGCTGGTCAGGCATCCAAGAACATAATCCAGCCACCCTCTTGTGTGCTGCATTATTACAATGTTCCACTGTGTGTCACAGAAGACACCTTTTCAAAGGTAGGAATTAATTGGCTCCAAAAAATACAAATGTTAAGTGTAGAATCTGTGTAGTTTGCATCCCCAAATCCTTTATGGCCCAGTTGTTGTCTTTGTTCTTCTTTTCTCCTCAGCATTTCTTTGGAATGTTATAACACGAAGAGATTTTAATGACATCACCTACTCCAGCCCCCTCATTTTACCTTTATAGATTTCTGGCTAAATTCTCTCGGGGAGGGGTTGGAAGGTGTGGCAAGGTAAAATGTGTAAGCTCCTATACCAATAGAATTACTCCTTTCCATCTCCTTAAATTTGGACTGAAGCAAAATTGTGCCTGCCCTTACTTTAGGATCACATTTTAGAAATTGCTTCCAGAAATTACCTGATCTCCTTATAAAGATAGATGGTATTATTATATATTCTAGCCAATCAGAGTATATAGTATTTATCCTTGGTTATTCACTAAGTACCAAGTTGGTTACGTATGCTCTTTTTAGTCTTTTTACTTGGTTATAAATACTTAATTGTGAGATCCTAACCTACACTCCTTAGTAATTTTTTATTTTCTGGAAAGAAGATGTACTTTTTTGTCTAAAAAAGTTTTTCAGAAATTTTTTTCTGTTTTTGTTTCCTTGACAGTTATGTAGTGATCATGAAGTTCTCACATTTATCAAATACAAAGTATTTGATGCAAAACGTAAGTGATTTGCTCTACTGTTTTTTTTTTCCGAGCTGTTGATTATGACGAGAAAACAACAATTACATTTTATGTTGTAGCTTCTGCCAAAACACTCTCTGGCCTATTAGAATGGGAATGCAAGACGGATGCAGTAGAAGCCCTTACTGCCCTTAATCACTACCAAATAAGAGTTCCGAGTAAGTCAAACAGTTCTTATGAACCCGTATAATTTGTCCAGATTATTACAGTGCAGTGGGACAAAGTGACAATGTATTGTTTTAACATAGAAGTATTTTTCGCTAATGTACTTAAGTGTCTTGTGCAGTTCAGAGTCAGCTAAGTTTTCTTTAGGATCCTCTGATGTTCTGAGGTCAGGCCAAACCTTATTCTAAGACATGCCTTTTCTGACCTCAACCTACAACCTAGGGAAGAAATTGAGCTGTTTGGGGGCTTAGTGTTTGTGGTTTCCTCACTTTTTGAAAAGTAATATTTGGATGCAAAGTAAGTTCAGGGCAGTGGCAAGCAGAAAACTCAAGCTTGGACTTCTTTCTCATTTCAAGGCAAAGAGCAAATAGTAGATTTCTCCTTATCCTAGGATTTTTCCTACTTTCCATTCCTGTTTGTATTCATTCCCTGGATAAAGAGGGTCAGTAAACTTGAACTGGAGATTCTAAAAGTTAAATTGCCAATTGTGTAGGTGAAGCAGTTTCAGAATTAGCCATTAACCTTGATTTTTAATTTTTACAGATGGTTCTAATCCCTACACATTGAAGCTTTGCTTCTCTACTTCATCCCATTTATAAGAAGAGAAGAGGATAGCATGTTAGGAGCTACTTTCATCTTTCTTTACAATTTTCAAACTACACTTTATTTCCAAAATCTAAAGTGGTTGATCTAATGTTGCCTTGCTCTCTTTTAAGACCTTGTATCTTGTTTTATAATAAACAGATTTCTTTTGGCCTCAAGTGAATTTGTTGTAAGCTTAAATACTGTTTTCATTTTAAAATAGTATAACTACATAATTGTAGAATATCTGCTTCTGCATTGTAGATTATGCAGTTATATTGTTTCTAATATTAATATAATTATTTTTTCCACAGTTGGAAATGTATTTGCATTCTTAATGCCAAAGACTTGCAGATATATTTCCATTGTGAATGAAATAAATTGGCAGGTGAAAGTCTTGCGTTTTAATATGGTAGAATCCAATGTTATCTGTTTAGTTATTTAGGTATGTCACAGTTATCCACATGAAATATAACTTGTATTTATAAAGTGTGCTCATCAGGCTTCAGGATAACATGACACATGGTGAATTTTACGTACTACAGATATACTTGATTTTATATTTCCAAGAGGCTAACAGACATATGGATACCCTTGTACAGTATTCACTCAAACTTATTTAAATTGGTGTATTTTTTTTAAGCCATTGTCCATTTGTATTGACATGCTACTATCTGTTGCTAGTTCCAGTTTGGGGATTTTATAATTAAAGTTTCAACATTGAGTTAGTGTGTTCATCTTCATTTGTTGCATGTGACTTAATCTTGCATATACTTTCAATGCTTGTTAAGAATTTAATATAGAAAAAACTGATGACTATCTGGAAGGAATCCTATAAGGCATTTATTTTATATGCCCTTTGCACTTTGAGTCTATGCTGCTGTGAATTTCAGATTGTGTGAGGTGTGCCTCTTCCCCATGCCCTCTCATTCCCACAGGCTAAAACATTATGTATTTAGAACTTGAAAGTGTAAATGCCCTGTGGTAGATTTATTTCATTCAGTTATTTTTATTTCACAGAAGTAAAACTAATCATGATTGTCCAGTAATTAAAGACTGTTTTCAGCAGGTGGACTGTCTTCTTCGAATGACTTAATATGGTGGATACAACTTGGTTGAATAAAGTATGTGGGTTACTGGTCTTTGGGAAAAATGTGTGCCTTCCACGTGTTTGCAAGTTTTATCCAACAACTGAAAAGGAAGGTTTAGCATTGTCGTTTTAAGTTTGTTTGAAAGTAAGCCTACACAGTTTTTTGTTTGTTTTAGAAAAAGAATACTGACTGTCATATAGTTGTGCATAAATCTTTAATGGGAATTAATTTTCTTTTAAAGTTACCTGATATATAGTTAATTAAAATGTGGTCCAAAGATTAAAGACCAGGTGTTAGGAGACTAGCCTGCTATTCTCAGGTTCATAGTAGTTGTATCTGAGAGAATTCGACATATGTTGTTCATCTTTTTAAAGGAGAGAGAATATGTTATATGTCTGGGGAAAATACATGTCGTTAGTTGGCAGGAGCTATTTTGTAATGACATTTTCTCTTAGATTCATATAGGTAAATGCAAAATCCATTTAGTAGATCTCATGTAAAAATTATTTGTTATCGTTGCTATAATTAAAAATATTTCCGTACTAATGAGATTTCAAAATACTGGACCCAAGGTCCTTTCAGTCCTTTAAAGGACACTGAAAATCTCAAATTCATACTTAGTACCTCTCCTAAAAATGGGGAAAAAACATGCTTAGCCAAGTTTAACTTTGGCTAGATCAATAACTAGAGGATACTGAGCTGCCTAAAACATAGCCATTCATAACTGGATCAATATCGCAAATTTCCCTCCATTTATTTAAAATAAATTGTAACCCCATTAGAAAAAAATGTTTTTGTTTTTCTTCTCTATTAACTCATGTTTCTACATGGTTATTCTTAAAATAAAATTAGTCTGGATTTTCTAAAGTGAACTGGTGGATTTATCTTAACATTTTCTCTGTTAATTTTTCCTTGGTATTCTTGCTTTCAATATCAACACAAATGCAGTTTACCAATAGTATTGTTCTGTTGTGCCTATGACTTTAGAAAACAGGGCTGAAGGAAATGGGGAGAGGTCATTTAATACATAGGCTTGCTTTAAGTAGTGCCTGTGTTGAGATATATTAATAAAGGCTCCTTACCTACTGAAGGGGCAGGTGAGCCCCTGACATGTAAACCTAATTAATCTGTGACTCTATAGTGAGCTGAGCACAGGTGTTAGTACTAGACCAGCCACTGTAGCAAATGCCTTTTAAAGATTTCATTGGAGAGCAATTACCATTTCCTGAGTCAGCTCTGGGAAAAATCGGTTCTTTCCCTTAGATTTGATTCTAACATATTCCACCCTGATAGCTTGGTATTTCTGATATTGAATAGAAGCCTGCAGCAATTGGTGCAGAATAAAGGGGGAAATAGCTTCAAATCTGCATTTTTAAAAGCCCTCCAAAATAAAAATAAGCCCCTTAATTGCTTTACTTATTGTGGCAGATTAAATGATGATGGCTGCCTTTCTAAATCCCTTTGCTGTGGCTGGCTGAATATATCAGCCAGTTATTAATGTTTACAAAAGCAGCATCATTAGACTTAGGATCATTGATATGCTGCTTAACTATGACTAAATTATCTCAAGGACAAGGATAGAAATAAAGAAATGGGGTCAACTGTGTCTACTGTTATCTTTACATTGCTGTCTGCAGGGATGAAGGTTGCTAGGTAACCACTCCACTTAACTGTTTTTGAGTAGCTTTCAAATGAAATGAGCCCTTGGAGTAAAGGGGTCGTGGGTTTAGAACAGCTTGCTGTAATTAGGAGCACGGAGAACCCAGAAAGCTCCACCTGACTTTAAATTCTCCAGGTCATAAAGTTTTCACTAACAAATTAGCTGCCATAACACCTTCAAATGGTTACTGATCGACTAAAGAGGTTTTCAAACCGTGGAGGTACATCTCCATAATAGCACATAGAGACTAAAAAGCCTCTCTAGTCATTGTACCACCAACTTGTCCGTATTATGAAACCTATTTTACTGTGATGTTAAACTCAATAAATCAAAAATGCAAATACAAACTTTCTCTTCATCTTTTATCCTTCCTTCTTCGATCCCTCCTACTTCCTAAAGGATTTCAGTGTATCCCGTTGGCGAATGTGTATATACTTATCGCCAGTGAAGGCGAAAACAGAAGTATTTTGAGGCTTAAGATACCAGTGGTTATTTTTCGTACTATGGTATGATTTCTCACCCCTTTAGCTTAGCATTGGTTAGAATACCCTGTAAAACATGAAATATTTTGGGATGATTCATTCTCCTGGGCATTTGTTCTTACCTGGCTTTCAGATGCACAGGCTTTTAAGCAGAATGTTGCTTTAGTATTAAGTAGCCTCCATGATATGGAGTCCTTTATGTGAGAAGATAGCAATGTTAACTTTTCACAGCCTTTCTTTGGCTGAAGGAGACTCTATGAAGCAGCAAGCTGTATCTGCTTTTCTGTAAAAAGAGGACAGGTGGCTATAGCTTATGCATAAGACGGGTGACACTTAGTTTGTTTTCTCTACCGTCTAATTTAGGTTATATTAAATGGCACTTTGGTTACCAAAGTACAGGAAGATCTTGGCCTGGGGCAGAGACAGATCCTGATTGAGAACTTTGCCTAGGTCTGTTGCCATTGTGTGACAGACTAGTCAGATCACAGAAGTCACCAGTCTGGAAATAATGAACTGATTTAACCGTTGGGGGCCTGTTAACAGCACCAGCCCTTGGGCAGTCAATAAAGATCTGGCTGAACTGAATAGCAAGGGAAAAAGAACTAATACAGACCTAGTAGCTATGCCTTATTAAAAGCCTTGAAAGATAAAATCAATAAGTTTTCTAAATTATTGCCTATGTTCAAGATGCTTGATCTTGACACATATCAGGCTTGACCTATTTTATTCCCAAATGCTAATGTAATCAGTGGCTTTAAAAAAAAAATTAAATACAGTAAGAGATCATATATCCTCATGGTGAAATAAAGTTCATTAATCCTCCTGCTTTATGTTGATTCTGTTTGGTTCACTCTTTACAATTAGGCTCTAAACTACCTTATTACATACATTTTCTATTCTGTTCAATACTTACTCCCTTTTACACACTACTGAACTCATGCTCTTCCTTACTACCCAGGACAGTCCATCTAAAACTCCCTCGTTTCCTTTGAAGCTCAACACTATATAAACGAGGCCTCGCCTCTTTCCCCATCACTCCTCCCATTAACTTGTATTTTTTTTTATATACTTACTGTGGATCAGATCTAAGCTCCTCGAGGGCAGGTTCTTTCATGTTTGTCTTTGTACCTCTAGCACAGTGCCTGGTGCATGTCGTTCAGTCATGGAGTCGTGTCCAACTCTTCGTGACCCCATGGGCCATAGCATGATAGGTCCTTCTGTCCTCCACTCTCTTGAAAGTCTGTCCAAGCTCATGTTTGTAGCTTCACTGTCTCCCCATCCTCTGCCTTCCCCTTCTCCTTTTACCTTCAATGTTTCCCAGCATCAGAGTCTTCCAATGAGTCCTGTCACCTTACGCGGCCAAAGTATTTAAGCTTCAGCCTGGTGCATGGTAAATGCTTAGTAAACACTTACTGATTGAAAGAATTGTGAATCTGAGCTTCTAAGTCATTTAGTGACCACACCTGGGCTACCTTTGTTTTTAGGAAAGTAATAATATTTGAGATAACAGCTGCAGACAAATCACAGAATCAGAGTTGGGTGGTATTTTAGAGGCTAACTGTCCAACCCGTAGCTGTACAAGAATCTTTGTACATCCTAACATATATATATAGTATGTATATAACAACATATAATAAATAACAATATGATAACACTTAAATAGTGCCTACTATGTGCCTGGCATTCTGGTACTTAGTTTTAGTATTGTAAAAGACCGTCTGTATTTCCTGAATTTTCCAATAAAGCTAATGCTATTTTGTGCTTTCATTAAGCATCTACTGTGTGCTAGACATCAAACTAGATGTGGGGGACGTAAGAATAAAAGCAGCCCTATTCCATGGAGGGAGGCTAAGTGGGGAATTCACAGAATCTGAACACTGGAGTTGAAAAAGTTTCTTTGAGGCCAAGTTGAGCTGCATCATTTTATAAGCAGGGAAGTGGATTTCAAGAATGGTGGAGTCACAACTATTTAGTGTCAGAAATGATACCACAATCTAGAGCTCATGGTACCTAGTGCCTCTTCCACTTCCCATGAACCAAGATGCAATCAGATCACCAGTTTACTAACAATAATAGCAGTTACATAGATCATTACAGTTTACAAAGCGCTTTATAGATATTTTAACCTCACAACAACCCCGGGAGGTAGTGCTATAGTCCTCATGTAGAGAGGATGAAAAAGAGGCTGAGAAAGGTTAAGTGACTTTTCCAGAGTCACACAGCAAGCAATTGTCTGAAGCAGGCTTTGAACTCATCTTCTTGACTCCAAGTCCAGTGCTCTTCATTGTGCCACCCAATTCTCTCTTTAAGCTAATTGTAAGTGTAACTTAAATCATAACCCAGGAATACAAAGTATCTGTGAGATTTTTTTTTTACAGCAACTTGAAAGTATAGTCCAAAACCAATAGATTAACTGAGTGCCTATGGCCCCCAAATCGTCACAACTTCTCATATTAACAATCTGAACGTAGCTTTGCCTGTTCAGACCCAGTTTGCCAGTGTTTGTGTGAAAAATTCTAGTTTTCAGGAATTTGTGACCCGAGAAAGAATAGAAATAACTAACCTCACACATGGCTTTTAATAAAATAGCGCCACATTCTGAAACAGCTGAATGTAGCTGGATTTATTGCCTTCATAAATTCCATTATAACTCAGCATACAAATGTCCAGCTTGTAAGTAATAGTTGTAGATTTGTTTGTTTGCTGCTTTCAATTGCTCCAGTGAGTAGGAGTGATGGAAGCTAGATTGCTCCACCACTGACCAGTCTGGGCTTCAGGGCAGGTGTTGTGATGACAGTCTTAATTCTCCTGGGCCTTCAGGTTCAGGTCCAGTCACTTTTAGTACTCTCAACCCTGCAGGCACTGTACTTAAGTGTTTGCCAGCCATCAGGTTTTCAGGTAACCAAAGAAAGAAGCTAATCAATTGAAAAGGACTGGTTGTTCAGTTTTAGGCATTTGCTTTATTTTGTTGAGACCCTGACTGCTAATTTAAATTAGTTACTTCAAAGGCTTGAAGTAGAATCCAATTTGCACATACATACATCAATAATGCAGAGGTGGGGAACCTGCAGCCTTGAGGCCACATGTGACCTTCAAGGTCCTCAAGTGTGGCCCTTTGACTTAATCCAAACAAATCTGGGATTTGTTCTGTGAAGTTTGGATTAAGTCAAAGGGCCACACTTGAGGACCATGAAGGCCACATGTGGCCTTGAGGCAGCAGGTCCCCCATTCCTCCATTAATCCCTCAAAGGCTTTAGGCTTAAAATTACATTCCTTGCTTGTTTTAAAAATCAGAAATAATATATCAGGTGGCCCAGTGGATAGACCTGTCTTCAGGAAGACCTGAAATTCAAATCAGACCCCAGACACTTTACTACTGTTTGACTCTGGGTGCATTACTTCACCCAAGTCAGCTTCAGTTTCCTCATCTGTAAAATAGCACCCCCACACACACTTTTTGAGGGGGGAAGACAGGGCAATTGGGGTTAAGTGACTTGCCCAAGATCACACAGCTAGTAAATGTGTCAAGTGTCTGAGGCCATATTTGAACTCAGGTCCTCCGGTGCTCTGCTTACTGCACCACCTAGCTGCCTCCACACAGACATATTCTCTGTCTCTCTCTCTCTCTCTCTCTCTCTCTCTCTCTCTCTCTCTCTCTCTCTCTCTCTCTCTCTGTGCATATATACACATATATGCTCACTAATGTTATTATAGCTATTATCTAGTGTAGTTAGCGTTTTCTGTGTTTGAAAATTACCTGGCAGAACCCAAAGCTGCTGCACAGTAGAAAATAATTGGCTAAGTTCCAAACTCAATGCTCATAGATTATAGTAGATTTTTCCTTGCCAGTCCATGCTATAACAATATGACTTGCTATAGTTCTGTCAATTGTCACTGGAACCTTCCCCTTAAGAGTCCTTTAGGACCATCATTTCCAGACCTCAGGTAATGCCAATATATTTCTCAGCAAGAAAATGAGACTGGTAACTAAACTCCACTGCTGAACTATAATGTCAGCAAGTATGTGCTTATTATGTGTTGGACACATGCTAAGTGCTGATGCTACAAAAAAAAAAGGCAAGAAATAGTCCCTGCTCTCAAAAAGTTCACAGGCTAATGGGAGAGAAATCATGCAAACAACTATGCACAGACAAGATACAGATGGGATAAATGGGAGATAATCCCAGAGAGAAGAGACTACTTTTAAAAGGGACTGAGGCTTCTTGCAGAAGGTGGGTCTTATAGCTGAGACTTGAAGGCAGCCGGAAGGCAGAGAAGTGGGAGTTGTAGGTCTGGAGAATAGCCAGTACAAAGGTAAGCAGTTGGGAGGTGTTAAGATGGTGGGAGGTGTTGGGATGTTGGGATGCCGGGGAGATGTTGGGATATTGGGAGATGTTGGGATGTTGGGATGCCGGGGAGATGTTGGGATATTGGGAGATGTTGGATGTTGGGTGATGTTGGGATGTTGGGAGGTGTTGGGATGTTGGGGGATGTTGGGAGTATCAAATTCAAGAAATGGCCAGGAGGCCGGTGCCATTGGATTGAAGAGGACTGGAGGGGAGTAAGGTATAAGAAGACTGGAAAAGTAGGAAAGGTGCACTTTTTGAAGGGCTTTAAAAGCCAAACAGGATTTTATATGTGATCCACTTCTCTTTCTCTTGCTGTGTAACACGGAGGAATTCACTCTGGCTCCTGCTAAACCCATCAGTTGACAGGATCACCAAAGCTCCTTCTCTTACTTGGCCTACGCTAGTGATAATTGTTAGGTAGTGGAGAAGGTAGAAGAGAGGTGATGAGGATTGTATTGCCAGCAGTCAAATGCAAGAGCCTACTATGCATTAAGCACTATTCTAGGCCCTGGGAATACAAAGACAAAAATGAAGCAGTCCTTGTTCTTAGAGAGTTTACATTCATCATGGCAGATTACACACATTATGTATGTATGTATGTATGTATGTATGTATGTATATGCAAAGTGGGGGCAGCTAGGTGGTGCAGTAGATAGAACACCAGGCCTAGAGTCAGGAAGACTCATCTTCCTGAGTTCAAATCTGGCCTCAGACAGCTGCGTGATCCTGGACGAGTCACTTGTTTGGCTCAGTTTCCTCATCTGTAAAATGAGCTGGAGAAGGAAATGGCAAACCACTCCAGTATCTTTGCCAAGAAAACCCCAAATGGGGTCATGAAGAGTTGGACACAACTGAAAAATGACCAAAATATGCAAAACAAATACAAGGTCTTTATAGTGATTGTGGTTCTTAGGGAGAGATAGAAAAGAACAGATGAACTTGTATCTTTGAAGCATTGATTTCCTTTAGCAGTGGTCACCACACATTTTTGATGCTGTGCTTCTATCAGTAAACATTTTTTGAGTGTTTACTATATGTGTATTTACAAACCATATAGTTACCATCAATTATGTCTATTATAAAATTTACATGAAAATACAATTTTTAAAAGGATGAACTAAAGATGAAATAGCATTTAATCTTAGAGCTAATAGGGAGTCATTGGTATTAATATTGAGTAGTGCAGCAATGTGGTCAGACCTGCACTTCAGGAACATCAATTTGACATCATCAAAGATAAAATCCTCTATTTGTCTTTCAGTAACCTACCTCCCTCTTTCTCCTTTTCCTTCCTCCTTACACTCTACATTACACCCTCCCACATGCTTGATGACCCAGTGGTCCTTATTCCTTGTACTAGACTTTCCCGTCTCCTGACCCTGGGCATTTTCACCGACTTCCTTCCCATGTTAGGAATGCTCTCCTTTCTCATCTCCACCTCTTAGCTCCCTTCAAGGCCGAGCTAAAACCCCACTTTCTACAGGAGGCCTCCCCTAGTCTCTCTTGATTCTAGCGCCTTCCATTTGTTGGTTATTTCCAATTTATCCTATGCATAGCTTGCTTGTACACAATTGTTCAATTATTATCTCCCCCATTAGGCTATGAGCTCCTAGCAAGCACAACTGTCTTTTACCTTTCTTTGTATCCCCAGCGCTTAGCACAGTGACTGGCACTTAGTAGGTGCTTAATAAATATTTATTGACAGTCTTTACAATGCTATCATTATATAAATTATTCTTATAGGTTCTGCTTATTTCATTCTTTATCAAAATTCATTTTTGTAATTTTGATATTGCAGTATAAATTGTTCTGGTTTTGTTCACTTCATTCTGCATCAGAGCATATAAATCTTTCCCTGGCTCTTTGAAATTATCTTTTTTTCCCCATTTCTTGGAGCATAGTAGTATTTCATCACATTCATCTAACACAACTTTTCAGTCATCCCTTAATTGATGGGCATGCCCTTAGATTCCAGTTTTTGGTTTTTTGCTACCATCTAAAAGAGTCGCTAAAATATTTTTGTACATAAAGGACCTTTTCACCCTCTTTTGATCTCTTGCATATAGACCTAGTATAGGCCTTGAGTATAGCTGTGTCAAAGGGCACACACTGCTTAGTAACTTTTGTATATAACTCTAAATTGCTTTTCAGAATAATTGTACTCATTCATGGGTCCAACTGACAGTGCGTCAATGTGCCCGTTTCCCCATTACCTCACCAACATCAGCCATTTTCCTTTGCTACTCTGATAGATGTGAGGTGGAATCTCAGAATTGCTTTAGTTTGCACATCTCTGATAGTAATTTGGAGTATTTTTTCATATAACTTCAAATAGCCTGGGTTTCTTATTTGGAGAACTTTCTGTTCATATCCTTCCAGAGGTTGTCAAATTTATGTCAAAAAAAATGTTACCCTTCGTCCACCTGGAAATCTGCTTTCTTTAATCCTTTAATGTTTTTTTAAAAATTTGCTACTACTACCCCACCGCCGGGCATTCCAGCGCCCTCCAGGGGGCGATATTGCCCACTTTGGGGACCTATGCACCATTTATCAATTGGTGAATGGCTTTTTGTTATAAATTTGAATCAGGTATTTGTGTGTGTGTGTGTGTGTGTGTAGACCTTTATCAAAGAAACTTGCTACAAATATTTTTCTAGTTGTTTCCCTTTTATTCTTAGTTGTATTTGTGCATAAGCTTTTAAATTTTATGTTAAAAAATATCCATTTTATATTCTGTGATCCTTATTTGGTCAAGGACTTTTCCCTTATCCATATATCTAATAGGTAGTTTTCCCCATGTTTCTCTAATTTGTTTATGATATGACCTTTTTAAAAAAATCTAGGTCGCATATCCACTTGCAGTTTATCCTTTGTATATTGTGTATATTGGTCTAAATTCATTATAGATTTAGGATGCAGAATGAGACAGTTATTTTCATATACAAAACATACATTGAGGGAATTTGTTTTGCTTGATTATGCATATTTCTTTTTTTGAAGGCAATTTGGGGTAAGTGACTTGCCCAGGGTCATACAGCTAGCAAGTATCTGAGGTCAAATTTGAACTTACGTCCTCTTGACTCCAGGGCCAGTGTTCTATCTTCTGCACCACCTAGCTGCCACTATGCATATTTCTTACTGAAAAATTTTCCCCAATGGGGTGGGAAGGTGATAAAATAGATTTCCATTAATTTTTAGAAAGTAGAGAGGTAGGGATGCTATATACCCTTTCAGAAGAGGTCACTGTATTGTTAATTTTATTTAACTGTTTTCCTTTGTTACAAGAAACCTTTCATGAAATAGGAATAATCTGTAAATGTCTGTGATGTAAAAATTAAGCTCATCAATGAAATCTAAAAACAAAACAAAATGAATAAACAGTGTAGGGAAACCACAAAGCACCTTTTATACAAAGTTAGGTCTAAATAATTGAAGTAATATTTCTTGTGCCTGGGTAGGTAAAGCAAATATATTTTAAAAAATGACAATTTTACCTAACTAATCTATTTATATAATACCCTCCCAATTAAATTACTTAAAAATTATCTGAGTCAGAAATAATAATAACAGGGTTCATTTGGAAGAGCAGAGGGTCGGGAATTTCAGGGAAACCAGGGGGAAAAGATGTGAAGGAACTAGATTCAGTAGAATCAGACCTTAAACCATATTACAAGGTGAGAGCAGTGCTGAGGTATAAAATGGGTCATCTTGATTATTTTAAATTAAAAATTAAAACCTATATGGCCAAGAATAGAGGGAACGCAGAAAAATGGAGAAAAAACTCCTAGACAATCTCCCAGATAGAATGCGATTGGGTCAGATTATTGCTGATGTGTAGGAAATGATGAGCTGATGGATTTAGAAAAATGTCGAAAGACTTGGACTTCTGAAGGGAGATGCTATCTACCTACAGAGAAACAGCTGTCAAGTGGAAATAAGCACAGTGGGGTCTTGAGTAGATGCATTTGAGTGCATATGTGGGTGTTTGTGGATATGTATGTATGGGTGTATATGTGTATGTGTACATGTAAGTGTTTGTGCATATATGAGGGTGTATGTGTATACACACACATATAGATAGATAGATCCATGCTTAACTATAGCCTTCTTGTGGGAGGGGGAGGAAGGGGAAAAAAATAAAGTGAAATAACAGAAGACAAAAGAAAACATGCGAGGAAGCAAAGAAAAGATGAACGGCTTTGAAAATAATGTGTAGTATTCATCATATAGGTTTTCTTGAAATGGAAATTTATTGCTTTATATTGAATCCTCTTTTATGTTCTACTATGTACCTGGCAATTGGTTTTTTCCTTTCTTTTTTTGTATTTAAGTTCAAAACAAATTCAAACATAATGAAGAAAAAGTATAGAGGAGTGTCGTGGAACTTGGAAGATCTGGAAAGGATACATGTAGAAGGTGATGCTTCCAATGAATTCTGAAGGAAATGGGATTCAAAGAAGCAGAAGTAAGGAAGTGGTGCATTCCAGTAGAGACAAGAGATGGCACGTCCTGTGTGAAGAATGACAAGATGCCATTTTGGCCAAATTGTTGTTGTTGTGTTTGTCCTTCGTTCTCAAAGAGGACCATGACATTAGGGAAGTGATGACATGACTTGCAGTTGACTTGGATTTGAGTGAGGGAGGGCTGTGCAAGGTCACCAGTCTCACTTTCTCCTCCAGAGCTATCTGGGTCCAGTGGCCTGATATTCACCAGGATGACTGGAGATGGCCCAGGATGCATTGGGAGACCCTGACCCTTTTAGGCCTTTTCAGGTTCTCACTCTGAGTGAGGTAAGGCCCAGTCAGTGAATAGGCCTCTTTAAGGAATTGGGATGGCTCCTTCAATCAAAACTCCAAAAAAAAAACCAAAAACCCCACAAACAAACTGGGAGGGGAAGACCCTCAGGGTTCCTGGCCCAAAGAGAAACAGTTACTATTTGGTATTTAGGTTCACTCTGTGCTAGGAGGGCAGGGACCTATTGTTTAAGGCTTGGTTTTTCAGAGTAATGTATAATAAAGTTGTAAAAGTACATTGGGGTAGGTTGTGGAGAAGAAAAGGACATTCAAGAGATGTTATAAAGGTAGTTTTGTTAAGACTTGGCAACTGGTAGGAAAAAGGACCCACATGTACAAAAATATAGCAGCTCTTTTTCTGGTGGCCAAGAATTGGAAATTGAGGGGATGCTCATCAATTGGGGAATGTCTGAACAAGTTGTAATATATGAATGTGATGGAATACCATTGGGCTATAAGAGATGATGAGCAGGCAGATTTTAGAAAACCCTGGAAAGACCTACATGAATTGTTGCTGAGCGAGGTGAGTAGAACCAGGAGAACATTGTACCCAATAACAGCAACATTGTGCGATGATCAACTTCTATAGACTTAGCTCTTTGCAGCGGTACAATGACCCAAGACAATTCCAAAAGACTAATGATGGGAAATGCTATCCACATCCAGAGAAAGAGCTATGGAGTCTGAGTGTAGATTGAAACATGCTCCTTTCACTTTTTTTTTTTGGTTTTTTTCTCACTTGTGGTTTTTCCCTTTGATTCTTCTTTCACAACATGACTAATGTGGAAATATGTTTAATATGAGTATATATGTATAACCTGTATCAGATTGCTTGCCATCTTGGGGAGGTGGGAGGGAAGGATAAAAAGCTTCAGAGCTCAAAATCTTATAAAAATGAATGTTGAAAACTCTCTTTACATGTAATTGAAAAAAATAAAATACTATTACGTAGAAAAAATAAAAATAAAAAATAGGAAAAAACCAAACTGTACTACTAAAAAAAGAAACAGTACAAAGCAAAAAGAAAAAAAAAAAGACTTGGCAACTGGTTGGATATGAGGGCAAAAACATCCTTTGTCTCCTATTTCCAACAAAGATATCCTCAATATTTTCGTAGACCAAACTTGTAAAGATACTATAAAAATAAGAAAGTAGGTATGTGAATCAAGTGGTTGCTGATCTTTTGGTGCTTCTTTAAGGAAAAAAAACCCAACGCTGTCTGATTTTTTTTTCCATTCTTTTAGTCTATCTCTTTTTTGAGATATCTTAAAAATAGGTCCCTGACTACCTTGAAAATTGTGTTGTCTCCATCATTGATTTTATCCTATATTTATCTGGTCAGATCCAGTTGCTCTTGTGACTTCATCTATTAAATGCTATTGCCACTTCTTGACATGGCAGATCAAGGGATGAGGCAGTGGTACCACTATTATCACTGATTAAAAAAGATGCCTTGAAACACTAGCAGATCTGTTTTATTTTACTTCTATTTGTTTTCCTCTTTGCAGTTTCATCTGCATCTCAGGTGGTCTGGCTTAGCTAGGTTTTATGTAATCTTTGTACACATTCATTTTCTCCTCAATGCTTTTTTTGTGAAGTAATGCTACTTATCCTCATCCACCTGCTTTCTCCGCAATGTTTTGTAAACTAATTTTTGTTGTCAACTGGTATCGTCTATAGCTGCGTATCTTTCCGTTTATTGAGGAGCTCATATGTTTCCTGGCTGAGCCAGTTACTAGTTTCTTTTGGCCTCCTCTTTGCCAAGATTGTTTTACGCTGGTTAATTTAACTAAGAAATGGTGGGGTGGGCTTGGAAGGAAGGGAATGGCCTTCTATGTGCTAAGCACTTTATAGATATTATCTTGGTATGATCCCCACAACAAGCTTGTGACTTACCCACTGTTAATCAGCTAGGAAGCACTCAGGTTGTTGGAGTCGAGATTCAGCACTCTATCCACTTTACCATTACATTTAAGGGAGCTGATAGCTTGTTGGAAAAGTTTGGGTTGGAGCTGCTGTGATTGCATGCAGTGATGTTGTCTCATATTTATCTTTTCTAATTTGATAATGATTTTTGACCTGACTTTATTAAGTATTTAATAAATAATAATAACTAATACTACATCTTAAATGAGCACTTGATACTTTATCTATATCCAGTAGGTCAAGAACAGATATTGAAGCCAACTTGGACTCTCTTTAGTGTGGTATATTATGGGAAGAGTGTCCCCGGAATCCCGGAGGTAGAAGGGACCTCAGAGGCCATTTAGCCCATCCCGTATATGAACAAGGATCCCCTCTACATCATACCCTCCCTCTACTGAGGGGAGATCTCTCTGCCTGATAAAGCAGAAGAGGTAATAGCAGAGATGGAGAACAGTCCAGGGAGTTACGTCCTGAGCCTCTAAGGCATTTGGGGTGTACTTTAGATACCCCCTTCCACCTGCCTGCAGAAGAGGACCCAAATAGGGAATGTTAATGGGGCAGGATTTAGGTTAGAGATCAGCGAGGGCTCTTTAGTAATTTTAATAATTATAGCTAACATACGGCATTTACTATGTGCAGGGCACCGTGCTAAGTGCTTTACAGTTATTATCTTTTTTGATTCTCACAAAGTAGATGCGATTACTTTCATCTCCATTTTACAGATGGGCAAACTGAAGTTAAGTGACTTGCTCAAGGTCACACAGTTAATGTCTTAATTTGAACTCAGGTCTTCCAGACTCCAGACCTAGCACTCTCCTGTACCACCTGGTTGCCCTTTAAGCCCTAAGGGGCTGGCTAGGCAGGATAGGACTGAGCTGGGAGACTTAGGCAGCTCGAGGTCAAAGTCAGCTTTAGGTCAGAGACAGCAGGTCTCCTCTGGCTGTGAATGTTGTCGTCTTTCTTGACCACTACAACTGCAGAGCTTTGCTATATTAACTTTTTATAACTCTAGTCCCTAACACTGCCCTGTAAACTTTACAAGACACTCTCTGGGTTCAGGTCAGGAACTTGAACCTTTTAGTTAGCAGCTGCTAAGGATGCTACACATAAGGGCATGCAGCAAGGGATGGTGTTTATAATGGTACAGATCTCTTAGGGTCAGTCAGTAAACATTTCTTAAGTACCTACTATGTGCCAGGTACTGTGCTAAATGCCAAGTATACAAAGGCAAAAAACTAGCCTCTGCTCTCAAGGAACTCACAGACAACATGCAAATTACTAGGTACAAGCAAGCTATATATAGGTCACAATTCTGTGACACCAAAGTATTTATTTAATGATAAGACAAGTTGCTTTCAACTAATTCTACTACAATGCCATGGAAGTAACCCTAGGTTCAGATCTGTCCCAGCAGAGTACAAGCTATGGCAGGGCCTAGCTAGCTGGAAATACTGGTTAGAGATGTGAGAGACTCAGACACGGTTGCTTTGTTGCTCTGTTTTGCTGAATCCTACAAGGGAAGATTCAGTGGTGGTGGTGGTGTTTGGTGGTGGTGGTGATGTTTGGTGGTGGTGGTGGTGGTGGTAGTAGTAATGGTAGTAATGGCAGTGGTGGTAGTAGTGGTGGAATGGTGATAATGGCTACGGTGGTGATGGTGGTGATGGTGACGTACTGGGAAATGACTTGAATGTAAAACACGAAAGACATCAATAAAGCCCTAGAAAAAATAGCTGTAGAATAGTATGGGATCATACAGGGTCTACTTTCTGACCTCATCTGACTTTCATTTGAAAGAACCACAATGCATCCATGCCTAACACTGGGCCAAGCACATAGCAGTCATTTAATAAATGTCTGCTGAATTGAATTAGATCTGTCCCCTACATTTTGCAATGATTCATTCATTCCTAGAACAAGAAGTAATACAATTCTGTATACTGATCTTGGGAATATTTCTAACAGTGCTTATGATCACCACTACGCAACTGAATTCTTAATTATACAGAGTGTCCTCAGTTTCAGTGCAGTTTCAAGGTTTAGTAACTTCAGAAGTATAAATGCTATAAACTTACAAATATATTATTGAAAGTTTAATTATTTACCTTTATTTTGCAATTATTTAGATTTGTGAGTTTTAAATAGTAAAATTTTAATTTTGATTTTAACTCCATGGGGCATCCTGTCTTTATGCATCATGTGTTGGATACTTTCTGGATGACCCTTTCTCAGAATAATGGCTCTTGGAGGTCTTCCTCTTGCTTGGCCACCTTGACCACCTGGTCTATTTCTGTTAGACTTTTTCTTGTGGTGTCACATGAAAACCATTATGTATGCATCAAAACTTTATTCTTTGGATAATTTTAAGACTAGGATTTCAAATGCTATCTTTTAGTCATTGAAAAACAGCTTGAAAGTTTTTACAATGTTTGAAAACTGATTAGAATGGTATATAGCACAAGTTGGTGGATATGTTGAATCTTAATAATAAACATATCAATGTTTTAAGAATTCTTATAATTAGCCTTTCAAATATTTTTGTAAGTTTGTAGCATTTCTATTTCTGAAGTTATTGAAGCTTAAAATTATACCAAGACTTCTGGGACATCCTCTATACTGTCATATTGTTTCATATCTCCCCTGTCAGATTTGTAATCAACTTTATGGACAGGAGGTTTACCTCATATTTCTCTTTTTCTCTTATAGCATGTAATACAATACCTACACACAGGAGGCACTTGACACTAGTGAGCGTCTGAGGCTGAATTTGAACTCAAGTATTCTCAACTTGAAGCCCAGCGCTCTATCTACGTTGCCACCTGGCTGCCTCATTGCCATAAACACTAAATGACAGCTGCCATCTTTACCTGTGTGACATGGTACTATGATAAACTTTTCTCCAGTTCGTCCCAGCATTTAATGGGGATACTGATGCTTGCTAATTGAGTTCACAAATTCATATCTTTTTTTTCTTTACGGTTGTTGACAAGACGGTGGCAAAGGCAGTGATGATTTTGGCACAGTCAGGGCATTCAGCACAAAATATTTCATTATAGGATACCAGTTCATTTCTCAGGAACCTACCCAGGCTGGATTTTGTCCAGACCTTGGGGTTTTGCTTACTTTAAATGCAGTATTTTGCCCCCTCCCCAGCCTCCCCACCCCTGCCTTGCCCTTTTCTTCCTTTGGTTATTCTCTTTTTACATTGTCTTGATTACTTTTCTTACTGTTATTATTTTTTTTAACTTTCCTTTGTTTCTTGGCAGCCAAATAGCAGCAGCAGCAGCAGCAACAACCAACCCTCACCACCCACTCACGCCTTTCTCCTACACTCTCAAATAACTGAAATCCTGTATTCCCAGAGGGATAAAAAGCTCTTCAGTTAGCATCCGGAGGGAAATGATTAAAGAGCAGCTGGGGAGAGGGGGACCTTAGAACCAAGGAAGCAGGCTCTGGGGGATTGCAGAGGGGAACGCTGTCTGAATGCACATTCACTTCGGAATCCTGGCTCTTTTCCTTAAGCCCCACTCGACATAACTGTTCCAAGGCTCAAAGCACCATTGCCAGATAGCTTAGAACAGTGATCCCATTCAGGGAGCAAACATTGGTATGGCTGTATAGCTTGTTAAGATATCACAATGCTGCCACTGCCTAATGAAAGCCCTTTTCTGAGGAGAGACCGGGTGTGTTCTATCATATACTAAATGGTTGTGGAAGCCACTTCCCTCATGAACTCCCTGAGCACAAAGGGGAAGAAATACTGGTCTCTGGCCAGTTTTTCATGCTTGCTGCAGAATCAGTGTGAAAGATTTAGTCAGCCCAGCTCTGCACAACTTATTATTAAGGCCTCTTAAAGAGTGAGACCTATACTTCTGGGTCACCACCACTAATGGGTTATATAGACCCATAGGTCTCTGAAGTGTATGCAATACTCCAGTGAGTACAGGAAGAAAATGAATGCTTTTATGTGTCTGTTTACTTTTTACCCCAAAGGGAAAGGGATTAAGTTTTACTTATACTGAATATACAGTTTGAGATGGGTGCCCTCACTCAGTCTGTATCTGAGATGGTCATGTGTCACATGTGTCCCTCACATTGAGGGAAGAGGGAAATCCATGGTGCAGAGAAATAAAATGGGTATGAAAATGTGTGCGTGCGTGTGTGTGTGTGTGTAGGTACCTACCTCACAGGATTGTTTTGAGATTCAAATGAGACAATATATGTAGAGATATTAAGAAAATGCCAGCTATCATTACTAGCACCCTTTGCCTCTGCATCTTCTTTTAAGGCCTTTCCAAGAGTTCTTTCGGGTATCTTAATTCCAGCAGAATGGATATGCTATGTTGTTAACCATCTGTTGCCCCCAAATCTATAGTAAGTATAAATGACAAATGGAAAATTTGATTTCTGTTGGAATATTGCCATTTTTTGGCACCTTGGTGATCTCATTGAAGATGACAACCCACCCATGACAGCCCAGCCTTTGTGACTCTTGTTCATGTCTTTTTGTAAACCTATCAAAGGGGGTCCACTCGATGTGTTGGGGTCATGTTAAAAAATTTCTTGACATTGTATGGATGCCAGTGGAACATAAAGACTGTTAATTATTGCCTATTCTTGCTTCACTTTTATAACAGCACTAATTAAATTTCACCTGTATTCTACAACTAATGTGCCATGTTCTAAATTAGTTTCCCCTTTCCCAAGCTCAGTAAGGATTTAGGGTCTCTTAAGTCACTAAGGCTAGTCAATGAGCATTGATTAAGCACCTCCTATGTGCTTAGTGCTGGGATACAAAGGAAGGCAAAAACTGTTCCTGGCTTTAAGGAGCTCACAATATAATGAGGAAGGGGGACAACATGCAGATAATAATGCACAAACAAGTGGTATACAGGATAAATTGGGAATAACCTTAGAGGGAAGGTACTAGCATTAAAGGGAATGAGAAAAGCTTCTTACAGAAGCTGAGACTTGAAGGAAACCAGGGAATCCAGGAGGAGGAGATGAGGAGGGAGAAGATTCCAGGCATTGGAGAGAAGCCAGTACAAAGTGATGAGAGATAGCATGTCTTGTGTGAAGAACAGCCAGGAGACCAATGTCAGCAGATCCTTAAGTACAATGAGAGGAGTAAGCTATAAGAAGACTGGAAATGTAGGAAGGAGACAAGTTATATAGATCTAATTTATCGTAACTAGATTCCATTGTATCATGGAATTTTAGAATGTCACAACTAGAAGTGACTTAGAGGCCATATAATCCAATCCTTATCCTGCGTGCAAGGAAACTGTGATGAAGAGAGATGGAATCAGCTGCCTAATGTTATATCCTGAGTCAGTGGTGAGATCAGAACTAGAATTCAGACATGGCGTTCAGCAGCCTCTCCCCAGATCTTCTGTCTTGGATAGATGATGGAGATAAATGGGGCCCCCAAGCCCTGGTAGGGGCAGGACCCTCACTATCTGGTAGAGAGACATGAAGATGGACAGGAAGTCTGGAAGGGGATATAAACAGTTGGTTCCCCTCAGCTCTTGAGCAGGCATCTGTAGGGAAAGAGACAAGGGAGAGTTCACATTACTGTTCTCTGGTACCTTTGCTAAAACTGTAAACTTGTACTTCAACATGGCTTGGGGTGGGGGGGTGTGCATTCTAGCAGGTCAGAAAGGCAAAGTCCGCCTATCAGGGACAAAGAAGGGAAAGGGTTGAAGGTTAATGGCCATATAGCTCTTGCTTGCTCCCTACGCCTATCTGATAGCCTCGGTGGCATCCTACAGTATTGGCTCAGCTTGTAGAAATCAATCAAACAGGCAACCAATAAGCATTTATTAAGTGCCTGCTGTATCTCAGGCATTGTGCTCGGTGCTAGGGATACAAAAACTGAGGATGAAACAATTTCTACTGTCCAGGTGCTTACATCATCCACGAGGGTCCATGAGCTTGGGTCTATGTATTAGATGAACAGAGGCATCCTTCAGTCTATGCTTTGGCTCTCTTTCATGGAAATTTCATCCTATCAACTCGATTTTATATACTTTCTTCTTCTTAAACACTTGTTCTGTCCCTGACTCATCATTGATACCTATAAGATCTGCTTCTCAGGTTTTACAGAACAACGGAAAGTATATGGGTGACAAAAGGAGGCAGAAAACTGATTTCATATGTGGAGACTACTTGGACAGAAAGAGGAATTAAAATTTGAGTTTGTGATAAAAAAAAGAGGAAGTAGATAAGCAGATTATAAGTCTGTCATGGAGATATATATATATATATATATATATATATATATATATATACTATATTTGTGACGGGAGCTAAGTCATCTGGACATCTGCTGGAATTCTCTGCTAACAATTAATGATAATTTTGTCTTTCGAAAGGTAGAAGAATCAATGAGTGAAACTTCTTTGCCACTTGTGATTCTCATTAAAGAGGAGGTTCTGGTTGCTAGAGCCAAAATCATGGACTTTTGGGGAAAGGGACCATGGAAATCTACCTATCTTTTTTTCTAAAGTCTTTGAAATCTGCCTTTTAAATTTGAAAGTTTCCACAGTTTCCCTACCACAAGTAATGGAATCTGCAAACTATTTGTTGTTCAGTCACTTCCAGTCCTGTCCAACTCTTCGTGACCCCGCTTGGGGTTTTCTTGGCAAAGATACTGGAGTGGTTTGACATTTCCTTCTTCAGCTCATTCTACAGATGAGGAAACCAAGAGAGGGTAAAGTGACTTGCCCATGGTCACATAGCTAGTAAGTGTCTGAAGTGGGATTTGAACTCAGGAAGAGGAATCTTCTTGATTCTAGGCCCAGCACTCTATTTACTGTATTACCTTGCTGCTCCTGAAAAAATATGGGCTGGTGAATTTAGCTTTGATTCCTGGAAAAAAATTTGAATTTATAATTAAAGGGATGGTTATTGAACACACCAACAGGAAACAATGACCATAAAAATAGCCAGCATGGCTTCATCTAGATAGGTCATTCTAGACCTGCTTTATCTCATTTTTTTTTGATAGAGTCACAGATCAGGGAAATGCTATTGACATAGTTTTTGCTAGCTTCCAGCAGAAAGGAGTCATTGATAATTTGATGTCAACTTGGAAAGAGGTCTTCAGTGGAGTGCCCCCAGGATCTCTGCCGGCTTCTGGGGTCTTTAACTTTTTTCCCCTAATGACTTGGAAAAAAACATAGAAGGTGTTCTTAGCAAATTTTCAGGTGGCACAAAACTGGAAAGGATAGGTAACCCCTGGATAAGAGAGACAGGGTCAAAAAAGTTCTTGACAGGCCAGCCTATTGTGCCAAATCTAATTAAAAAAATTTTAATGAGGACGAATGCAAAGTCATACTTGGAGAAGCAGTCACAGAGGTTGTACAGGCTCTCAAAAATATGGTCACAAGAAAGGGTGATTATGTGGCTGAATGTTGGAAGTCCTTGAACCCATGAAATCAGGAAGACCTGAGTTCAAATCCTGCCTCAGATGCTTACTATCTGTGTGTGATCCTAGGCAATTCATTTAACCTGTTTGCCTCAATTTCCTCAAATGTAAAATAAGGATAGTAACAGCACCTACTTCATGGGGTTGTTGGGAGGATTAAATGAAATAATATTTGTAAAGTGCTTAGCCCAGCATCTAGCACATGGTAGGTGCTATATATACCCCTTCCTCTTTTCTCCTGAAGGAGTGGTGAGAGCTCCTGAAACCCCAGGCTTTGGAGAAGTTTCCAGACCAACCCAGTCCAGCCCAGTAAGCATTTATCAAGTGCCTATTGCGGGTCAGGTACTATACTAAGCACTGGGATACAAATGCAAAATGAAAAATGTGGAAGCTCAAGGAACCTCCATGATGCTGGAGACATCAAGGATTGAGCATGAAGCCCTCATAGCTGGAGGAGCAGCAAGGGACTGAACACAAATCTGAACTCTGTCTTCTACCATGCTTGTACGTTATTCATATGGCAGATGTCTGATGGAAGGTGATTGCCTCCTTGGCACTTCCAAGTTCATTTTCCTTCTGGAGGAGTTCAAAGTACAAAATGACCCCGAATTTGTGGCACCATGAATCTGGAAGACTATACAGGGTTCTGGGGTAAGAAAGTGAGACTCAGGAATTGTTTTTCTAATACCCTCCGGAAATTCAAAACCTTCCAAAAGAAGCCTGTAGGTCCCTGGGGTTCAGGGGAACTCATTGGACTATTCAGGGGTTGTCTCTCTAGAAACTTCAAGTAGAGCCGTGAGTTTGTAGGACTATATGGGTCCTTAGAGTAAAGGTGGGATTAACTTGAAAGGGGAAGAGAATCGAATTTTGACTGTTTATGAGTTTCTGTGAACCCTCTGTGTTTGTGGAATGTAACAAGGCTGTCCTATATCAGATATACGTTATTACCTTGAATGTTTGCATAGAAATGGCAATTATTTACATACGTAGAGATATAGACAGCCAGCCAGATTAGGTAGATAGATAGGTAAGATGATAGACAGATGGAACAAATATTTATCAAGTTCTTGACACATGTCAGACATTTGATAAGTGCTAGGGATGCAAATATAAGCAAACAAGAAGGTCCCTACCCTCAAGGAGCTTATACTCTAAAGTTGGGAGGAGGGAAAGACAACACATAAGAGGACTGAATGAAGCTCGGAAATGAGAACCTATACAAGGGCAAGGCAGGTGAAGAAATATAGAGAACTGAGTGGAGGCAACAATGAAGAAATGGTGGTCCCAGCTAGAGATTCACCAGTCAAAAGAATGGGCCTTAGGGTAGAGATCTCTCCAGGGTTGGAAGGCTGCTGTTGAGGTTGAAACCCAGATGGTAGCCATATTCTGAAGTTTCCAGAGGAAACTCATGGTGGGAGCAAAATAAGCCAGAGTTATAAATTGGAAACACAGCCCCCTAAGATTAATTAGACCCAATCTGTTTAAACCTAGAGTGTGGAGTTTCGGGCCATGGGTTAATGGTCCTCCATATTGTCTTTCGCTCAGACAGTTCCTGATTTTCTCCCCATTTCACAAATCTACTTTGCAAACAATGACAATATTGTCTATATTTCATTTCTAACCCCCTTAACCTGCTTATCCCAGTTTTTGACCATCTCTAAAATGAACTAAATGTAAAATTCATTCAGCATTTTGCCTTACTGGTGCCTATGTGCCATCTAGTGACAAAAGTAGTAACTGCATTAAAGTCTTTTTAACCCAAAGACGACATTTTTCGACGTTATGTTTTCTGATTCTGCCTCCAGGAATGTATCATGATCAAAACTGGCACTAAATATAATAAGTCCCTTCCTCCTTCCTTTTCTTTTTAGCAGGACACTCATTCTGAATTGTTTTCCCAGCAACTGTGAAAAGTTAGTGTTGGTCTGTTCGTTCTCCCAGACCTTGTGGCAACCATGGTAATGGGGCAGATATCCAGGTCAGTCAATCAATGTTAGGGGAACAACCTCTGAAGCAACATCCTGTAACAGATTTAAGATACCTGGCCCTGATAGGGGGTCAAACCTTGAACCTTTGTCTCACTGATACTGTGCAATAATCAACTGAGCTAACCCTATTTTAGCAAAGATGTGGGCTCCCTCGGATTTCTACTTTCTGCTCCCCCAATCTTCCTCTTTGCCCTCTGAATACGTTAAACAACATTCAACTAATAATTTAGTTTAGTGCAGTTATTCGAGGTCACTAACTCATAGGATTTATGTAGTTACTCCTTTGCTCCAATATTTTCATTTCATAAATACTGTGAAAAATCTAGTTCAATCGCAGAATAAAAATTTTAAGAAAAAAGTAACAAAGGGGGAGATTTTGTGTATAAAGATATGATACCGAAAACTTCCTTTCTTCCATTTTTATTAAATGCCTACTACGAGCAATGCCTTCGAGTTCATTTCTGAGATTAAGAGGGTGAGAATGGAATCAATGATTTGTAAAATGATTGAAAGAGATTTTTATATTCAGGACTTTCTTTCCTTTTCCTTTTTACTTTTTTGTCTTGTACCCAATTGGCCCAGTTGCTGTAGCCTTAGTTCACTAATTTTGTGTTTTCCCATAGCATCGGAGGTACATTGGCATCCCAAATAATGCTAATAATACTACCTACCTTGCAGGGTTCTTGTGAGGCTCAAATGAGATAAAAATTGTAAAGTGCTTAACACAGTGGCCTGGCACATAGTAATCACTATATAAAAGTTATTAATATTATTATTAAATGAATGCCCAGGTTGAAAACCTAAGAGAGTAGGATGAGAGGTAACTAAACTGGAGGAAAGGGTTATACAAATAGCCAAGGGTTGCTTGCTGCCTCTTACTAACACCTCAGAAGACAAAATGCCATAGAGACAAAGTATACTCGACTTTTATGTAAAAACTGGCAATGTCTTCATAGAAGTTCCAGGGGGTGCCTCTTGATTGATGTTCTTATAGCCCTAGAGCACCCTCTCCTGGTGGCATAATTAATATTTCCATGCAGGAAATTGTATTCATGGAAAAAAGTTTTTCTTATTGAAATATAAGGTTGGATACATGTCAAGTTAGTCAATAAACATTTATAAAGCACCTACTATGGGCCAGCCATTATGTTAAGCACTAGGGATACAAAGAAAAGCAAAAAGACAGTCATGCTTTCAAGGAGCAGACAATCTAAGGGAGGAGATAACATGAAAATGACAATGTACAAACACTACCTGTGTTGGATAAATTGGAGATAATCAACCTAGGGAAGGTGCTAGAATTAAGAGGGATTAGAGAAAGGTTTCCTGCAGAAGGCAGAATTCTGGTTGGGACTTGGAGGAGGCCAGGTATACCCAAGAGGAGAAGATGAGAGAGAGAATTCCAGGTCTGGGGGACAGTCATTGAAAATGCTGGGACCAAGCATCTTTGTATGAAGAATGAACAGCAAAGAGGTCAATGTCAGTGAGATGCAGAGTTTGTGGGTGGGTGGGATATGAGAATGTAAGTATAAGAATATTGGGAAGGTGGGGAGGGAGGAGGAACAGGTTATAGAGGGCTTTGAACTGAAGATTTTATATTTGATATAGAAATGTATATATGACATATTTATAATATAATTATAAAATATAAATATTATATAATATGTAATTATAGTATATTATACTCACACTACAATATAATATATTTACTTCATATCATATAGAGGTATGTATTTGATCCTAGAAGTAAAAATAAAAACATTAAATACCAACAGCTTAAAACATTAAAAGAATTTTTAAAGCTTCAAATATTTTAAAATCTATTCCAAATGCAAAGCTATTTGTAGATTCAGGCTTTGATGGATCAACTGGGGAAGAGACTTTAAGAAATGCACGGGGTATTCTAAACTGGAAAGAATATGGTGTCACAGAGGGGTCAAGAGCAGCTAGCTACAGAACAGACCAGTCTGGGAGGGGCGGGAGGTAAGAGTTAGGTCAGGCCTTTGGACAGTGTAGATGACAAGGTCAGTGGTTGTAGATAGCATACCAGGGACACGTGAATATTGTAACTCTGGAGGGTTATCTGAGTTTGTAGTCTGAGAGTTCCATGTACTAGGGAGGGAACAGGCAGGAAAGGGATTTCATTTGCATAGACCAGGGTCAGAGTCCAAGTCTTATAGAGAATAGAAAGAAAAAAAAAATTAAATAAGCAGAATGAAGTCAACATCTAAGATTGCAGAACAGGGGCCGCTAGGTGGCGCAGTGAGTAGAGCACTGGCCCTGGAGTCAGGAGCACCTAAGTTCAAATCCAGCCTCAGGCACTTGACACACTTACTAGCTGTGTGACCTCGGGCAAGTCACTTAACCTCAACTGCCCAGCCTTCCTCCCTCAAAAAAATATAAAAAAAAAAAGATTGCAGAACAAATGGGGGAAGGGGAAGGTATGACGAAAATTAATTATAGACAGGGACAATACATTCAAATGGAGATACAGATGACCAGCATAGACATGTTGTGGTTGTTTTTGTTGTCTTCAGTTGTGTCCAAATCTCCATAATTTGGGGTTTTCTTGGCAAAGATACTGGAGTGGTTTGCCATTTCCTTCTTCAACTCATTTTACAGATGAGGAAACTGAGGCAAACAGGGCAAAGTGACCTGCGCAGGGTCACACAGCTAGTAAGGGTCTGAGGCCGGATTTGAACACAGGATGATGAGTCTTCATGACTCCAGGCCTGGCACTCTATCTACTGCACCACAGAAACAGCATAATGGGGTTATGGGCACAAACCCAAAGACAGACTCTAGCTATACTTTTAGACCATATGTTCAGAGCACGTGCTAATCCATGCAATATTAAGTAAGATACAGGAGTCAACACATTCTAAAAAGGGAATGTAGCGCATATGAAAAATATAATATAAAATGATACATGAGAAGTACATAAGAGAAATATAAAACCAATATTATATGATGTCCAAGGGAATCTCACTGATTCCTCCAAGACTCATTGCTAACTGAGGAGAGGGTGCATGGGGCTCAAGGAAGGCTTTGGAGAAGGCAGCATTTAAACTGGACCTTAATAGACAAGTGGGATTTCAATAGAAGAAAAGGGGGAATTGGGGCAGGGGCAATGCTGAGAGGTTTAATTTAGCTAGAATACAGAATACATAAGGGGGACTAGTTTGAGGTGAACTCCTGGAAAGGTAGGATGATGCTTGATAGATCATGGAACACCTTGAATGCTAGTCTAAGATGTTTGAACTTTATTTGATAGGAATAGAAAGTGATTAGGGGTAGGGAACCTATGTCCTTTTAGGTCCTTGGGTGTAGCCTTTGGACTGAGTCCAAGTTTTACAGAACAAATCCTTTTAGTAAAAAAACTTCTGTGAAGTTTGCATTCAGTCAAAGGACTGCACTTGAGGACTTAGAGGGTCACATGTGGTCTCGAGGCTGCATGTGCCCTATCCCTCTGAGGGTTTTAAGAGGAGTTTTAAAGGTTTTAAGACATAATGAGATCTGTGTTTAACCACCAGATGGCATTGCTAGCCATTAACATGATCCTATTAATAAAACAAAACAAAACAAAAACCCCTCAAGCTTCGGGAATTCCACGCTCATTCTGGTGGTCTTGCACTCTCTGCTGCCAAAGCTGGAAGGGCTGAGCAAGTGCCAGCTAAGCTCTTGATGGTTCTGAGAGAATTTAGCCATCTTCTATCAGCCAGCTCTACCTTGTTCAACCAGCATTTGTTAAGTCCTCACTATGTGTCGATATTTGTCTTATTATTCTAAGTCAGTCTCCCATTGCATCCTGGGCCATCTCCAGTTATCCTGATCAATATCTGGTCACTGGACCCAGATGGCTCTGGAGGAGAAAGCGAGGTTGATGACTTTGCACAGCCCTCCCTCACTCAAATCAAAGTCTACTGCAAGTCATGTCATCATTTCCCTGATGTCAAGGTCCTCTTTGAGAGCAAAGGACAAACACAACACACATTATTCTAAGCCAGTGATGTCAAACTCAAATAGAAACAGATTCCTACAGGCCACATATTGATTTACAAGACCACAAATGAAACATTAACTATGTTATATTTATTATGGAAAATTTGATTTTTTATTTCATTTGATTAATATTTATTATTTGTGGAGAGGGGTCAGGGAAATTTCTCCTACTTAGGAGGTTATTGAGCTGGCTGAAACCTGTCCTATGGAATGTGAAAATTTACTTAAGTCTCTATACATTCCTCAGCTAAGAAGCCAAAAATGGAGTCAAGGCTTCCTAAGTAATTTGCTTGAGGAAGGGATTCTACTGATGTTTGCTCTCTAAGCCTATAAATCTCCCCTCTCAATCAGCCCATTGAGAAGCCTCTAAAGGTAGTTTAATCTGTAACCTGACTTAGTTTACTTATGGAGTCTGTTTAACTAGGTTTATTTCCTTAATGGATATATTGAGATTATGATTCTGCTTAACTAAGCTTGTTCAACTTTTATGACATTGCAAGAAGCATTAAGAATCTGTCTTTGAAAAAACACACACACAACAACCAACTTTTATAACCTAAAAGAATGTATGAGATTGTAATATGTAAAATCATTACTTCCCTGTCACTCTGATATAATTTTTGTCTATCAGAAACGTTGTTAGAGTGCTAATCAGGGTTCGGGGGTTATTTTTCTAAACTGTGCTTAAGCATAATAAAACCTAGATTTTCACTTCTATAATTTCTACATTGGAGTAGGTCTATTTGGTTTTTTGTTTTGGGTTTTTTTTTTTTTGGAGGGGGGAAGGCAGGGCAATTGGAGTTAAGTGATTTGTCCAAGATCACACACCTAGTAAGTGTGTCAAGTGTCTGAGGCTGGATTTGAACTGAGGTCCTCCTGACTCCAGGGCTGGTGCTCTACTCCCCGTGCCACCTAGCTGCCCAGGAGTAGATCTATTTGGGCAGCAGTTACTTATCCCATGAGCTCAAAAAGGAGATATTTCTCCAACAACATTACATTTTTATTTATTTTGCCGAACATTTTGCTAAACATTTCCCAATTACATTTTAATCTGCTTGGACTACACTCTAGACTAGCCTGAATCGGAAACCTCTGTTAAGGGATATGGTTAGTATGGATTTACCTATGAAGAATAGTCCTGAGCTCCCATCTGCTGGAAAACCCTGCCTCTTTGCTGAGTGTGCTGTATTTTCACTAACTGTAGGGAAGCTGGACATCATTGGATGGGCTTAACTTGATGTGGTGTCTTTACTCCTTGTATGGATTCATTAAAAGTAATCACAATACAGAAATGAACATCCTGCACGTGGTCAGCTAATTAGGGAAAACCTGTGCTTGATGTTCGAGAGAAATTTCTATTTTTGTCCGGACCTCTGATATTTTCAGAAACAGCTAGGTGGCCCAGTGGAGAGAGTGCCAGCCCTGGAGTCAGGAAGACTCAGCTTCCTGAGTTCAAATCTGGCCTCAAACTCTTATTAGCTGTGTGACCCTGGACAAGTCAATTAACCTGTTTTGCCTCAGTTTCCTCATATGTTGCTGGAAAAGGCAATGGCAAACCACTCCAGTATCTTTGCTAAGAAAACCCTAAATGGGGTCAAAAAGGGTCGTACATGACTAAATGATGACTGAACAATAAGTGATATCTTCAGTGTGGCAGATCTGGAACTTGTAGTGTTAGAGAATTGCCTGGGGGGCACGGAGGTGCTAAGTAACTTACTCATATAAGTAACTTATATGAATTAGTACATGTCAGAGAAACGACTTGAACCCAGGCCTTCCTGATTCCAAGGTCGGCCCTCTCTCCACCATGCCCCGTTGACTTCCATGACTGACTCTAACAATCTAAAGCAGAACAATTTTGGTTTTTTTTCCTATTGTTGTTTCTCATATATTGTAATGGTGCCAATAGATGTATTACTAGAAAGTCTTATAACAGGCTCCAAAAAGCACCACAATGGCCTTGAAAACCTTGTCTCTTTGTCACCTGAATTATCACTTCCAAAGCAAGGGACAAGCTGGAAATTGACTTCCAGAGCTACTGTCCTGGAAACCTAGTGGTCTTTAGCCTCCTGATTCATTCAGTTCTTGCACATAATGATTGGTCAACAACGTTGGTTGAGCGCCTGCTGTATGTGGGGAGGTGGGTGGCTTATAAAGATTTATGGTAGGGACAGTGGAAAGAAGATGACACACACTCAGATCTCATTTCTGCCGCCTCTGCTTCTTGGGGGACCTTGAACAAGTAGCTTAACTGTTTTGGGTCTTAGAGCCCTCATCTATAAAATAAGGTGTCGTGCTAGATCTCTAAGAGCCCTTCCGGCTCTAAATCTGTGATCCTAAAATACTTGTAAGGCACAGATAACAAAGGACGTTTGGATTCATTTTCTGGAAGAAGCAACATTGACAATAAATCTGTAGAACTATGGCTTTCTAAGTAGCTTTGGTAGTTGAGTCATGTCTGGCTCTTCATGACCTCATCTGGGGTTTTCTAGGCAAAGATACTGGAGTGGTTTGCTATTTCCTTTTACAGATGTGGAAACTGAGGCAAACAAGGTAAAGTGACTTGCCCAAGGTGGCGCAGCTAGTATCTGAGGCCAGATTTGAACTCAGGTCTTCTTGACTCCAGGCCAGGCACTCTATCCATTTTGAGCCACCTAGCTTACTGTCAGTCAATCAAGCAATAAACATTTATGAAGTGTGTGTTATGGATCAGGCGCTGTGTCAAGTTCTGTACTAGGCAACGTAATATTAAATACAATATGTCGGTCTTTACATCATTGCCCCCACATTAGCCCAGGTCCTTGGCGCTCCTCGATTCAATCACTGCAGTAGCTTCCTAGTTGGCTTCTCTGACTGCAGTCTCCCCTTGTTCTATTGACTGTATCTTCTCTTTGGGTCTCACAGTGGAGGACATCCTTCATACGGCTTCCCCCCCCGTAATTCGTCATCTGTTACATGCTGTAGCCTCATTGTGTACTCCATGTGCCTCTCAATTATCTTCTGGGCGATCTTCATTCTCAATTGTTTGGAGATTAGGGTCCCATGCCTACTAGCCATATAGCAACGTTGGAAGAATATTGGGATTCAAAGTTGGGATAGGAACTCTCCATTGTCTTCTGGGTGATCTTCATTTTCAATTATTTGGAGATTGGGTCCCATGACTAATAGCCATCCAGAAGAATATTGGGATTCAAAGTTGGGATAGGGGCAGGGCCTGTGATCTCATGGATATAGGGAACTCTCCAGATGCACATTGTGCTTTCTCTGTGACTTTTATAACACTGAGAACTCCAACGACACCCACAGTCAGAGAGCTACACTATGTCAGAAGCAGGGGTCGAACTTCGGTCTTCCTGACTTTGAGGCTGCCTTCCTATCTACTAGGCCACGTGCCTCTCAAGAAGGTTGGTACTTAAAAGGTTTTTGTTCAGAGAGAAGATTGGCAGCATTGAAAGAACTTTGTGATTTCCCAAAGGCCACCTAGCCTGTTCCCCTCTTCCTGTTCAATTCTGGGCCCAGCTCATTGTCTCGTTGTCCATTTGCAGGGGTTGTCCAAGATATAGCTATACCATATCATATATCATACCATGTCATACAATATAGCATGTCATATCATATGTCCATGTTCACCTCTATGCCTATGTCTATATCTATATGGATATATACATACATGTATACATATGTGTATTTATACAGGAATATCATGCGCACACATGAACATGCATGTGTATGTACATGTAATAACTAGAATTTATACAGCATTTTCAGGTTGGCAGAGAGCCTTACAATTATTAATTTATGGCTAATTGGTACAGTGGTTAGAGAGCGGGGCCTGGACTCAAGAAGACCCGTGTTCAAATCTGCCCTCAGACACTTACTAGCTGTGTGACCCTGGACAAGTCACTTAATCTCTGTCTATCTCAGTTTCCTCCACTGTAAAATGGGGCTAATGATCACACCCACCACCCAGGGTTGATGTGAGGACCAAGTGAGACAGTAATTATAAAGCGCTTGGCACTGCGCCTGGCACATAGTAAGAGCTATATAAATGGTAGCTGCTATTATTATTATTTGAACTCAGACGCTTACTTGCTGTGCAATTCTTGGCAAGTCACAACCTCTTTCTGTCTCAGTTTCCTCGACTATAAAACAAGGATAAAAATATCACTTTGTTTCTTGTTTAAATGAGGATCAAATGAGAAACTATCTGTAAAGCACTTAACACAGCGGCAGGCACATAGTAGGTGCTTAATAAGTGCTGTTCCTTTCTCCTTATCATCACGATAATCCTGGGAGGTGGGTGCTATTATTACCCCATTTACATACGTACCCATGTACAGCCGTATACATACCTGTACACATACACACATCTGTCCATATAAGCATGTATACATACATACACACATTGTTCGATTGCTGAATTGAACTCTGTAGATGTTCTATCCAACTGCTTACCATCTGGACAACAGGCGTTCTTCATACACACACATTTACGTATTTATGTATTCTGCCTAGAACTGCTTGATAATTGTATCCCTGGTGGGTGTTAGTCTTATATTTACAACCTAAATTTCAAGTTTCTTGAGAGGAGGGGGCATAAGCGTTACAGTGACTGGCACGTTATCGGGTGTATAATAGACATCCCACGAATAGCTGTGGATAGACTGAAACAGAAGGCCCTCAAAGCTTTGCCTACTGCCAGATTTTTCCTCCCTTGTTGCTTTCAGAAGTCAGCAGGTGCTCTGTGCCCTGACAAAGCTACCCAGGGAGAAGGATGGCCCTCTGCCAGTTGTATTCCTTTTTTGCCCAAACAAATCTCTGTGGGCTTTGAATATGAGACTTCCTGGCTATAAATTAGACCCTGTGGGAATTTGAATCTGAAATCTTGAAGGCCCGAGAGCAGCCCATAATAATCCTATCTGACCTCACATGCTGACAGGCTGGTGACTTTGGTAGTCCTCCCAGAGATAGTATGATGTAGACTTAGGGGAATCACTTATTTTCATTTCTTTTGGTTCCTCTGTAAGTCTAACCACTAATTCTCTTTAACCCATCTAGGTATAGCCTGAAGTCTCTTTAACATGGGCTCTTGAAAATGCCGCCAAGATTTGATGCAAGCTTGGCTCAGCATTTAATCAAAGCCCTAACTTTTTAATGGACCAAACCAGAGGATACATTAACTCAAAGCAAAGCAAGCAGGATAGTAAGGTGAAAACCCAGGAAAATTCCTCTCCATGCTCATACTTATAAGGACACACATACATTCCCATTCTATGGACGGTAAAGGGAATACATGTAGCCCAGATTATTTATGCTTCTAAGGCTGTGCCCCAGTAGGACTATAACTACCTTTAAAGCAGCCATTTCTATCTCTCATATCAACTGGTTTCTACTGCTGGTGGGCAGATGGCATTTACTTGTTGCTATGCTATTGTTATGGTCAAAACAAAGTAAACGGAGGCCAAAATTCCAAGCATGATCAATTTATTAGTAAAGCATTAATTTACCAGTAAATAGGATCTTAGCTTCCTCAGTAAATCCAAGACCCCAAATGAGGGGGGCAGCTCCCTTTTATAGTTTTTGGGGAGTACAGAACAAGGAACAGCAAGAGCTTAACATCACGAATGGCAAAATCAATATGATTAGTTACAGAACTAAGGTGTGGGGGACAATATGATCGGTTGGAAATTAAGAATGACGGGTGAGCATCGACTCTCCAGCCCTCTCCTTCCCTCCTGTGACTAAAAAAATGATCATTGTTTCAGTTCAATTGCAAGGTTAGAGATACTGGACCAGACTCGATTTGGATAACACACCAGATATCCTTGAAGGATAACTTGGGGGTGTGCCAGACTCCCTGGTGTCCACTTGCATCCTTCAAGGATAACAAATTTCTTTGAGTCAAGAACAGAATAGTGATTAGCAGGAGAACTGAATTTCTAACCTTGACTCATTACAGGCCAGCTGAATTTCTGAACTCAGTTCAGAGATAAAGAACCATGACTTAGGTCCTTGGGTGCAGACTTTTGACTGAATCCAAGTTTTACTGAACATATCCTTTTATTAAGGGGATTTGTTCTGTGATGCTTGGATTCAGTCAAAGGGCCCCACTTGAGGACCTAGAGGGCCACATGTGGCCTTGAGGCCGCAAGTTTCCCACCCCTGACTCGGGCAGTAAGAGCACAAAATCAATCAATTGCAAATAGGATCAATCAAAAAAAGACACAGAATCAGTCCAATCACTTCATTATGCCAACATCCATCTGCTTATTGGTACTGACGTCTGCTGGTTTTCTATTAGATTGAGATTGCCAGATTCCCTCTTTCTCCTTGGGGAGTGTTGACAACACTTTTGTGAGTCCACTGCACCGCCACAGAGACACATCAGTTCTTCTGTGAGCCAGACTCACAACCACACCCATCTGCCTCAGGGAGAGTTCTTGAAGTCTGAGGTCTTGAACTGGTTTTGCTTCTCCTCATGGCAGCTCCCTCAGGCCACCTTGATCTTTGGGTTAGAGTGAGAAAATACCTTTGAACTCCCTTCATCCACTACCAGCTAGCTTAAGTACGTGCAGAATATTTGATAACTTCAATTACAAAGACTGGAGGGGGTAGGGTTGAGCAGACAAATGGTTCTTAATTCCTGCAACTATAACCAAATTTCTCTTTTCCCTACATGCATTTAAGCAAGGAAGGATAAATTAAAAATAGTCTTGGGCTCTGAGGCCAGAGGCCTTGGCTTCCTTCTATAGTTCATATAAACTTGGTGTCAGGCTGAGGAAAAGGATTTGATGATGACCAACGGCAGAGGAGAAACATTAGAGTAGAACTCCTTTATTATGCTATAAAGTAGCTTTCTTTCCTCTTTTTCCTCCCTTCCCCCATAACTTCTTCCTTACTTCCTTCCTTTCTTCCTTCTTTCTTTCCTTCCTTTCTTCCTTTCTTCTTTCCTTCCTTTTTTCCTTCCTTCCTCCTTTCCTTCCTCCTTCCTTCCTTCCTTCCTTCCTTCCTTCCTTCCTTCCTTCCTTCCTCCCTCATACGCTCTTTTTCTCACTCTGCTTTATTAAGACACCTAGAAGTGGGAAAGAAACCTTCTTTGATTACAACTATGATCATTGCCACAAACACTACACAGATCTGAGCTCATGACCTAGCTTTGCCATCTATGCTAATAACTCCTCTGAGCCTCCATGTCTTCATCTGTAACATGGGAATAGTAATACTAGCATTACCTACCCACCCGGCTCATTGCGAGGTAAGCACTTGGTAAACCTTAAAAGTGTTAGAGAAATGGGGCCTTTTTCTTCCCTTCCAGGGCTGATGTGAGGATCCAATGAGACAGCAACATTTGAGTGCTTTGTAAACTGTAAGGATCTTTATAAATGTGAGCTATTATTATCTCTAAGCAGGGATAGGTTATTTTGAGCCTTAGGAAGGAATCTCTTCTTATGTAATTAATACAACCTCAAGAGAAAGTAGCATCTGATATACAGAATTACACTTCACACATCCCTGTTGTAAACTGAGGGACACCTGTTTTGGAACAGGTGGGGCTTACGTTGCACTGATGCCGAGACATCTCAGCACATTCCACTGGCTATTTAGATGCCTGTGGGATTTTTTTTTCCCTTCTGGAAACTGAAATAAGCACCTCCTGCTGGGCCCTCCCAGACGATTAATGATATTGATGAGACGTAGCACACTGGGCATCTTTCCTTGTCTGCTTCCTTGAACCCAGGTGGGGGCCCTGAGTGCTACAGATTTGATCTTCTCTAGTTCTCCCTGATCAGGCTATGGCTGAGGAGTGCTGAAGGTAGATACTTGAGTGAGAGGCCCCCACCTAGCTGAGCTCCGTTTGTTCAATCCGACTGGTTCATTTTTTGTGTGGCTGGCTTCTAAAAAAGTAGTTTTTTCCCCTCCTGGCAGGGTTACTGTTTCTATTACGTGGGTCATTAATGGGATCGAGCAAAGGAAGAATCATTTCCTTTTAAGGATTCTTGTAGCTCTCTTACCAGGCATAAGATTCTGGGCTCTGCCTCTGCTATTTTGTTTTGCTTCCCAGGCCCTTTCTGTTCATTTTGAAGAGAGGGAGAAAGACAGGAACCCAGGATTTCTCTGGTATGGGGCGATCCTAGAGAGGGGAACTTCCTCTGCCAGGAAGGTAGGCAGCTAGGTGGTGCCCGGGGGGGGCGTAGGGCACACATATATGATGCACTATATTACCGATGGTGACACAAAAAGTGGCATGTGAGATCTAGGTGACACAATAATAGAGAGCCAGACCTGGAGTCAGGAAGACTCAAGTTCAAGTCTGGCCTTAGACAATTAATAGCTGTGTGACCCTGGACAAGTCACCTAACCTCTACCTCAATTTCTTCAACTGTAAAAATGGGGATAATAATAATACCCCTCTCTTGAAAATCAAATGAGAGGGTATTTGCAAAACATCTGGCACATAGTAGGTGCTTTGTAAATCCTTCTTTCCTTCCTTCCCTCCTTCCTTCTTTCTCTCTCTCCCTCCCCTCTTTCTTCCTTCCTTCCTTCCATCCTTCCTTCCTTCCATCTTTCCTTCCTTCCTTTCTTTCCTTCTTCTTTCTTTCTCTTTCTTTCTTTCTTTCTTTCTTTCTTTCTTTCTTTCTTTCTTTCTTTCTTTCTTCCTTTCTTTCTCTTTCTTCCTTCCTTCCTTCCTTTCTTTCTTTCTCTGGGGGAAGTAGTACCTGAGTTAATATTTGAAGAAAAGTGTTAAGATTCTGAGGCAGATGTGAGAAGGGAGTGAGTGCATTCCAGGAACAAGGGACATGCCACCTGTGGGAGTGCACAGTGAACAGAGATGGTATATTTTTGAAAACTGTTACTCATACATCGCTGAGGTCATACTACCCTAGAATTAGTGCTATGAAGGATCTCAGAGGCTATTTAATCTAGATCCTCTCACTTTACAGTTGAAGAATACAGATGAGACCCAGAGAAGAGTCAGGATTCAGATCTAGGTCCCTTGACTCTAAAGCCAGAGCTGTTTCTACTACACCATGAAATATGGTATAGTAACATTTTCTGGTAGATAGTCCAAGGAGGAAAACCCCCAACTGTGCTTTGCAGTCCTCAATAGGATCTATCTGAAGAAGCCCATAGTTTGGTCCCAAATCCTCCTCAGTAATTCTCCTTGCTAAGCTGAATTAGAGAAGACATGGGAAAGTGCTGATGGAAAGCCTCCAAGAGTGAGCCTGCTCTGCCAGCCTCAGCAGAAAGGCCCCTGAATGAGAATGGGCTATGTCTATGCCTCAGTGCAGAGAGCAGCTCTTTGCCCAGGGATGCCAGATCATGGAGGAAAAGGGATTCTGAAGGCACTAAAGGCAAGCCTTTTAGGCTTCCCTGGTTTCTCCTGAATGCTATGGGAAAGTTGTGGGTTAGGAGGGAGCAGAGAGAGGTTACTGTATATTGAACCGATTCTGCATCATTTATTTATTGATCCTAGTTACGATTAATTGCTTTTGTCCTATAGCTGCTTAAGTCATGGTTCTCTGTCTCTGAACTTTGTTCAGAGATTGAGCTGGCCTGCAATGGGTTAAGTTTAAAAATCCAGCTCTCTTGTTAATCACTGATCTAGTTGTGTCTCAAGGAATTTAATTGACCTTGGGGGATGGAGTTGGGTCTAGTATCTTTATACCACCAAGCTATTCAAGGACATCTGATTTACAATCTAAAAGGGTGTGGTTATCTCTAAACCTTGCAGCTGTACTCAAACAAAGGGCACTGCTTAGTCTCATGAGAGAAGAAGAAAAGCCATTGCTAGCCCCCATTACCAAACTTCCAACCAATGATACTCTCCCCTGTGCCTCAGGGCTGTAACCAACTGTGTTGTCCTCAATCCCATGGTGTCATCTTCCCTGTTTTGTTCTTTTTTATGTACTCCCTCAAAGCTATAAAAAGAGGTACTACCTTTTGCTTGGGGTCTTTGGTATAAATGGAGGCAAGCCATTGACCCATTTATTGACAGGCAGCATGCGCTGTTAATAAATGTTATCCTACATAGAGAATTGCCTCAGTTTACCTTTTTGTTAAATTTCACCCATGACAATATAGAAGTTCAAATTTTATTCTAGATACTATGTGACCCTGGGCAAGTCATTTAACCAATTTAGGCCTTAGTTTCCTTATCTGTAAAATACAAGGGCTGAACTAGATGACTTCAAAGGTTTAGATCTTTAGATCTATGATCTTATGAATACAGCGCCTTGCCTCCTTTGAGCCTACCGCATGTGAGGTCAAAGACATTCAGTAAGCATTTAGTAAGTGCTTTCTATGGGCCTCTGGCACTTGCTAAGCATCACGGGATACAAAGAAAGGCTAAAACAATCTCTGCTCTCAAGGGGCATGCATTCTAATTGGGTAGAAAACATATAAAGAGTTCTGTATGAAAAGGTTGAATGGAAGATTATCTCAGAGGCAGGCAACAGAGTGGGAAGAGCCTCCTGCAGAAACGGGGAATTGAGCTGGGTTTTGAAGGGAGCCAGGAGGCAGAGGTGAGGACGGGGAGCCTTCCAGGCATGGGGGTGGGCACAGCTGTATCACTTCGGCCCTGAACAATGGCCCCCGATTTGTACTGGGTGCCGCTAAGTAGGGTCAGGGTTGGACACTAAGAGTTTGGTGGCCTTGGAACAAAGCCCTAGAACCCAACATTGGTGAAGGTATATCTGTGTCTAGATTGATCTTATAGAACCAACACTAACTTAACCTTCCTGGTCTAAAAAGTCTTCCTTCCACTGAAGCAATAGTAGAAATCTTGTGTCCAGTTCAAAGATGTGACTCGCCCTGTGTTGGTCAGATAGTTTCTGGAACACTGGATTCAGTTTTAGTTGCTTTATCCAGGTTCTCTTGTTCTTCTCCCGTTCTCTCTAGAATCACCTTTAAGTACCTCCGGAAAAAAGGAACAAGGGCAGCTATTGTCCCCTGAGAAGGAGTTGAAATGAAATTCTTTGGGAATAATTTTTTTATTTTGCACTTAAGGGCTGAACTAATAATACCTTATATTTTTAGTGCTTTTACCTTTTCAAAGGACTTTACGTAATCTCATTATGCTCACAACAACCCTGGGTTTGCTAGGTATTTTTGACAGCACTTCATGTGAAAAAGGGCTTAGGAGTTTGATTGGAAGCTCAATATAAACTCACATTGTGACCCAGCTGAAAAAAAATGCTAGTGCAATGTTAGACTATATTAATAGAGTTATAGAGCCTAACATTAAGGAGGCAATACTCTCGTGTCATCCTATCCTAAAGAGGCCACATCTGGAGGAAGCCTTGGGTTTCATTTTGAAGGCCACATTTTTCCTTTTTTAAATAGATTTTTAAAATATGGTTTTCTTAAACTTGTTCCTGTATCCCTTCCCCTCCTAGAGAACTCTTCTTTATTTTAAATAATTTTTTTAAAGAAAAGAAATTCAGCAAAACCGATCAATGTATCTAAAAACTGATGTAACGTAACATTCCATCCCTATGGATTCCCACTTCTGCAAAGAAGGAGGGACAGGATGCCTCCCATACCTCTTTGGGGCCAACCTTGCTCTTCACTTGCACATTTGAGTAAACTGAGATATTAAGAAGTGAGGTGACTTATCTGAGGTTACAGGGAAAATTAACAACAGAATTGGGAATAGAGCTCAGAACTCCTAACTTCTACATCCTGGTTCAGGCGTTGGGAACTTGCAGCCTCGAGGCCACATGTGGCCCTCTAGGTCCTCAAGTGCAGCCCTTTGACTTGATGAAGTTTGGATTTAAAGGGCCACACCTGAAGACCTAGAGGGCCACATGTGGCCTCCAGGCTGCAGGTTCCCCACCCCTGTGCTTTCTATCAGAGTAAAATTCATTGTCTCTGGTGATCTTAAGCTGTCTTTATGAAGGAATCTAGGATTTAGCTCTTAACCCAAGAAAGCTTCCCTCATTTAATTGTACCTACTCTTCCATCTCTCCCTATTCATACTGAGAACCCCATAGATCTATTCATTGTGATTTTTCAGATGTGTGCCCCGGAATCTATCTGTCCCACTCCGAACTTATTCTTTGCTTAGATTGGGGTTTGTTTTGTGATGTTTTTGTTTTCTGTCTCCTTGACCTACTTTCTAATGTCTATATCTGTAGTCTGCATGGTTACGCTCATATTCTACAGAATTAACTCCTGAGATAATAAGGTTACATAAGGGTTACATAAGGCTTTCACTGTTTCGCTACGAGCTTCAGCATTGCGTGATGGCTAGAAAGTTAGAATCCGTGTCCATCAGTAATAAATCTTGCTTATGATGCTTACTAGCTGGGTGACTAAGCAAGTCATTTCAATCTCTCCGACACTCAGTTTTCTCGTCTGTAAAACGAAGATAATAACGCCTATGGTGTCTACTTGAAAGACTTGTTAATGATGACGTAGGTGAAATGTTTTGCAAATTTTAAAGTGGTATGTTAGTGTTGGCTCTGTGGCTATCTTAGCTGTACAGACACTAAAAATGGACAATGAGTTTAATCTCATACCAAGAACTGGTTGATGTTTAGGAAATTGTAGAATTCTTTGAATGACCTCAAACTTTCCCCTGAAGCAAAGGTCCATCTCGTTCATACCAATCGTCTTGTTGTGATGCTGTATGATTGGGAGTCATGGGATGTTATGGCAGCTTCTGATGAACTGAAATTGAGGATCGCCAGAAGGGGTGATGGAGAAGAACATGGGGGTGTGTGAGCAAGTGATGGCTTGTTACCAGCAAGGAACCACAAAGGCAGAGCAGTGCAAAGGGAGGCAGTCAAAGAAAGGTGTGATTGAAAAAGAAGGTGGGTTGGTCCTGTGGAAAGAGGGAAGGCTAACTGCTAACAGTCCACTCACGCGCACACACACACACACACACACTCACACACACACACACACACACACACGCAGAGAGGATGGGGGAAGATGAAGTTGATTAGGGAGATGGAGGACCCCACACATTAGGATGGGAAGGACAGGTTGTGTTTGGTACTCTCTTGATATCAGAAGAACTCAAAGGAAGTTCCTAGTTCATTGAGTGGAATCCCCATGGCGAGTTTATGGGAGGACATGGACAAAAGTCACCCAAGATAGGCAGGCATGGATGGTGGCAACCAATATTATTGGAGAGAATAAATAGCTCAGGGAGACCACAATCCATTGGAGTACTTTTATTATTATTTTGTTCCTAGAGACTGGACTTTGGTCCAGCCAACTCTGTCCAATGATCCTGTTATATAACAGGCTCTTGCCTTAATGTCGATTGTATATTTATGTGTGTTTTGCCTTTTAATCTGAGCGCTTGAGGGAAGGGAATGAATCTGATGATGACTCTATTGCCCCCTTGGGTCTTAGAAGGCATTACTCACCCTGTGTCTATCCAATACGTATTTGTCTGGCTGACTTAGGCACCACTCCTTTTGACTTCCATGAAAGGAACCAGGGTTCTACCATTTCAGAAGACATCTCCATTGTCACTACTCCTTTGAGCACAGCTGGGGTGAGGGATTTGAAAAGGAGTGATTCTTCCCACATAGGGTTCTGTTTTTAACTTCATGTGTTTATTCAAGCACCTAGGTACCATGGTGACAGGTGCCACAGGAATAGGAGGGAGGATGGGCAAAGTAGAAGATGGAATGGGGAGAGATCAAGGACCTTAAACAACGGGGCGAGGGCAGGGAAAGCCATGTTTTCATCACATAGACTTCTGTTTTATATTGGAAATACCGTACATTGATCAATCAATTAACCAATGGTTATTAAGCACCTACTATGTGCCAGATACTATGCTGGTGCTAGGGGTATAGATATATGAAAGAGACAGTGCCTACCCTCAAGGAGTTTGCATGCTACTGGAAGATGCAGCAAGTCACAGATATAAACTGAGGACGTGCATAAAATAAATGCTCAAGAGTGGGAGTCGAGGTTTAACAAACAAGAGAAAGGTCTTTTAGGAGAAATGGCACTGCAGTTGAGCTTTGAAGAGAACTAGGGATTCCAAGAGGAAGTGATTAAGAAGAAAGAGCATTCTAGGCATGGGCCACCCAGTGCCAAGTCCCAGAGGCAGCAGATGGAAAGTCAAGTACAGAGAACAGCAGGTTCCAGGCAAGTCCGATTGTTTCTGTTCTTTTAAATCACTTTCTACCCACATGGCACCTAGATTTCGGGGATCTTAAAGGGTCTTCTATTTCCTTATGTGTATCTACTGTGGAGGAGAAAGCATGGTATGGAGTAAAGAACTCTGGACTTGGATTCTAATCCTGGTTCTGTCACTACTTGTGACTTGGGGTAACCTTCCTCCCACGGAGCCTCTTGACTTATCTATAAAATGAAATGGGACAGCTAGGTGGCATGATAGAGCGCCAGCTCTGGAGTCAGGAATACTCCTCTTCCTGAGTTCAAATCCAGCCTCAGACACTTACTAGCTGTGTGACCCTGGCCAAGTCACTTAACCCTGTTTGCCTCAGTTCCCTCATCTGTAAAATGATCTGGAGAAGGAAATGGCAAACCACTCTAGTATCTTTGCCAAGAAAACCCCAAATGGGGTCAGAAGAGTCAGACATGACTGAAAAGACTGAACAACAAATAAAATGAAGGTATCAGACTAGAAAGCTTGTAAGATCTCTTTCAGCTCTAACATGGGTTCTAGAAAGAAGGAGAATGATAGAAATGAACTGCTCCATTGCTTACATAAATACGGATGCTGGTGAAATGATTTTTTAGTGTTTGAGAGCAGTTTGGTCAATTAAGTGGAATAGGAGCAGCTAGGTGGCACAGTGAGTAGAAAACCAGCCCTGGAGTCAGGAGGACCTGAGTTCAAATCTGGTTTCAGACATTTGACATACTTACTAGCTGTGTGACCTTGGGCAAGTCACTTAACCCCAATTGCCCAGCTCTCTCTACTCCAAAACAAAACAAAACAAAAACAATTAAGTGGAATAAACATCTGCTCTAAGCTTGGCTGCAGAGTATAAGCTCCTTGAGGGCAGGAATGGTCTCTTTTTTTTCCTTTGTAGTTCTAGCCCCTAGTATAGTGCCTAGCACATAGAAGGTGCTTAATAAATGCTTGTTGAAGCAAAAATAATTGAAGCAGAATATTGTGAAATTACAATGATCAAGTTTTTCTCCAAAGAGGAGATTGCAGAGGTGGGGCATTATGGGTGTAGGACACTTTATATAATGTCTGACTTTTATTAATTGGTTAGATTTGCTGAACCTTTTTCCTCTTCTTTTTTGCTTTTTGTTATGAAAGATGACTCTCTGGGAGTGGGAGGGAAGAAGGATACATTGGGAAATATAAGTGATATAAAAACAAAGGATATAAATACAAATTTCTTTTTAAAATAAATGTGTTGAATTAAAAAAAACAAACCCAACCCAAGAAGTTAATTGCTGGTCTAACCCTGCTACTCACCAGTCTTGCATTGTTACTATGGGAACACAAGATTCAGGAAAATCTGTTTGTGAGTAAATAGACCCTACCCAGCATTCCTCGGGATTCATCAGCAGCTACTTGGTGCAGTGGTTAGAGCTCTGGGCCTGTAGTCAGGAAAATGCGTTCAAACTCAGCCTCAGACATGTACTAACTATGTGACTCTGGACTAGTTACTTAACCTGTTTGTCTCAGTTTCTTTCTGTGTGGGATAATGGGGGTAATAACAGTGCCTACAGCCCAGGGTTGTTGTGAGGGTCAACTATGCATATAATAATGGGCTCTTTAGATACTTATTCCCTCTCCATATTGCCCTTGACCTTGAACAGACTAGGAAGAAGGAAGCATCCGGGCTTCAGGGGAGTCGCCGTGTAGAGCTGACAGAGGGGGAGTCAGAACAGGTTTCTTGAGTGTGGAAGAGAACCTTGGACAGGAGCCACCTCCCAGTGGGAGGAATCAGAGGATTTGGGCTGAGGCCGAGCCTGGGCCTGAAGCCCCCAAACCTCAGAGCCCTGGGCTCACCTTCAGTGATACTGGGATTGTTGCATAGGGACATCTCTTCACTGCTCGTAATAAATGGTTGGCAAATCCCTCTGGTACAGGACCTCCTCACCTCGCTCCTGGATTATTCCAATAGCCTGCTGGTGGGGCTGCCTGCCTCAAGTTTCTCCCTACATCAGTCTGTCCTCTATTCAGCTGCCAAAGTCATTTTCCTAAAGTTCGATTAGGATAATGTCACCCTCCCCCTCCCCCTTCCTAGCAAAACCGACAACAAAAATAACGCCAGTGGCTCCCTACTGCCTCCAGGAGCAAATGCAGTATGCTCTGTTTGGCATTCAAAGCCCTTCCTAGCTGAGCCCCGTCCTTCCTTTCCAGCGTTCTTACATCGTGCTCCCCAATATATACCCTTTGATCCAGTGACACTGGCCTCCTGGCTGTTCCATTTTTTGGCTCTAGACGTTTTCTCTATCTCCCATGCATAGTCTCTCTCTCTCTCTCTCTCTCTCTCTCTCTCTCTCTCTCTCTCTCTCTCTCTCTCTCTCTCTCTCTCTCTCTCTCTCTCTCTCTCTCTCTCTCTCTCTCTCTCTCTCTCTCTCTCTCTCTCTCTCTCTCTCTTTCTCTCTCTCTCTCTCTCTCTCTTTCTCTTTCTCTCCTCCCCTCTGTCCTCCCCTTCTCTCTCTCTGTCTCTCTCTCTGTCTCTCCTCTCTCTCTCTGTCTCTCTGTCTGTGTCTGCCTCTGTCTCTCTCTCTCCTCCCTCCTCCCCTCTGTTCTCCCCTTCTCTCTCTGTCTCTCTCTGTTTCTCTCTCTGTGTCTCTCTGTCTCTGTCTCTGTCTCTCTCAATCCACGCCGCCCTCCCCCCCCCCCATCAGTTCCAACTATTGACTTCTCTGGCTTTCTTTAAGTCCCAGCTAAAATTCCTCCTTCGATAGGAAACCTTCTCCAGCCCCTCTTAATTCCAGTGCCCCCCTCTCTGTTATTTCCTGTTTTATCCTATATATAGTTTGCTGTGTATGTGTTTGTTTGCATATTGTCTCTCTCATAAGATGGTAATCTCCTTGAGGGCGGGGACTGTCTTTTGCCTCTTTTTGTATCCATCGTGCTTAGTACAGTGCCTGGCACATAGTAGGTGCTTAATAAATGTTTATTGATTAATAGATTGAATGAGTAATTTTTGCACCTGAGGCAAGCACCACAGACTGCTCCTAGGGTAAGTGTCCCAAAGTGTGCCCTTGCTCACCTGAGGTAGGTAGAGACCCTGAGATACCATGAAGGCCTGCTACTGGAAAGATGGTCATGTTGAGGGAGATTTAACTAAATGCTACTCTCTGTTACATCAATTCCACTGAAGGACCACAGAAAAGTCGAAGAATCTTCTAAATGTGGTGCCCTGTGACAAAGCCCCACTTGCCTTGCCCTGGTTACACTCTGATATTTGGCAACTATCCAGTGAATTCAGGAGCATGGACAACACCTCTGAATACATCCAAGGGAGTATAAGGTTTGTTCTAGTCATGAAAACTGCGGGAATAACTGGTGTGTCTACATGGCGCACAGAGTTGAAATGGGATCAACCGCAGGAGAGTCTGGCTTATTTTATTCTCACTTTATGGCTTCACAAGACATAAATATATTTCTGTGCACAGGGCTGCTGTCATCTGGAGAGCCGAATCCCCTGCCTGATTGGTGGACTTCGGGGCCTTTGGCTTTACTTGTCTTCGGCTAAGTAAACGGGGGTGCTGAGAATAGACCCAGAGCCATCTTTGGTTAGTTTCTCTCCAAAGGGGAGCTAAAGACAAGGCAGATGCAGTCCCAGTGGCTGGGCCAGGCAGCAAAACACCAAGAGAAACTGAACCCTGGAGGATGAGCCCGCGTGACCCCTCAGCTGACGGTAGTGGTGAGCAGATTCCCAGGAAGCCTGGAGTCAGGTTCTTAGGGCTAGAGCTGGCCTCAGGCCACACGGCAAGCTAGGTAGAGGATGTCTTTGCTACAAAGGCCTTCCATCTTCCTGATCTCCCTCCCACTCTCTTTCCAGTCCCCCAACCCCCCACCCCAGGCATTTGGTTCCCTCGTGTTTTTTCTTTTTACCAGCTCATGAAATGGAATATCAGTCCCCGAAAGGGACCTTAGAGATCTTTTAATTAGACCTTGGGCTAGGTGACCCATTGCTGGGCCTGGAGTCAGGAAGAACTGAGTTCAAATCTGGCCTCTAGCTGTGTGACCCTGGACAAGTCACTTCACCCTGCTTACCTCAGTTTCCTCATCTGTAAAATGAGCCGGAGAAGGAAATGGCAAAACCACTCTAGTATCTTTCCCAAGAAAACCCCAAAATGGGTCATGAAGAGTTGGGTACAACTGAAACTAGTGAACAATAAAAGCATTGATAGGGCACTTTAAGGTTTATAAAGTACTTTATAAGGATTATCTTTTAACCCTCACAGCTCTGTAAGATATGTGCTCATGGTAGATCTAATATTTACCAACGTTCTTCCTTCTCCCCCACTCTTCTCCCGCCCCTTCCCCTCCCTCATTAGCTTTACCTAAAAGACCACAAAGCTGTGCCCAGGCCATGGTTGGTCCCTTCACCCCTTGACCCCAGCTTCCTAGTCACCTAAGGAGATAGGAACTTCCAGCCCCTGGAGTCATAGTCCCTCCATTTTGGTGAATGTATGAAGCCTGCTTGAGTGATGGATGCATGGAGACCATTCAAGTCACCATATCCTTTCCTGCTGACATACTTTGATCCCAAGGAAATTGAACCATTTTACCAAGGGAAATTGAGAGCAAGAGGTTAAATGAACTGCCCAGTACTACACAGCTGGTAAGGGGCTAAACCAGGATTTGAACCTGAGTCTTCTTGATTCCAAGGCTGGCACTCTAGCCACAATGCCTCCTAGCTGCCTTTGTCCCCATTTTTGCTGGTCCCCCAATTACTTCTCTTTTAGTGCTGCTCCTGAAGGGGGCCTGGATGAGGCCCATGGAAGTCTGGACTTCTGGCCCACCATCCGACTACCTTCCTTTTTGTCTGAAGGAATGTGGTTTTGAAAGGAACCTTTGGGTTGGGACTGTCGATTCCTGCTTGGATTATGTGGTGATAGCTGTCCTCATCTCCTCCTTCACTCTTCAAGCACCCTGTTCTGGGACTGATAAACTTCCTGGCCTAACTCCCTGCATCCCTGCATTGCAGGGCTTTGCTGCACTGAACTGGAATCTAAGCCTCTAATTGAAGCTAAATGTGAGTAGAGAGAGAAAATGACAATTAGGCAGATGTTAAGTGTGTGTATAAAGCAGATGATTTTCTTGCCAGAGGGACATGGAACCATGCAGGGTATATAAAAATGAAAAGGCAGAAAACATAGATTCCAGAGCTAGAGTGGTACCCAAGGGCAGCCATCCTCTGCCTTCTGAGAGTGGCGCCCAAGGGCAGCCATCCTCTGCCTTCTGCTGAGAGCGGCACCCAAGGGCAGCCATCCTCTGCCTTCTGCTGAGAGCGGCACCCAAGGGCAGCCATCCTCTGCCTTCTGAGAGTGGCGCCCAAGGGCAGCCATCCTCTGCCTTCTGCTGAGAGCGGCACCCAAGGGCAGCCATCCTCTGCCTTCTGCTGAGAGCGGCACCCAAGGGCAGCCATCCTCTGCCTTCTACTTTCTCTTGTATTCATTTTCAATACTTCCTAAGAAGTGTTAGTTGGGGTCTGAACCTCGGTTTCATTAGGATACCAAGGAATGAAGACTCATTCTGCTTGGCCACTAAGAACAGAACCAGGAGCAATGAGAGGGAGTGGCAGAGGCCAGTGATGACAGGGAAAATGTACTTACTATGAGAGCTCCACAAAAGTGCATTGGGCTGCCTCAACAAGTGGTGGGTTCCCCCTCCTTGGAGGCTATTAAGCAGAGCCTGGGTGACTGACCACTCGTCATGTATGTTACAACGGGAATACCTTTCAGGGTTTTGCGGTTGTTGTTGAATTATCTCAGTCCTGTCTGACTCTTTGTGGCCCCATTTGGGGTTTTCTTGGCACAAATACTGAAACAGTTTGCCATTTCCTTCTCTGGCTCATTGTATAGATGAGAAACTAAAGCAAACAGGGTTAAGTGACTTGCCCAGGGTCACACTGCCAGTAAGTGTCTGCAGCTGGATTTGAACTAAGGTCCTCCTGACTCCAGAGCCTGCCCTCCATCCACTGTGCCACCTATAGCTGCTCCCTCTTTCAGTTTTAGGTTGGACTAAATGTAGTCACTCGTGTTCCTTCCTGATCTTAAGTTCTGTGACCCTAATTATAATTATAAACATAACTATATACTGTTCTAAGATGGACAAAAAAATGGTCCTGACAATGAATTTGTGAGACAGGCTGTGAATGGGGATGATTTTATTATCATCTCTGTTTTACAGATGAAGGAATAAACTCAAGAGCAGTGTGACTTGTTCATAGTTGTGCGGCTTATTCGTGTGGACCCCAGGTCTCCTAAAACCAAATCCAGGGTTCTTTCCTACTTTGTTGTTCACGCCCTCACAATGAGACAGGACCATGCTACTCAATCATCCTGTAACCACAAAATTTGGTGTAAAGATTCCCCTGGAGATTCTGCCCCCTCCTGACACAACCTGAATTCAGTTTTCAACAACTCCTATTTCCCTCTGAGAGCTAACCTAAATTTCCCATGCTGCAGTTTCAGATATGCTAGCCTCTCTCCACTCTCCATGGAACAGCTGGGCAGGGAACACTGGGAGACAGCACATTCTGAAAAGATGGCCCTTAGAATGGTCAATGAAGGCCAACAAATTATGCCCCTTTACACACAGAAAAGGGGGCACTGAACTCTGGGGCAGGAGGCTTATTTGAAGCAGCTTCCCCCTTGTGCATGCCGGCTTCTTGGTGATGAGTAACCCAGAGGAGCCGAGGCACCCAACTCACCACAGGAATGATGGCAGCTTCCAGCTGGCCCTCGGCAGGACCATACTTCACACTTATTCTCTAGGTCCCGCTTCCACTCCTGTATCAATCCTGAACCTTTTCTTATTTAGACCAGGGGTTTTAATCTTTTTTGTGCAACCTGGACCCACTTTAGAAGTCTGCTAAAGCCCTTTCAGAACAATGTTTTTAAATGCATAAAATAAAATACATAAGATTACAAAGGGAACCAATTATATTGAAATCTGATTATCAAACGTATACAAAAAATAACTTCAAACACTCCTGGTTAAGAATCCCTGCTCTAGACTAACCAAGCTTTAGCTCCCTACTGGGCAGCTAGGTGGCACCATAGTGCACAGAGTGCTGGGCCTGGAGTCAGTTTTACTGAGTTCAAATTTGACCTCAGACACTGACTAGCTGTGACTGTGTGACCCTGGACAAGTCATTTAACCCTGTATGCCTCAGTTTATTCATCTGTAAAATGAATTGAAGAAGGAAATGGCAAACCACTCCAGTATCTTTGCCAAGAAAACCCCAAAAGGGGTCAGGAAGAGTCAGACATAACGGAAAACAACCAAACCTCAACAACCACCACCAGCTTCCTACTCTCTAAGCCTTTTCATCGGACTCCTTAAGTTTCTCTGGGGGTTTTGGCTCTTCACTGAGGCACTTGGGACACACGGCAGCCTCTTGAGTCTATGTAAGGAAAGCATTTGCCACCAGATGAGGTTAACATCAAAGACGGCTCCATCCCAGGCACTGGCTTTCTGGCATAAACAGACTGCCCCAGCTGGAGAATATCCTGGAGATATTGCCTTGCAGGAACAGGGCAGAGGCCGTTGATATTTACAGTCTTGTCTTCAGGTTACATGAGAGCCGACTCCATGGGAATTAGCAAAAGTGATCTCAGAATAATTACAGGGTACGAGCAGGCATCATGCTGTTTTCTCCCCCATGGCAGCCCTGTACTACCTCGACTTAGAGAGAAACTCCCCAGAATTCTCTGTATAAATAAACTGCATCTTAAACTCATAGAGGCAACCAGGTGGTGCAATGGCTGGAGGACTGGACTTGGAAAGTTCAAATCCCACTGCAGTCACTTATGGGTCATGTGACCCTGGGCAGGTCTCTTAGCCTCAGTTTTCTCATGAGTAAGAGCATCTTCCTCAGAGGATTAGATGGGACGGCACAGAAAAGTATTTTGTAAACCTTAAACCATTACGTCAATGTTATTATCACAGTCTACAGGCCCTAGAGCTAGAAAGGACTTTAGAGGCCAAATACAAACCCTCCTATTTTATAGGTGGGGAGACTGAGGCCCAGAAAGGGGAAGTAACTTTCCCAAGGTCACACAGCTAATTAATGGCAAAGCCAGGACCTTCCGACTCTGGCTCTTTTCAGTGAATTGCCCTGGTCTCTTAAGGCTCTGCTGGGCAGCAGTGGGAACTGTAAAGATCCCTGCTCCCAGAGGGGCTGGAGCCTCTGACTGCTCAGTCACCTTCCTGCAGCTGGGATGGAAAGGAGGCTTTGTGAATGAAAGAGGAGAGTTAGGACCCGCACAAAGGAGAAATAGAGAGTCCTAAGTGGCAGAGCCAGGACTCACCAGGATGCTAGGTCATCAAGGTCTCTCCCCTCTTAGCCAAGAGCTTTCTCTGTTTCTGTTTCTTTCTCTCTCCCCCCTCTCTCTGTCTGTGTCTTCCTCTCTCTGTTTTTCTCTGTCTCTCTCTTCTCTCTGTGTGTGTCTCTCTGTTTCTCTCTTTCTGTTTCTCTCTCTCTGTGTTTCTCTCTGTTTCTCTTTCTGTTTCTCTCTGTGTGTTTCTCTCTCTCTCTGTTTCTCTTTTTCTGTTTCTTTGTTTCTCTTTCTCTCTGTGTGTGTTTCTCTTTTTGTTTCTCTCTGTTTCTCTCTCTTTCTCTCTCTCTCTGTCTCTGTTTCTCTGTGTGTCTCTCTTGCTCTCTGTTTCTCTCTTTGTTTCTCTTTTTCTGTTTCTTTCTGTATGTTTCTCTCTTTTTGTTTCTCTCTCTGTCTCTCTGTTTTTCTCTCTGTGTTTCTCTCTCTCTCTCATACACACACACACACACACACACACACACACACACACACACACACATCTTCCTTTGTCTCACAGCCTTCAAGAATACTAAGCTTCCTCTAGGATCACCTTTCATCATGGGCACCCAGTGCCCTCGTGATGTCCCTTCCCTGTCCCCACCCTGAGCCACCAAAGGGCTCTCCTTTTCCACACTTTCCTTTCCCTCCACACTGACCTCCATACACAACAAAGCTTCTTTGTCCCAAATCTGATTCCCTCGGGGCCCAGGGTGTTACTTAGCAATCTGATAAACTAATTTCTGTTAATGAGAGAGAGCTGCAAGACTTCTTTCAGGTAACCCAGCACCAAGACAATGTTCTTGCTTTTGTTGTCAGATCCATTAGTGACTCCGGCCTAGTGTTATCATCAACTCGCTTCAGGTAGAGATAATCTACCCCCAGCCCTCTAATTTTACAGATGAAGAAACTGAGGCCCAGACCCTGTGTTGTTTTAAGCATAACATCAATGAGTTCTTACAAAAGGGTATTTATTTCAAAGATAAAAGTGAAGCAACTTTCTTCAGCTCCCACAACTAGTGCATGACAGGCACTTTAGTATCTTTGCCAAGAAAACCCAGAGAGGGTCACGAAGAACCAAAACCAACAATAGATAATGCTCTGTCCATAGTTTCCCCTCTCCTCTAACCATCCTTAGCCCTGAAGCAGCCCAGCCACTCTGACTTCTGATGCTGGTGTGGGTGCCTTGGGTTTACTTAAATACCTGGGCTCCCAAATCCCGAAGGAGTTACCAAGGCACTAGCTATCTCTATGCAGACTGACTGAAAGGATAGCCATGGCCGAGCAGTCTAGAACCAGAGCCTCTGGGTTTGGGTCCCACCTGTGATACCTTTATGAACTCAGGTAATCATTTAATTGCTCTTGCCCTTAGAATTCTCACCTGAAAAGGTGAAGGCATTGAAAGATTAAATGACTTTGAAGGCCCCTTCTTTTTTTAAAATATTTTATTTTCTCCCCAATTACATATTAAAACAATTTTTAATATTTTTTCTTAAAGTTTTGAGTTCCAAATTCTATCTGTCCTTCCCTCCTCTCCCCCTTCCCTGAGACAGCAAGCAATATGATATAGGTTATATATGTGCAATCATATAAAACATTTTCATATTAGTCATTTTGTACAAGAAGAACAAGAAAGAAAGAAAAGAAGGAAGGAAGAAACAAAGAAAGAAAAAAGAAAAAAGAAAGAAAGGAAGAAAGAAAAAAAGGAAGGAAAAGAAAGAAAGAAAAAAGAAAGGAAGAAGGAAGAAAAGAGGCTCCTTCTATTTTTAAATTGCTATGACTAGCAGATTTTTTACTCTGGTCCAGATGAGCTATCTGTTCATGCCAAGCTAAAAGTTATTCCCTCTTATAACATCTAACTCCACCTAATAATCCAACCTAATGAACAAAAAGGTGTTCTGCACTTCACCGTTGTATGTTGTTTACTGTAAGTACTGAGTCAGGAGGCCTAGGTCGTCTTGTGTTTCTTGATGAATGAGCAGATCATTCATCTCCCCTGGGCCTCATCTGTAACGTGAAGTCATTAGATGGTCTCTGAGGTAACTTCAGTGCTAAAAATGTGAAGATTTTATGCGTGACTGTTGGAACTCTGCTTCTACCTTCTTCCCATGTTACTGTTGGGGAGAGAAGAAGAGATCTCTTTGTTTCCTCATTTTTAGGCTATAATATGGCCTTTTGGAAAGTGAGTGGTTTTGTTGAAAATAAACGAGATGCTTGGGGGTGGTGGGCAAGGACTGTGGGAGTCATTTATGGCGCAAGAAAACAAATAAAGCACCATGTCAGTCCTTAGCTAAGCTTCCCCTATTCATGGGTGTGCTCTTTATATGAAATTTGTGAGTGAAGAGACCATGACTGAAGTGTCTAGGGAAATTAGATTTGGAAGATGAAAGATGAAATTGTTTAACCAGCCTGATTCCAACAGTTTTTATTTGGGAAAGAAAACCAGCTGTCCAGGATTGCTGTTCTTATCTGTATACTATATCTAATAACATTTACCCTATGTTTGGTATGTAAAGCCTTTTGTAACCTATTCCTTCCTTTCCAGTATTTTTTGAAAAATTTATTTGTACTTTATGCAATAAAACAAGCATTTCCATAACAGTATAATAAACAAAGATAAGATTGCACATGAAACCACAAATCTATTATGTACAACTTGCTATTGCTTTTAAATATATAATAATCATGGGATTTCTTTTTTTTCTCCTTCTCTTCCCACCCTGCTCTAGAGAAGGCTGCCATTAGATGCAAACAGGTACATATATGTGAAATCATTCCACACATACTTCTATTGATTGGTTCTTTCTCTGGATGCGGTCTTTTTACATGTTCATTGCTCTTCTTTGCACGTGATTCTCCATCTCCTGATTCAGCATCTTTCACGGGGCCTGGATTGCTCTCCTTCCTCATCTCAAGCTCTTCCTTGGTTTCCTTCCTGACTCAGTTCAAACTCTCCCTTTGGCGGGAGGCCAAATACTTAGTGTATTTGCCTTTGAGATTACCTACGTATACATAGTTATTTACATCTTGTCTCCCCCATTAGAATACGAGCAGCTACAGAGGCTGTATATTAGCCTTTCCTTATATTCCCAGGGCTTAGCCCAGTGCCTGCGTTTCAACCATTCGGCTGGCAGCTGCCGTGGGGGTGAAAAACCAACACAAGCCCAACAACAAGAACGCTGCAAGCACAGATTCTTTTGATCTGCTTTACTGAGGAAAGTAACGTTAAGGGGTTAACAATCTCAGTTTAATCAAACATACAAATATCATTCACTTAGTTCAGGGAGAAAAAGCCAGCACCCTGAACTTCAGAGCAAATACAAACAAATTACAAACATACATTTATAAACAGACCAAATACAATTCATAGTTACCAAGGAACCATCAACATCTGAGTTCAGTGGGGAGGCCCTTAGAGCAGCCGCCAAAAGTCCCGTGCCTCTGGGAGTGAAAGCCTCCAATAAATAGCTCTGTTCTCTCTTTTTATACACTCTTTAGCCATCATCAAACATCATCTGAGCCACCAGAACTTAGGCTCCTACTATTGGCTCTGGTCTTAGCAACTCGTCTTAGGATCCTGAGGGCTTCATGCCCACATAGGCTTAGCACCTAGTAGATAGGGGTTTGGGCCTGGGGCACCTAGTAAGACTCAATCAAAGACACCCAACTTAATTGATATTACAGCCTGGTATACAGTAAGTGCTTAATAAATGCTTATTGACTAACACAACTGACAACAAACTAAGAGACGTGACTACTGTTTTTGAGAAATCTTCCAGCGAGAGCTACTGTTTTCTTTCTCAGATCTGGATCTATTTATGTCCTGATCTAGCCTCATACCTTTAGTCAACTAGTTTTGTTATGCTGAGATTATGTTGCCCCCAATGACTTATTCTGGAGGATGAAGAAGTGGGGTAGAGGTGGCAGCATATTGGTAATTGTTTAACACCTGGCTCTCAAAAGAAAAATAAACAACCAAAACCAAAAAATATATATGTATACGCACAGACAACAAAGTTTTAAGCTGAATATGGGTTATTACGATTTTCTCCATCACTTTCTTAAGTCTAGACAATCAATCAAACAATCATTCAAGCCGATTTATAGCTCTGCTGATTTCCAAGATGTAAAATGCTCAACACTGAAAATTTAATAATCAGCTCTTCAAAGCCGGTCTGAGCTGGTTCCAGCACACCTCCAGTACAGGCAACGTAGGGTGGGCTGAATTCCCTTCGTGGTAGGCTCACAGGACTTTGATCTCACAGGGGGTCCTCTAATCCAACACCTTTGTTTTATCTATGAGGCTTCGGAGGCCCAGAGGATAAGCAGCTGAGCTAGAGTTAGGACCCAGCTGAACAGTACAGAGAGATGAGGGATCGGAGGACCTTGGGGAGGAGCCCAGCTCCACCATTTACTACTTATGGAACCTCTCTGGGACCCAGTTTTCTCATTTTACTTTTGTAGGGGTTACGATCTCCCCAAATTCCTATGAACCTATTCCTATAAAGCACCTACTATGGGCCAGGCACCGTGATAAAAAAAATTTACAAATATCTCACTTGATTCTCACAACAATATTTCAAGGCAGGTGCTCTTATTATCTCCATTTTACAGTTGAAGAAACTGAGGCAAACAGAGGTTAAGTGACTTGCCCAGGGTTACATAGCTAGTAAATGTCAAAGATTTGAACTCAGGTCTTCCTGACTCCTGGCCCAGCACTCAGGCTACTTCGCCACCTACATACCTCAGTCGATTCTGTGTGAGGTTGAACTAGGTAATCTCTAATGCCCCTTCCAGCTCTCATCCATGATCCCAGGAGACTCTGAGACCATCAGTGGTGCTCTGAAGCCTGCTTGTATTGACTCCTGAGAGCTGATTGTTAAAATTTCAGTATGAGCATTTTTACCTTGGAAATAGGCAAAGAAAAACTACGTGGAGCAGCGGATAGAGCATTGGGTCTGGAGTCAGGAAGACTTCTTCCTGAATTCAAATTTGGACTCAGATACTTCCTAGGTGGGCAAGTCACTGATCCCTGTTTACCTCAGTTTCCTTATCTGTCAAATGAGCTGAAGAAGGAAATGGCAAACTACTCCAGTATCTTTGCCAAGAAAACCTTGAATGAGGCCGGAAAGTGTCAGACACAACTCAAATGACAACAAAACAAATCATGGCTTGATTCATTATTTTATTGATTGTCTAGATTTCAGAAAATCATGAAGAAAATGTTAATATTGTAGATTAAATTTTAAAGTATGTCCTGCATGCATTCCTCCCCTCACCCCCAGCTGGTTGTTAAATATTTACCAGCACACCCCTGGACCAGATCCATTCCTTCCCTCAAAAAAATCTTGGTTGTTAAACATTTACCAGCACACACTGGGACCAGAGCCATTCATGGTTTATTCTATCCCTGCATATCTACTCTGTCCCAGAAAGGAACCCTCAGGCTATGTAGCAAAGTAGGGAGTCTGGAACTTGGCTAGAGGTGAGACTAGATGGCCTCCAAGCTCCCTTCCTAAAATTCTAAGATTTTTCAGTTCCCTTTAGCATCAGCTTTTGGGAATATTTTAATTTTTGTTGACTTTTGGGAAATTTCCTGAGAATCAATGAGGTTTCTGTATGGAGTACATATCAGCCATTAAAAAAAAGGATAACGATTATGCCTATGCCGGGGCCTTCCAAAAGCAGAGATACTAAGACAGCAGACAGACCAGAATCTCTTAGAATTCTAAGAATTTCCTTATAGGCCACTGATGGTGGAAGTAGGTTAGTTTAAAAAAAGAATCCTGAGAACAAATCGGACTCTCCCCATTCTCAGCCTGTCATCATGGGATGAGGCTCAGCACAGGGCTGTCTTTAAAAATACTGCAATACACATCTTGGAGCGTGGTTAGCATAGTTAGCTAGAACCTTGTGCTAATGAGGCCAAGGTTGTCAGTGTGATCCTGACGTGAGTCAGCTAGCTAGCTTCACATGTCTGTTACAGTCATCCTCCTGTGTGATGGAGTTAGAGGAGGTTGGGCCACCTGAGGAGGTGATGGACAGGTGAGTCTCTCTTTGGACTCTGATCACATACATCTCCCTTTGGAGGAGGTCAGGCATGCCTGTTTTGTCAGCCTTGTTGAGAGACTTAAGGAGGTCTCCTGGGTGTTGAAGATGGTCTGGTTGGGCTAAGAGGTTATACTACTGCCTCTTCCCTGCTGATGCCAGGAACGTGGCATTCAGCTCTTCTCTTGTACAGTGTGGGTGAGAGCACTCTTGGGGGCAGGGGTGGAGGTTCTGAGCATGTAAAACTTTTCATTCATCTTGCTGCCTCCTTTGCTCCTTCCCTCCTTCCTTCTCTACCCCTATGTTCCAAGGTTTCTTCTTAGCTTTGCTGTTCTCTAATCTGAGCTCTGCTCTCAGGATCTCCATGATAAAAGGGGCTGATTCTGCAACCGACTCTCATTTTTCTAAGCTTAGTACAAAAGGGTTGGCTCTGATCCAAAACAGCCTGATTCAGCTTAATTATCCCCCACTGCTGGAGATGTCCTTAATCTTCTCAATGAGGCTTTCAAAGTGACACAGTGGATAGAGCTCTGGACCTGGAGTCAGGAAGACCTGAATTCAATCTGGCCTCCAATACTTACTAGCTATGTGACCCTGGGCAAGTCACTTAACCTTGTTTGCCTCACTTTCTTCATCTGTAAAATGGGCTGGAGAAGAAAATGGCAAATCCCTCCCATATCTCTACCAAGAAAACCCCAAAAGGGGTCATGAAGAGTCCACTAAGCAACAACAAAATGAGAATATTAAGTACAACTATCTCATGAGTTGTGAGGATCACATGAAATAACTTAGGTAAAGTACTTTGTAAACCTTAAAATACTATGTAAATGCTATTAGGTAATTTATTTTAGGCCTATTACAGGCCAAGACTGGAAATATTTCTGAGCAGATAGGCCTTTTCTTTTCTATGCACTCTTAATTCTTTCCCTCCCTCCCTCCCTACTTCCCTCTCTTCTTTCCCTTCCCTCCTTCCTTCCATCTCTCCCTCCCTTCCTTCCTCTCTCTCCCTTCCTCCCTCCTTTCTCTTCTTTCTTTCTTTCGTTCTTTCTTTCTTTTCCTTCCCTCTTTCCTTCCTTCCTTCCCTTGAAGTAATATTTGATGGTACAAGAGGAAGCCAGGTCAAAACCAGGAGAACCATCAAATGGAAACCGGAGGATTATTCAGAGGTAAAGTTAGAGCCTCAGGAATTAAAAGTTTGGTACCAGAAGAACAACAAACTGTTGGACCACATTGGGAAAATTCCAATTTGTCACACTCATTGATGTCCAATGCAAATTTTGGAAGGGAATAAGCATTTATATATTATCTACTATGTGCCAAGCATTGTGCTAAACTCTTTTTACAAACATTATCTCATTTGATCCTCACACCAACCCTGCAAGATAGGTGCTGTTTTACACTTGAGGAAACTGAGACAAACAGAGGTGAAGTGGCTTGGCCAGGGTCACACAGCTAGTAAATGTCTGAGGTCAAATTTGAACTCAGGTCTTCCTGATTCTGGGCTCAGTGCTCTATCCACTTTAGCTTCTCTGAAATTCTCTTCAGCTGGAGACCTTCCCTCTTCTTGTTGCTTTTCCCCTCATTGACTTCCAAAGCAACTATGGAATTTATGTGACGGGGACACCATAGCGCCAGCCCCATACTCAAGAGCAGTAAAGAATTCTTCTGATGCATATGGTACTTACACGATCATTTCTTGCTTTTCCTCTGTAGTGATTACTCTGGCCTGACTCTTTCATAGTGGGGAGGGCTATAGCTCCTCCTTGGGCTACCAGGTGATCTCCCTAAGTTCTCTAGAGACACCTGTAGGGCCTGGGGTGTCTTCCTCTAATGTCATCATTTTGAGCTACCATTCCAGTACTTCCCCCCAACTGTTAACTGCTGTTGATTAACATACCAATTCCATTTAGCCAATTAACATCAATTAGCTTTTACAAAAGGATATTAACTTCACAAACTTAGTAAGGACAGAAGTACAAACATTTCCCCCAACACCTGGGGTCCACACTCCTCTCTCAGCTTGGTTTCTGGGCAGAGTAGGGTCATACTTAGGACTGTCTCTGCATAATATTAGCCCCATCATTTCATGTCCAAATGTGGCATCACTGTTGGATGATTCTGTGTGTCAGTCATTGCTCTGGGCTTTATTACGGGAGCGGCTGGCCACAAAACTCAGCTTGGACGCCATTTCCGGACCTCCTGGTGGCTCACTCTCCTGATCTTCTGAAGCTTGCAAGGATGTAGCCATCTCAAATCCCTTTCCCCTAAAATGAGGAAAAGGAGACATAATAGCAACCGAAGCAAATGCAGGGCCAAGTGTCTTCTGCTTTGTGCCAGCTTGTGCCAGCTTGTGCCAGGGAGAGGGCCCAACCCCCACTCCTCCACCCCCTCCCCCACCCAGAGGCCCTCAGCAGCTCATCGTCCTTCTCCAAGGCCAGCAGGTCTGGAAAGGGCCCATGCCAGGAGACACTGGGTCTCTTGCTTTTTGAAAACATCTCAGTGCTGGCTCTTTATTGCTAATCAAAGAGCCTAGCAGACTAGAACCAGTAACAGAATGTCTGCTCATGCTCTATATCTCTCTCCACGGTATTTCCACTACACATTCTCATGGCTCTCAGGAAGCAAGCTCCTCAGGAAGATCCACATCGGGGATTGCATCAGCCGAGTACATCCGCATCCCTCTCTCCTCTACACTTCGAATAATCCTGTGAGTTGGGGAGTACAAATATTACTATCTCCATCTTACAGAAGGGTTTGGAAAAAAAGAGACTCACTGACATTAAATGATTTACTAAAAGTCACAGAGCTTAGTGACTGAGTTAAACTCCTTATGAAATCACAGAATCTCAGAAAAGAAGAGGACTTCAAAGGACCCATATTTAACCAAGAATGTCCTCCACATCAGGGGTGTTCAATAGAAACCAAAACCAGGGGCCACTTATATGTACATAGAAATCCCTGTGGGTTTACATTGACTTAGGTTTAAAATGTCATGCTCTCTATGTTTATTGTATTTTTATTTCTTTTGTTAAATATTTCTTGATTGCATTTTAATTTGGCTCCTCCCCATCAGGAACATTTTTCCCCTGCATATGGCCGGGGCCTCGCATTTGACACCTCGGTCCTCTATCACATCCTACTGGTGTTCCTTGAGCTTCTTTGAGAAGATCTCCATCACCTTCCGAGATGGCCCCTTCTGCTTCTGGACAGGCCCGATTGTGAGGAAGTTTTATCTCACACCAAGACTAATCTGTTTGCATCTTCCACCCATAACACTGAGGCCAAGCAGAGAAAGCCTAATCCTTCTTCCCTTTAGAAAAACTGAATACAGTTTTCATGTATTCCCTAAGCTTTTCCTTCTCCATGCTAAGCATCCACTGTTCTCTCAACAGACCCCCTATGTGACCTGGCCTTCTGCCTGATCTTAGACTGTGTTCTCTTGTTTTGGTCTTTGAATTTGACACCACCAGATTGTTCGTTTTGATTTTTCTTGTGTTCTATAGTAGGACATTCCAATCTATCCCTATCCTCCTCATTAATACCTCCTCCCCACCCTAAAAGCCCCACCCCCCAACTATTACTGTAATTTGAAATACAGTGGGCAGCTAGGTAGTGCAGTGGATAGAGAGCCCAGCTTGGAATCAGGAAGACTCATCTTCCCCAATTAAAATCTGGCCTCAAACTCTTATTAGCTCTGTGACCCTGGGTAAATACTTATCTCTGTTTACCTCAGTTTCCTCATCTGTAAAATGAACTGGAGAAGGAAATGGCAGACCACTCTAGTATCTTTGCCAAGAAAACCTCAAATGGGGTCATGAAGAGTCAGATACAACTGAAACGACTGAACAACAAGCAAATTCAAACAGTGCTCGGCAACGGGAAAATATAAATCTGGAGAGGGATCTTGCCTCTGGACTCTGTCAGTTACCTGTCATTCACTAGTGATGCCTTGAATGACCTGTCTTATGGTTCTGGCATCTCCCAGACTAGAGGTGTCAAACATGGAGGGCTGAAGGCCAGCATTGTGGCAGCAACACTCCTGAGTGCAGCCTGAACCAGATTAAAATGTAACTGAGAAAAATAAAAATATAATACATAGATAATGTTAATATGGGGGCAGCTAGGTGGCACAGTGGATAGAGCACCTGGCCTGGAATCGGGAAGATCTTAGTTCAAATCTAGCCTCAGACACTTGCTAGTTGTGTTACCCCGGGCAAATCACTTAACTTGTATTTGCCTCAGTTTCTCATCTGTAAGATGGGGCACACTGGAGAAGGAAATGGTAAGCTACTCCAGTATCTTTGCCAAGAAAACCCTATGGATAAACCCATAGAACAATGAAGAGTTGGATGGATACTACTTAATGACCGAACGACAGCAATGTTAATATATGGTCTTTTTCAGGATGAAGCGTGCGTGGATTCCTAAGTAGGGTTTAGTGGTCCTGGTTTCTATTTGAGTTTGACGTCACTGCTGAGTCCATTTCAGGGTGGGTCAGCCAGCTGGGATTATAGCCTGAACCATTAAGGGCTCCCAGCTACAGCTTATGTCCTGGCTTGGTCCGTCTGAGCCACGCCCTTGTGAGGCTATACACAGTTGGTCACATTTATATGGAGTTTTAAAGTTTGTAAAATGCACCTCATTTGCTCCTAGAAAGACTCTGTGAGGTAGGCATTATCATCATCTTCACTCTACAAATGTGGAAATGGGCCCTCAGAGTAGTTAAGTATTTTGCACAGCTAATGAACACCTGTGGTAGTATTTCAACCCAAGGCTTGCCACGTTCCTATGTTCCAGTACATCAGGCGGTTATGGGAGAAATCTCTCCTCTTTGAGTTTGTGTAGAAGGTAATCACAGCTGATGTCACACAGAAATTATGAAGGTAAAAACCTGGGTTTTATTAGACTTAAGCACAGGATCAGGATGCAAAATTAATAATAATGATTGAACAAAGATTAATATTTTAAAGAGGCTTTTTATAGAGAAAATTATCAGAGTGACAGGGAACTAATTCTTTTACATATTGCAATCTTGTACATTCTTTTAGGCTATAAAAATTAAAAGAAGACAGCTTCATAATCCCATGCTTCCTTCAGTGTCAAAGGAGTGGAACAGACTTAAACAGAATCATCATCTCACAAATCCCCTAAGGAAACAAACCTAGTTAAACAGACTCTGTAGGTAAACTAAGCCCGGCTACAGATTAAACTGCATTTAGAGGGTTCATAATGGGTTGATTGAGAGGGGAGATTTATATGTCTATAGAGAATCCTTCCTCAAATAAATGAATTCAAGTTACTTCTGGAAGCCTTTATTCCTTTGATTTCTTATCTGCGGAATGGTCTCTGGGACATGTTTCAGCCACTTCAATAAGCTTCTAACTAGGAAAAATGACCCTGATGGCCCTTCCCCACTGCCCATAATAAAAATTAATAAAAAATGAAAGGTTACTCTTAAAGTAAGAAAAAATGCCTGGGAAGGTCAATTGTAGTTAGATTGTGGAGGGACTTATATGTCAAAATAAAACGCTTATGCTTTATTTAGTAAGTAATGAGGAATCACTGAAGAGTTTCAGAGGCCTTTCTGCGCCTGTTTCCTCATCTGTTCAGGGGGGATGGAGGGACTGGACCAAAAGATCTCTAAGGTCCTTTCCAGATGTAACAATCTGTGATTCTTTTACCCACTATTATTCCATTCAATATCACAGGTTGGTACTGGCTTCCTAGGTCCAGGACCATCTCTGCTGTTCCATGTTATAACAATGAGGACACAGAGATGGTCATCTATGTGTATTTGGCAATTCTGTGCAGTAGCGAAATACAAAGTTCTAAACTGTATGTCTTTTACGGAGTCAGTTTCTTCTTCTTCTTTGTCTTTTTGGAGGTAATCAGGGTGAAATGACTTGGCCAGGCTCACACAGCTAGTAAGTGTCTGATGCCAGGTCCCTCTGACTGCAGGGCCAGTACTCTATCCACCATGCCACCTAGCTGCCCTGAGTCAATTTCTTCCTGATAACTCTTCTATGTTGGGAGGAAGCAGGATATTGTAGAAAGAGAACTGAGCCTGGACCCAGAGGGTCCTGGGTTCAAATGCTGCCGCTGATGCTTACTACCTGTGTGACCTTGGGCTAATCATTTAACTTCCCCTAGCCTCCCTTGAAGAGGTTGGACTCGATGACCTCTGTGCTTTCTTTTAGATTTATTCTAGAGCTAGGTCTGAGGACCGTTTTTAGGGATACCCTGGATTCTTTCTTATTCTAGGAGATGAGAGGGAAAAAAACCTGACCACAATCTTTATTATGTATAAATAAATGATGATGTAGGATCATTCCTTTATGGAGCCCAGCAATTACTGAGACATTAGTGCAGAGGCCTGGGAATAGGCTACTCACGCAGGTGGACGGAATCAAAGGCAGCCAGATGTCCTGGATGAGTGAAGTCTCTGGTTCACATGGAATGATGGGAAGATGCCAGGAAACTTCAGGTCTAAGGCTGCCTCTGTAATATTTTTGAAGCATTTGGGGCAGTTTCTGGCACATAGTAGGCACTTTAATAAGTGCTTGTTTCTTTCCATGATTTACATAGCTAGTATAGGTCAGGTAGGACTTGAATCTAGGTCTTCCTAACTCTGAGTTGACTGGGAAACTGAACTGTCTCTCCCTGCTGCTTAGAGACCCTTAACTAAGGACCTAGGTTATGCTGACCAGAAATCCGGTCAGACCCAAAGATTGATGCAAGGAATTTTCTCATAATTGTGTATCTTAAGCAATCCATATGACTCATCTGGAAACTGGCCCAGTGCTGCTTAATCAGTCTTTGTTTCCATGTTCCCTTGATTGTTTACAGACACGTGGGGGAGTGGGACAAGTCCTTTTCTGATTTTAGGGACTTATACCTGTTATACCTGTTCACTCTCCCTCTCCCAACTTGGAAAGTCCCTAATCAAAAGATTAGAAATCAGATTACTTATTTTGTATTGTTTCCTTTGAATTAATCAGTCTTATTTGATTAATTATTTTTAATGTATCCATCTCCACCTGTATTTGGGGTCCATGCCTAAACTGAGGAAGTCTGGTCCCACTCTGTTGGGCAATCGGCATGTATTTCTTAATAAATCAATATGCTCAGAAAACCAAACCTCTGTTTTCCTTAGTCATTCATCTTTCGCCTGTCACAAAGCCCATGAGCCTGTTCTCCAGTCAGAGGGGGCCTGGGGAGATGGAAAACGAGGCCGATTCAGTCAAAAGCAAGGTATCGGGTGGGAAATGAAGAGTGCCAGGGACCATGCTTCAGGCTGGAATGTAAGACAAAAAAATGAACTGATTCCTGACATCAAAGAGTATCTGTTACTGGACTATGAAGATTTGGGAGCAAGTCTTGTCTCCAAAACACACAAGCTGTATGACCATTAGCATTTGGGTCTTTTTTTCTCTTTTTGACACTGGGAAGCTAGATGGTACAGTGGGCTGAGTGTTGCTGGACTTAGGGGTCAAGAAAACTGGAGTTTGAAGCTCTCAGTGCTCAGTTTCCTCACCTGTAGAATGAAGGGGTGGTGGACTTGATGACCTCCCAGTTTTCTTCCAGCTCTAAATCTAAATCCTATAACTGAACCCTTTCTTTCAGATGTTTTCCCCAGATTCAGACAGTCTAATCTGGATAGAGTGCCAGCACTGGAGTCAGGAAGACCCAAGTTCAAATCTGGCCTTGGATACTTACTACCTGTGTCACTCTGGGCAAGTCACTTAACCCTGTTTGCCTCGGTTTCCTCATCTGTCAAATGAGCTGGAGAAGGAAACGGCAAACTCCTCCAGTGTCTTTACCAAGAAAACCCCGAATGGGGTCACGAAGAGTTGGACATGACTGAACAGCAACAACAATCCCACCTAGGTTGGCTATTACAGCAAGTTTGAGGTTTCTACATGAGGTAGATATGAAATAACACAGATGGAAGGAGTCTCATTTCTTTTGGAGGCTGCTTCCTCACCGTAGCTCTAGGTGTAGAAGATCCAGGATGGCAGACGGCGCCTCCTTTTCCTTCTGCCTTCTCCCCAGTGCATCCTTCAGTCTCTCCCTGGATTTCAGGCCTGTGAGGACCATTTGGTCACTGTCACCACTTACACTCTTGTTGGCGATGGACCATCCATAGCACAGCACCCGGCACATAGTAGGCACTTGGCAAATGCTTATTAATGGATCTAATTCAGTTGAACACAGGGAGGCCATTGAATTTGTGTTCCCTTGGAAAGGTTTGAAGACTGTATCACCTGCATTTGGAAACTGCCACCTTCCTGTGACTGTCTGCTGAAGGCTTGGAGCATTCCTGAAAATGTATGCAGCTCAACATTTTTTACAGAATAAATATCCACCTGTCTTGGAGAGCAGCATTTTCTGACATCGAATGTGCACATTTATAAAAAGTCATGAGAGGAAGTTTTTAGTGGGTACAGAGCTAAACTTTGCATCTAGAAGACCCAGATTCAGCTCCCATCTCTAACGCAAATTGGCTGTGTGAGCCTGGATCATAGATTGAGAGCTGGAATGGATGTTGGATGCTGAGTCTAACCCCCTCATTTTGTATGTAAGGTAACTGATGCACAGAGGTTAAGTGATTTGTTCAGGATCATACAGCTAGTAAATGTCTGAAGCAGGATTTGAACCCAGGTTTTCCATACTCCACATCTGGTACCGGTATCCTCTCTACTATACTGTACTGTCTCTATGGGTAAGGCCAGTAACTTCTCAGTGCCCCGGGCAACTTTCCATGACTATAAGGTACAAAGCAGGTGCCAATCTGCACTGGTAGGGGGAGTTCCTTCAAAGGATGTTCCATTTACTGTTGAAAGCACAATCTAGTCCAAATTAAACAAAAGGTTGTGTTAAAACATCCATTATTATGCCTATCCACCTTTCCCGTTCCTCCTGTCCTTTCTCTACCCTCCCAACATGTCTTGTGCTTTACGGATTCACACTAGGATTGTAGACTTTGAGCTAAGAGATATGTCAGAGGTCATCTAGTCAATCCCTTATTTTACAGATTAGGAAACTGAGGCCTAGAGAGGTTATCCAGGGTCATATGGGATATCTCCCTACCTTGAGAAAAAAGTACAGCCTAATGGATAATGTGCTAGCCTTGGAATTAGGAAGGCCTGGGTTCAAATCCTACCCCATACTTAGACTTATGTACCTTACAGGGTTCATCTAAGGACAAAAGAAGATAATGTATGTGAAAGAAGCTATATGATCCCTGCCAATGCAGGCCCTCAGTTTCCTCATTTTAAAATAGGGTAATAACATCCATGGGTTAGCATTCTGCAAAATTTAAAATGCTTTATAGTCCCTGTTGGAAGTGAGTCTTTGAAGTCATTCTCTTCTTCCTCCCTGCTCCATAGATGGTAACCTAGCAGACAGCTTCCTGGCCTACAGAACCAGGCAGGGCTGAGAAAATGCAGGCCTGAGCTCCATTTGGAAGCTCGCCTCAGCCAGCCCCTCCACCCCACCCCCACCTCTGCCCTCTTTTCTGATGTCCCCTGTGTCTTTTTACTTAGGGGAGCGGGAAAGGACACAGTGGATCTGACCAATCAAGGGAGCTCATTCCTCTAATCAGGTCACGCAAAAGCTGTCCATCTAACCCAGCTGGCTTATCAGCCTTTTGCCTGGAGAACATTTTGTTTCGTAAGAGCGGAGCTGACTTCCCAAGGCAATAGGAAGGGAGGCCATCCAGTAATGTGAAGACACATCAGCTTGTGTACTGACATTTTCCCTAGGCAAGCAGCCTGCCCTGGATTGCTGGGGACATGGTTAGGAGGGAGGGCAGCTGCAGAGGCAGGAGAAAGAAATCTGTCCTGCTGGCTCATGGCCGGCAGGGGGAGCCACTGTTGTGTGTCTCACCATGAGTGCTGGGTGTGATGGACCGAGAAGAATGGGGTCCAAGTTCATAGCCGCATAGATTTAAAGCTAGAACAGTCAACAGATGGTATTTGCCTTGGAGCTGAGACCTAGAAGTAGATGGCTAAGGCAAATACTTGTACTAATGAAATCCAATTTACTATGGATTTTTTTTTTTTGACTCCAGGGAGGGAAGAGACAGAGCACTTTTGATTAGAGATAGCCAGGAAGTAGCAAGTTTATCCTGAACAATGTTTAAATCGACAACAGCTGTGTGTAACATGGAATCACAGAATTGAAAAGGCATTTTCATTCAGTGGATTTGTGCTTAGAAGGCTGGAGTTTGAATTCTGGCTTTGGCCTTCTTCATCTGCCTCACCTGAGGTCTTCTTCGGACCTCAGTTTTCTTATCTGAAAAAGAAATAATTAGACTTGGCTTCTCTTCTGGCTCTAAATCTATGATCTCTTACAGAAAATTAATTAATGGGCAAAGCACTTTTGAAGTGCTGTGGCTCTGGGGACAGGGACTCAGTTGGTGATTTCATTGTGATAGGTCTCTTCCCCAGGTGATGAAATTTTTTCTACCAATGCAGGTCAGCACTGTTAGACAGCCCAGAGCAGGGGTGGGGAACCTGGGGCCTCGAGGTCACATGTGGCCCACTAGGTGCTCAAATGTGGCCACACTTGAGAACTTAGGGGGCCACATGTGGCCTCGAGGCCCCAGGTTCCTCATCCCTGATGGAGCCTGAAGAAGTTGCTTAGAATGCTAACCTGCACAAGATTGCATGGCCAATATGTGTCAGAGAGGCAGGATTTGAGCTCTGGTCTTGCTTTAGGTGAGGCAAACCCTCTCTACTCATGGGCTGCTAGGTGGCACATGGATAGAGCATCAAACCCGGAGTCAGGAAGACCTGAGTTCAAATCTACTCTCAGACACTTAATAGTTGTGTGACCCTGAGCAAGTCATTTAACCCTGTTTACCACAGTTCTTCATCTGTAAAATGAGCCAGAGAAGGGAGTGGCAAACCACTCCAGTATCTTTGCCAAGAAAACCCCAAATGGGGTCACGAAGAGTCAGATATGACTGAATAACTTTTTTTTTTTTTTGAATAACTTTTTACACATGAAGCCAAGGCTTCCTCTTGTAACTCTTTATAAAATTCTGCCCTCTAAGGCAAGTGGGTATTTATTCTGTAAAAAGCCTTGTTGCATATATATTAGAGCAAAGTTGTCATGCTTCCAGCATTTGGTACATTTGTCTCTTGCAAAAGTAGCCCCGGAGAGTGGATACTGGATGATATCCTCTATGGGACATATGTCCAGATATACTATATCCTGGGCTCATTAAGAGCTCACAGCCCATGGTGTAGTCAGTCTCTTTCTTTCCAGCTTCCTTCTTGGGATGCTTATTACATCGGAGGAATCCCGGCGTTGGCTGGCGATGAAATTACAGATCAGCAGGGAAAGTCATAGCATGTGGTGTGCGAGGTCAAATGAGATGAAAGGGGAAACCTCTCATTCCGAATTCCCAACCCTGGGACCTCTTCCAGCTTTCTCCTCCTGTTTTCCAATTGCCTTCCAGATGAAGGCTACCCATTGGCCAGTTGGGTGGCTTCTCTTCACACTGGAAATTTCCATGGAATTTGCAGTACCACCTTGTGTTTACAGAGGAGTTCAAAATACTTGTGACCTCCGGTGAACTCTTGTCCCCTCTTCTGCTCTGTGCTATAAAGATTCCCTGCTCACCTCTCTTCTCTTGGGTGTGAATGGGATGGAATTTCTTTTTTTACACCTACATCCTCTCTTTGACCCCTGGCTGAAACCATGCACAAGCAAGTGCCCTTATCTGAAGAGGGGGGATCAGTAACCCTCCCTCCCCTTGGAAACATCTATAGTGGTACATGAGAGACCATCTGGTCTAGTAGAAAGGGTACTATGCTAAGAGTGGGAGAATTTGAATTTTAGCTCTGACTCAGCCAAAGGGTCTCACTGATATAGTAGAAAAATCAGTGGCTATAAATTCAAAAAGTGTGGGTTTATAATCCTGCCTCTGAGCCTTACTACCTAAATGACCTTGAATGAGCCACTTAACTTTCCTGGGCCTTTTTTAAACTATAAAATGAAGGGATTAGACTAGATGGTCTCTGAGATCCCTTCCAGCTCCAGATCTACGATCTTATGAATAAATACCTCCAGTTCCTTGTGGCTTATATTGGGAGGGCTTATGGGAAGGCTCAAATGAAATTGTGGCTTTGAGAAAGCAGAACAGTAACTAGGGTGGGGTGACTGGAGCTTTGGCCTAGCATGTCGACATAGGGAGCACACTTCTTTTACTTTTTATCTAATTAATTAATTAATTAATTTTTAGTTTTCAACATTCACTTCCATAAGATTTTGAGTTCTAAATTTTCTCCCCCTCCTTCCCCTCTCCCCTCCTCAAGATGGTGTGCAATACGATATAGGCTCTACATATACATTCATATTAAACATATTTTTACATTAGTCATGTTGTAAAGAAGGTTTAGAACCAATGGGAGGAACCACAAGAAAGAAGAAACAAACAAACAAAAAAAGAGAGCCAATAGTATGCTTGCATCTGTATTCAGACTCCAAAGTTCTTTTTCTGGATGTGGACAGTATTTTTCATTGTGAGTCTTTTAGAGTTGTCTTAGATCCTTGTATTGCTGAGAGGAGCTAAATCTATCAAAGTTAGTCATTGCACAATGCGGCTGTAACTGTGTACAATGTTCTCCTGGGTCTGTTTACTTCACTCAGCATCAGTTCATATAAGTCTTTCCAGGTTTTTCTGAAATCCTGCTCATCATTTCTTATAGCACAATAGTATTCCATTACATTCACATACCATAACTTGTTTAGCCATCCCTCAATTGATGGGCATCCCCTCAATTTCCAGTTCTTGGCCATCACAAAAAGAGCCGCTATAAATATTTTTGTACATGTGGGTCCTTTTCCTTTTTTATGATCTCTTTGGGATAAAGGAACAGATTTGTTCCCCAAGGTAGGTGGATCATCTATTGCTCTCTCACCTGTCATTTACTGCTACTCCTTTGGGTCCTATCGGCATGGTGCCCCTCTCCCAGGTCCAATTTCCTGGCATGCTCATCTTCACTGCTTCCACCTTCTTTTCTCACACTGCTGCTCCCAGAGGTTGGGAACTGAAGATCTGTTAGGCAAGCCAATGATAGTTTGGGGGTGCAGGCAGCACTTTAGTGGGGGACAGGCCCTCCCTCTCCCAGCATAGTGTAGACAGTACTCTGTGTCACTAACATTGGCGCTGCTTTCCACCCTCCACCCCACATTGAATTTGCAATAATTCCTAGAGGTGGCTCTAAAAATCTAAAAATACAAGCGTTAGGTATTTTGCTGGAAGAGCAAGTTTGAGAACCCCAGTTCTCAGCCATCTTTGTCTCTACTACCTCCCCCATAGCTGGGGATACAAACATACCCAGTCTGCTCGGCAGGAAGATTTCTTTTCCTTGCCTGGTTTTTGAATGGCAGTGTCCTAAGAGGCAACAGGTGAATAGCAGTGACCCGAACCCCGTGACCCTCAGCTTACATAACTAACTCCTTAGCCAAATCGTCAAGCAGTCTCTAGGCACTACACAAAAAATTATGTCTTCTTATCATCTGATACATGTTGGGGTTGAGAAGATGACACATCAGTTTGCTTCCCTGCCAAATACCTGTCTGTGGTCATGAATGCCTCGCTGGCAAAGTGAGTCAGCCTGTCCGTGGAAGGGAATCTCCTGGGTCTTGTAGCATTCCAGTTGGCACTGCACAAACTCGGAGGGCAATGTGTTTGGAAGGGGGTGGGGAGGGCTAATGGGGAATGATGCAGCCATGAATCTCCAGGAATGTAATGAGTCCATTTTGGAACTCTTGCCAGTAACCATATTGCTCCCTGGAGAACTAGGGCTAAGAAAGGCTGGAATAACTTAACTTGCAAATGAAAATAAAATTGGAAAATGCCTGAGCGATTTTCAAAGTTACACATTTTTTGTCACCTCCGTTTTGCTGTGCTAGGTTGCCCCAGTGGACCTCCTCATGTAAGATCTGATTGTTGCAGATATTTAGAAGGGCTTTCTAGTTGTTCTGAGGAACAGCTTGGACTAGGAAAACAGATATTTCCAGGGCTAAGTCACCCTTCACCCCTCCCCCTCCCCCTTCCCCCAGCCATTTGTTTCTTTCTCTGTTCTTATCACAGGATCGAAGGATGACTTAGAGCTGGGAAGATGACCTTAGAGATCACCTAGTCTCACCCCTTCATTTTAGAGATAGAACATTCGGACCCAGAGAGGTTAAATAAGTTGTCCAATGTCACGAAGGCAGTGAGAGGCGAACCTGGGATTTGAAGCCCTGATTCCAAATTCATTGTTGTTTCCAGTGCACTCATTTGGGCTTGCGGGTTCCAGAGAGTGGAGGTGGGTGAGAAAGCAGGCGGATTATCTTCACACAGCTCATAAGTAGCTAAGTCCCAGGGAATTAGTTTTTTGAGGCGTTGAGAGCTGGTAAACCCGGGGTCACAGAACGAACAAGTGTCAGAAGCAGGAAATGAACACAGGTCTTCTCCGCTTGCTGCCTTTTGTGAATAAAATAAACTCATGAAAAAGTTTCAGTCAGCCCATGTGTCCGTGGTGCCATAACGTATGTCTTCCCCACTCTCCCATCCATTCAAAGATAAAAATAATAATACTATTTATCATTTCCATAGCATTTTGAGGTTTGCAAAGTGCTTTACAAACACATTTCATTCTTGCAACAATTCTGGGAGGTGGGTGCTATGATTATTCCCATTTTATAGATTAGGAAACTGAGGCAGGAAGAGGTTAAGTGTTTTGCCCAGGATCACACAGGTAGTAAGTGTCAGAGGCAGGATTTGAATCCAGGTCTTCTTCTCTTTAGGTCCAGCACTCTATCCACTGAGTCACGTAGCTGCTTCATAATACATGTAATAAATGAAGTCTGCCTTTTGGCAACTAAAAATATTTGACTTTTATTTGGATATGTAAAACTCTAGGAACATCAGCTGTAATGGAAATCCTATGGATACTAGGTGAAACTGTAAAAACAAAGAAATTATTGAGACAAGAGAAGATTTTTTTTTTTTAGTGTAAGTCAAGGACATTAAAACATAGAGAAATGCTACTTTGCCCATCAAAGTTTGGCTTTGAGCTTCCCCTTATATTAAGTTGTAAGAAAGTGAGATTCAATTTAGATATAAAGGCTGATACTATAAGCAAATTAGGAGAGCAAAGAATAGTTTACCTGTCAGATCTATGGAGAAGGGAAGAATTTATGACCACACAAGAGATAGAGAACATTATGAAATGCAAAATTGGTGATTTTGATTACATTAATTTGAAAAGTTTTTGCACAAACAAAGCCAATGCAACCAAGATGAGAAGAGAAGCAGAAAGCTGGGAAAGAATTTTTACAACCAGTGTCTCTGATAAAGGCCTCATTTCTAAAATATGTAGAGAGCTGAGTCAAATTTCTAAGAATACAGTTATTTCCCAATTGATATATGGTCAAAGGATACAAATAAGCAGTTTTCAGATGAAGAAATTAAAGTTATATATAGTCATATGAAAAAATGCTCTAAATCACTTATTAGAAAAATGCAAATCAAAACACCTCTGAGGTACCACATCACACCTATCAGATTGGCTAACATGACAAAACAGGAAAATGATAAATGCTGAAGATGTGAGACTATTGAAACATTAATTCATTGTTGGTGGAGTTGTGAACTGATCCAACCATTCTGGAGAACAATTTGGAACTGTGCCCAATGGGCTTTCAAACTATGCATGCCCTTTGACCCAGCAAAACTACTTCTAGGTCTATATCCCAAAGAGATCATAAAAATGGGAAAAGGACCCACATGTACAAAAATATTTATAGCGGCTCTTTTTTTGTGGTGGCCAAGAATTGGAAATTGAGGGGATGCCCAGCAATTGGTGAATGACTGAACAAGTTGTGGCATATGAATGTAGTGGAATACTATTGTGGTACAAGAAATGATGAAGAGGCGGACTTCAGAAAAACCTGGAAAGACTTACATGAACTGATGCTAAGTGAGGTGAATAGAGCCAGGAGAACATGTGTACTGTGTTTACTGTGTGTACGCAGCAACAGTCACGCTGTGCAATGACCAACTTTCGTAGACTTAGCTTTTCTCAACAATGCAAGGATCTAAGACAACTCCAAAAGACTCATGATGGAAAATGCCATCCAGATTCAGAGAAACAACTATGGAGTCTGAATGCAGAGTGAAGCGGACTATTTGCTCTCTTTTTTTTTGGTTGTTGTTCTGTTTTGTTTCTTCTTTCTTGCAGTGCCTCACGTTGGTTCCAATTCTTCTTTACAACATGACTAATATGAAAATGTTTAATATGTATGTATATGTAGAGCCTATATCAGATTGCCTGCCATCTTGGGGAGGTGAGAGGGGAGGGAGGGGGAGAAAATTTAAAACTCAAAAGCATATGGAAGAGAATCTTGAAAACTAAAAATAAACCAATAAAAACAAAAAAAAAAAACCATGAAAATGATATTCAGAGAAGTTAAGTTGATTTGTCTGAAGTCACATAGTAGGATTTGGCTGATCTGGGATATGAACCCAGTCCTTTGATTCTGAAATTGTAGTATTAATCTAATCAAAGATCTTCCCCACCCATTCAAGAGGACTCAGGTAGGCCTAGGTGGGAAAGTGTGATTATATCTTTGTTGGTAAGTAGGCCTGAAGCACCTAGTAATTAGGAGCCTACTTACTAGGTGCTTAAGCCAATGTGGGCGTGAAGCCCTCAGTGCCCTAAGGGGAGTTATTAAGACCAGAGCCAATGGTATGTGAGCTGAGTTCTAGTAAATCAGATGATGACTAGGACAGTATAAAATAAGAGCCCAGGACGGGAGCAGCAGAACTGGGAGCAGCAGAGTGGAAAGCAGCAAGCAGAGAGCCAGCATGGAGAGAGTGAAGAGTGGAGAGTGCTGAACAAGAGAGAGTTGTGGAGATCAAGGAACTCGGAGTCAGCAGAGCTGCAGGAGAGTGCTGAGAGAGGAGAGTTAGGATTTGTGAATGATCTTCTATAGGAAGTCCCTAGCTGGGGAAGTTACAAATATGGCTTGGTTCCTTGCTATAATATTTTGTTATAATTTCCTTGTTACTGCAGTGAGGTAGGCTTATTGGTTTTGGAATATTATTGCCACGATATCGAATTGCGGGCATTGGTCCTTGAATCTGATCCACTGGAGTCTAAATAAATGTTATACTTCCTCTGCCTTCTACCTAGAGAACTCCTTATACTTCACCATTCTGAACCATTCAGGCATGCCCATCATCCTCTCCGAGGTCATGAATTTTGCCTTACTGCTATAGAAATCTAGTGATCTTTCTACTACATGGCCTTTCCTTCTGTAACTAGGTTCTTTTAAAGGTCACTGTCCATCCCTGAGAATTCAATTTGACTTATTTCTATGTCTTGTCCAGGATAAATATCTCTCTAGTTCTGCTCCCTAGTATTAATATTTGGATGGGATGGACAAGAATGGGCTATCCCAAGTGTGGTAGGAGCAATCCTACCTAATCCTAATCCTTTCTCCCATGCAAATTGGGCTAGTTCCCCACCCCCCAACCCCCCACCCCAAAGAGAACAAAGCATTTCCTGGATTTGACTGGCCCAGAGACTAGCTCAGGTTCAAGCTATCTCCTTTGAAACAGCTTCCTGATAGCTTCTGGCTGTATCAACATGGCTACCTGCTTACCTGAAGACATGACAAAACCCACTGTGAGTTAGAATACTTCAATCTGGCAATTATCCGAAGCAGATGGAGTCTCTTTGTGGAGTATCTTTTTTTATGTCAGGTTAAGTAAACTTCCTCTGAGTAACTGCTAAATGACCTACACATGTCTCATTTTTTGTTATGACATTGAACCCGAGATAGGATACTGCCCTAAGTCAGGTCTTCCTCTAATAGCCAGGATCCAGAGACTAGTCAGATGTGCAGAATGGGACAGATAATTGGAAAAGGCCCAGGCGCTACATTTTTGGAAGGACCAACAAACTGGAGTACCTCATGAGAAGGGTGATCAAGATGCTGAGGGCACTTAAGACTTGATGTAGGAGAATTATTTTAAAGAAATGGAAACAGCCTGGAGAAAAGAAGATTTAGGGGAGACATTAAAACAATCTTTGAAGGCTTGTCATGTAGAAGAATTAGACTTAGTCTTGGCAATGGGTGGACTTTTGGAGACACACTTTTGCTGCAGACACAATGACCAAACATCATGAACAAAAGTGAAAAAATCAAAGGGTGAGGCTTCAGGCAAAGAGCCCTGAAGGTAGGTCCTGGAAACCTGTTTTGATTTCTATTATGTCTCATGACACAATGCCTTAAATATCTAGGATCACATGCATGTGCATACATGTCCACACATATATCACAATGTACACACATATAACATACATACATGTACAATATATGTGTGTATACACATGTAAATATATAAATAGGAACAAAAATATTGAAAATCTATAAATGTAGGCATATGTATATGAATATCTATTTATATAGCTGTGTATTTTTTATATATAGATACACACATATATATGGGAAAAAGGAAAGAGAGAGAGAGAGAGAGAGAGAGAGAGAGAGAGAGAGAGGATAGGACCTTAGAGGTTATCCTAAGGTGTCTCACTCCTCATTTTCCAAATGATGAAACTAAGACTACAGCCTAGGAAGTAAGTGGCAGAGCTGAATTTTGAACCTAGGACCCCTGACTCTAGTCAATCAATATTTATTAAGCACCTACTATGTTTTAAGCACTATGCTAAATGTTGGAGCTATGAAGGCAAAAATACTGTCTCTTCCTTTAAGGAACTCACATTCTAAAGGGAAAGACAATATATAAACCACTATGTATATGCAAGATTCATAGTGTAAATGGGAAGTAATCTCAAAGGGAAGTGAGGAGGGAAGGAGAGAGAATGCCTCCTAAAAAAGGTGGGATTGGAGCCTTGAAGGAAGCCCTGGATCTACGTCCCAATCCAAAATTCTTTCCAATTTACTGGGTGGCCTCCTTTCTTAGACCATCTATAAAATGGGGGTTTTGATACCGTTCCCATTATGTCCGCTCACATTTCATTCAGTGTGTAATGTTTTCAATAAGAAATAATTTGTGCGGACAAAAAGAATAAGACCCATGAGACATCCTGATCTCCTAAGAGGAAGCCACACTCCTCTTTCCACCCAATCCCCCACTCCCCACCCCACCCGGAGTAATTCTATCTGTCAGGAGAATGCCATAAGTTATGGGAACAGAGAAGTGTGAGCCAGATAACTAAACGGGGTTGCTCTCAGACAAAGCCCTCCTGGAACTGGGGCACTGGTGTCTTTTGTTATCCACATCATGTCACTTGCTACCCTTGACTTAGCACTATAATTGTCGAGACTTCAGCTAGAAGAAGCTGCCTCAAGTTGAGGCGGTGAAAGAATCTAAAGATTTACTTGGGACGTGATTTGGTCCAAAGGATATGATGTCCGCAGAGCAAATACCAGGAACTGGTCAGTGTGGCATGCAATTCATAGCTCACATCTGGGGCTTAGGAAACCCTTGGCCAGAGCCGAGGCTGGCTGGCCATGAATGCTACCATTGAAGACAGCACTGTAGGCAAGGGTGAGGTTACAGCAACACGGAACACCACATACAAAAGAATCACTCAAAATGCAGCAGATTCCTCTGCTTTGGATGAGACCGGTTCCAATGAATTAAGGATGGCAACTCTTGGATAATATGAATGGGATTTTCAAAATGGAAATCCTCCCCTCCCCCAAGGCGGAGTGATGGAGTTGTGTTCAGTGTGGAAGAAGGAGCTTCAGCACCTAGTGGAGGGAGCAGGTGGCTAGAACTGAGCTCTGAGCCAGGACTTGGGGGCTCAGTTCCTGGCTCTGCTCTCCATTGTGGTGGGAGCTCCCTGATTCAGGAAGCACATTCAGGTGCCAGCAACCCTTTGGGGCTGTTCCTTCAGGGAAACCACGTGAGACTCTTTCTCCCTCTTCCTCTCCTCCCCCACCTTCATGCTGTTAAATGGGGTCAACGACAACCAACATTTCAGAGAGCCAAGAACCTAATAATAAAGGCTTGGGTGAGAGGAATGGACTGTGCTTTTGCAAATGAAATCCTCTTTCATTCCTAGCACACCCTGATCCCAAGGATGGAATTTCTGTGTGGCCAGCAAGGACTTATCTTCAGGGTTTCTAAAGGGAAAATGTTGTATTTTGCCAACTTTGGGGGAGGTCTTTACAATAAGAATAGATTTGTATCAATCTGGAATGGTACAGAAACAGAACTTTATTTGAAATAATTTTTTATTTAACATTTATTAAATTTTTTCAGTTTAAAATTCTTTCCCTCCCTCCAGCCCCTCTCCCACCCATTGAGAAAGCAAGAAATATAATACTCACAAAATTAATTTTTACTAATATCTTTCATTTTTTATATCACCAGAGTGCCTTTCAGTGTCTCCCCCTTTCCTCCTCCCAGATGGCCATTCCACAAAGCAAGTAATATTTTTAAAGAGAGAAAAAAAGATGAAAATGAAAAAAAAAAGCCAAACCACATCAAACAGTTCATTGAAAATCTGAAAATATATACTGTGTACCACATCTATTGACTTCACACTTCCATAAAGGAAAGGGAGTGTCTTCTCATATCTCTTCTTTGGAGTCCTGGTTCTATATAATTCTGCAACATTTACTTTGATTGTTTGATGGTTATTCTTTCTATACATTGTAGTAGTATATATGTATTACCTTCTTGGCTCTGTTTACTTCACTCTGCATTAGATCATGTAAATTTTTTCCATGCTCCTTTATATTCATTATATTCATCTTTTCTTATAGCACAGTACTATTCCAATACATTGTACCACAATTTGTTTAGCCATTCCCCAGTTGGTAGGCATCTACTTTGTTTCCAATTCTTTGTTACCACAAAAATGCATTGCTGTAAATATTTTGGTGTATATGGGGATTTTCTTCTGATCCATGACCTCCTTGGGCTTGCCCCAACCCTTTTCACAGTCCAGTTCATCCTCCACTCAGCTGCCAAAGTGATCTTCCTAAAGGATAAGTCTGACTGTGTCCCTTTCTTTTTCCTTCCCCTGCCCCCAACTTTTTTTTTTCCAATCTACAATAATTTTATTGTAACAGAGAAACCAGGTTGCGTAAAGGCCTACGTGATTACAATGGAGGGTGATCTTTTCAAGGTTCAAGTCTGAGCTGGGCTAGTAACCCAGAGAAACATATAACCACAGCTCAAAATACTCATCTCCCAGGACTGACTGCCCTGTACAGACTTGTCATAAACAGGCTATTTATTGCACAACCACATTGAAGCGGTCTGATGGGGAGGTGGCAAAAAGGGGGACGATTAAAAACTTTATGATGATGCCAATATTAAAGTGCAGTCATTTTACTTAATTCTCCATCTGTGGCTGAGAAAGGGGAGGAGACAATATGCTCATTTCTCAAATTACATTTTACTTAATTCTCCAAGTGTATGGATCCTGATAGGAAGGGTTTAAAGGTTAATTCAAGCAGAGGGAAACTAGGGCAGATTTGGATCTTTGGGTCAAAGGGAAAGGACAGCAACAAAAATGGGGGAGGAAAAGAAAGTTAAAAAAGTCTTAGCTGTCCAACAGGTGAGAGCCACCTCCCTTCTGTTATTTCTTGAAGCCAAGAAGCTGCACAACAGCAGCATCTACGGTCCGAGGTGGCTTATTGGCTTATTGGGAGGCCAATAAAAGGTGGGAGTCAGAACTGGGCAAGCCTTCTTTGGAAGCTAATTAGCACCACAGAGATTTCTGTTACGTGGGCTAAGTGATATTTATTACCTAGGTGAAAGCCCTTGAACAACATTGTAATGCCAGGAGATCTAAGACTGGGGGAAGAGGAGAGGGAGAGGAATTCTGGTTTCAGGGCAGGATTTTTGGTAGAGTTACTGTAAACATAAAATGTTTTGGAAAAGTTGTGGAGGATGGGTCGGGGAGTGTGAGTTAGGGCCACAAAGCTGCCAACACTAGTTTCAGATGTCTTTAGCCTGCTCACAGGCCTTGTTCTGAGATACTTGCGGTGGCTGAGCACTAAGCACTGTGGTTGAAAGGATTCCTCACACAACTCCTAACTTCACCAGCACAATCATTTCTCTGACTCTCCAACAGCAGAGTCTGAAGGTGGGAAGGTTGTCTCTGTTCCATCTCACCAGGGACAGTTATTTGGTGACTTGATGAATGGCGTGGGCAAGGTATCCCACATTGCCCGATGTGACCCCCGCTACGGAAATGCGGCCATCTTTTGTCATATAGATGGAGAACTCATTGATTAGCCGTTCCACCTGCTCAGGTTTCAGGCCTGTGAAACAAATCATGCCAATCTGGTCAGTGATATGCTCCCAATTGTGGGAGGAGCCCTCTTTTCTGAGGTTGGAAACCAGCTAGGTACCCATGCCAATGATGCGGTCTGCCATGCCTTTGACTTCTTGCAACCATTGGCTCCTCAGCTCAGGAGTATTCAGGATCATGGTAACAATTCAGGCACCACTGAAAGGGGGGGTTGGAATACATGGGACGAATCGGGATTTTCAACTGGGATTTTACCCTTTTGGCTTCATCAGCATCTTTACAAACCATGGTAAAGGCTCCCACAAGTTCACCGTACAGGCCCATGTTCTTGGCATATGACTGACAGAGAGAGACATTAATGCCTTGATCAATGAAGTGGTGAACATCCCAGGCATCCTTGTTGACATCTCCACTGGCAAAGCCCTGGTACGCCATGTCAAAAAAGGCAAAGAGTTTCCTTTGCTTTACCAGGGATGCTCAGGGATGCTCCACTGCTCAGGACGAGGATCGCCTCCAGTGGGGTTGTGAGCACAGGCATGCAGAAGGATGACACTCTGCTCTGGGATTTTTGAAATGTCTTCCAAGCCTCTGTCGAAGTCAAAGCCGCAGATCTTGGGGTCATAGCAGCGATAGCCATTCAGCTGCATGCCAGCATCCCTGAAGTTGGGGGTGTGATTTCCCCAGGATGGTTTTGGAAGACAGACATCCCTGCTGAATTTGAAGAACGTTGCAGAAAATTGGCTCCAACTCTCAACGCTCCAGTTCCAGAAACGGTCTGTATGGAGACATATAGGTTATTTTCACCTAGGGCCAACTCTGCTGATGCCTTGCAAAATTCAGCCAGTTCCGTAATGGGCAGGTACTCTTTGTCCATGCTCTTCCCTGCAATTTGAGCCTCTGCCTTACGGACACTTGGAAGAACATAAGGCTTCCCATTGTCATCTCGGTAGGCTCCAACTCCCAGATTCATCTTCTTGTTGGTGTCCCTCTTAAATGCTTCCTTAACCTCCAAGATTGGGTGGGTGGGGGGCATCTCTACCTGGGTCCGCCAAGAGCTGGCTCTGGCTCTGGCGGCTGCGCCGAGGCATGGTTGAAAGGAGGTGGCTCCGGGGAGCAGGCGGCAGGAGTGCAGCAGCGCCGTGGTGAGCAGAGACGGAGAGATGAGAGATATGCTGGTGAGAGGGCTGGAGGACGCAGGCACACAGCCCCCGCCCCCAACTTAATACCCTAGCGGTTTCCTGTCAACTCCAGGATCAAATATAAAATCCTCTGTTTTGCATTCAAAGCCCTTTATAATCTGCCCTTCCCCATCTTTTAAGTCTTCTTTCACCTTAAGTTCTTGCCCTCCTTCTCCCCCTACTCTGGAATCCAATGACATTAGCCTCTTTGCTGTTGCAAAGTCTGAGCTCTTTCACCGGCTATCTCCCATGCATTCCCTTCTCATCTCTGCCTCCTGGCTTCCCTGGCTTCCTTCAAGTCCCAGGTAAAATCTCACCTTGTACAAGAAGCCTTTCCCAATTCCTCTTAATTCTAATACCTCTACTCTATTGCTTATCTCCAATTTATACTGTACAGATTGGTTTTTACATAGTTGTTTGCATGTTGCCTCCCCCATTAGACTATGAGCTCTTTGAGAGAGCAGGGACCCGTCTTTTGTTTTTCTTTGTACTCCTAGCTATTTAAAACAAAGCCTGGCATATAGTAGGTGCCTAACAAACACTTTATTTATTTATTTATTTATTTATTTATTTATTAATTTATTCATTTATTTATTTATTTATTTATTCATTCATTCATTCATTCATTCATTCATTCATTTATTTATTTATTTATTTATTTATTTATTTATTTATTTATTATTTATTTATTTATTTATTTATTTATTTATTTATTTATTTATTTATTATGCTGACTAACTGACTCATTGGAGTATAAGCCTAGTAGTGGAATTTCTGGGTCAAAGTGCATGTACATTTTAGTAACTTTATTTGCATAGTTCCTAATTGTTTCCAAAATGGCTGCTCTGATGATCAGCTTCACCAATAATGTACCAGTGTGGCAAGGCAGGCTTTCTTAACGAGCCAGGGTGAGAATCTACCCCTTTCTATACCACTCATGACCTTGGCCTGGTTTCTTGCATCAGGGAGTCAGAAAACTGTATCAGTTTTCATGAGATTGGTCCATAGACATAGGAGAGTCAACAGCCTTGATTGGTGAAAGAGTTGTATAGACAGACAGACAGACAGATAGATAGATAGATAGTAAATAGATGGATGGACTGAGAGAAAGGTCATTTATTAAGCACTTATTATATACTAAGCACTGGGGATACAAATATAACAAGCAAGGCAATCTGTATCCTCAAGGAGGCGACATTCTAATGGGGAAAAGGGGCAACACCAAGTTGACCCCAGGTCCCAAATCCCTGTAGGGAGAGCTCCATGTAGCTTTGAAAATTTAGTGTGGACCAAGCTGCTGTTCAAAAGGAAGCCAATTTTCTTTGTCTTCACTCTTTTGTTTGTAGGTTGGAAGGGGGCACCATAGGGCTAAGGCTAAGCAGAGAGATATTCGGTAGACTCTGTAAAATGCCTCTAATTTTGTTGGCTTATCTGTGGAACTTCATGAAATATTTTTTGTTCTGTGAATCTGTAAAACACTGTATCTGGAGATAATTGTGATTTTCATCTGTGGGATTGCGTATGATAATGTAACCTTGGCTGTTTGGAGAGTTTATTATATGGAACTGGGGAAGCAAGTGAAGGACGGTGCTAATGCCTCCTCAGGGACCATAGAGAACTGTTATGAATTTGCTGGGGACGGCAAATTTCAAACAAGGGGAAATGTGAAAAAAAAATCCATTCTAATGGTGGAAGATAACACATAAAGGAGAAAAGGGCATCCTTTGAGACAGAGGCAGAACCAACCACGAAGCCTTTCTTGTTCCATCCAATTACTATCCTTTTTCTCCCAATTACATTATATTTAACTCTTTATAGTTACCTTTTACATTCATTCTGTTTATATATAGACTTGTTCTTTCACCTGTTAGAATTAAATGCCTTCAGAGTAGGGATTGCTTCATTCTTTGGGCTTGTATCCTCAGGGTCTACTCAATGCCTGGCATATAGTATGTGCTTACTAAATGATTGTTAATTAATTGATCCTGTGCTTGGGCACTTGAATTTTTAAACCCCTAAATCTAGTCAAGCCAATAAGCATTTATTTATCACCCACTGTGTGCCAGGCACTGTGCTAAGCACCACCTAGCTGCTTAACAAGCCTGCTATCCATCAAGAAAAACGGAAACCATGGTAACTGCTAATCTCAGCAATGGACAGCTCCCAAGGGTCGCTTTGGGCAATGGCTGTCTGAACTATGATGTGCTGTGACCAAAACCCGTGAAGTTACCTGGATGTAAGTGAGTATTTTATTTACCTACTTTATTGTCTTCATACTTTTAACCTAAAATGACAAGAGAGGCAGAATCTGTGTCTGGTCTGTTGCCACCCGGTCTGTCTTTCAGACTCTCACTTTCACTTGCAAAAGGGAAGAGGTTCAGTCACTTATGTAGGAGTCAGTAGTGAATTTAATTTGGACACAGCATGGTTTGGTTAAAAATACAAAACAAATCCAAAACAAAGCAGGGGATTCTAAGTCAGAGCGTGCAAAAGGAGGAGAGTGTTCAGATCCTCGTTCTGCCTTCACTATCTGTGTGCCTCGGACAATTAACCTCAATAGTTATTAAATGTTTAATATGTATAAGGCATGGTGCTCATTGAAGTGGATTGAAAGACAGCTACGCCCTAGACTTTGTTCTCTAGGAGCTTATGGTCTAATGAGGGGGAAGGGCAAGTACACAAATAACTGTGACACAAGGGAACATGAAATACTCAATAAATCCTTATTACTTTCTTTATCAGCTTCTTGTGAGTAGGGATGGTTTCATTCTGCATATTTGTATCCCCAATGTCTAACACAGTGCCTGATACATGGTAGGGACTTAGTAAACACTGGTGATTGGTAGTTTCATATATAGCAGAAATCCGAGTAAGGTAATATGCTCGATTTTAAGAGGCTTTAAAAAATTTGTAATATGGGTTGGAGGATAGAAAGAACAAGACATTAGTGGGAAAGAGGAGAGGCTCAGGTTTCATACAGCAAGTAATGTATGAATTGGACCATGGAAGGAATAGGAGGGGGGAGGGATTGGATTCTCCTCAAACTTCTATGATTGCTCTGTCTGTATCTCTCTTTTTTTAATTTTTAAAAATTTTTCTAAGGAAGTTTATTTGTTTAATGAAGGGTTCCTAAAAGTGTTTCTTTCAGACCCACAGCAACATTCACACAGAACTTGAGCGCTTTCCTTTTGTTGTTCAGTCATGACTCTTCACGATCCTGTAAACCATATGGCCCATGAAGTTTTTTTTTAAATTAATTAATTTTTAGTTTTCAATATTCAGTTCCACAAGCTTTTAAATTTTTCACCTCCCTCCACTCCCCCCTCCCCAAGACAGCGTGCAATCTGATATAGGTTCTACATATGCATTCATATTAAACATATTTTCACGTTAGTCATGTTGTATGAGTCATGAGAAAGAAGAAACATAACAAAAAAGAGAGAGAGAAAATAGTATGCTTTGATCTGCATTCAGACTCCATAGGTCTTTCTGTGGGTGTGGATGGCATTTTCCATCATGAGCCTTTTGGAACTATCCTTGCATTGCTGAGTAGAGCTAAGTCTATCAAAGTTAGTCATTGAACAGCGTGGTTGTTACTAATGTTCTCTTGGTTCTATCAGTTCATATAAGTCTTTCCAGGTTTTTCTGAAGTCCACCTGCCCATCATTTCTTATACCACAATAAAGTATTCCATTACATTCATATACCACAACTTGTTCAGCCGTTCCCCAATTGATGGTCATCCCCTCAATTTCCAGTTCTTTGCCACCACAAAAAGAGCTGCTGTACATATTTTTGTACACGTGGGTTCTTTCCCCATTTTTATGATCTCTTTGGGATACAGACCTAGTAGTGGTTTTGCTGGGTCAAAGGTATGTGCAGTTTGATAGCCCTTCGGGCATAGTTCCAAATTGTTCTCCAGAATGGTTGGATCAGTTCACAACTCTACCAACAATGCATTAGTGTTTCAGGTGTCTCACGTCTTCTCCAACATTTATCATTTTCCTGTTTTGTCATGTTAGCCAATCTGATAGGTATGATGTGGTGCCTCAGAGTTTTGATTTGCATTTCTCTAATAAATAGTGATTTGGAGCATTTTTTCATATGACTACAGATAACTTTAATTTCTTCATCTGAAAACTGCCTGTTCATATATCAGTTGGGGAATGACTTGTATTCTTATGAATTTGACTCAGTTCTCTATATATTTTAGAAATGATACCTTTAGGGGCAGCTAGGTGATGCAGTGAGTAGAGTACCAGCCCTGGAGTCTGGAGGACCTGAGTTCAAATCCAGCCCCTGACACTTGACACACTTTCTAGCTGTGTGACCTTGGGCAAGTCACTTAACCCCAATTGCCCTGCCTTGCCCCCTGCAAAAAAAAAGAAAAAAAAGAAAAAGAATAGAAAAGAGATCTTTATCAGAGACACTGGTTGTAAAAATTCTTTCCCAGTTTTCTGCTTCCTTCCTAATCTTGGTTGCATTGGCTTTGTTTGTGCAAAACCTTTTCAATTTAATGTAATCAAAATCATCAATTTTGCGTTTCATAACGTTCTCTATCTCTTGTGTGGTCATAAATTCTTCCCTTCTCCATAGATGACAGGTGAACTATTCTTTGCTTTCCCAGTTGCTTATGGTATCAGCCTTTATAACTATATCGTGTACCCATTTTGACTTTGTTTTGGTATATGGTGTAAGATATTGGTCTATGCTCAGTTTCTGCCACACAATTTTCCAGTTTTCCCAGCAGTTTTTGCCAAATAGTGAGTTCTTATCCCAGAAGCTGAGGTCTTTGGGTTTATCAAACAGTAGATTACTATAGTCATTGACTATGGAGTCTTGCATACCTAACCTTTTCCACTGATCCTCTCTGTATCTCTTTTGCAGAGGGTAGGAAGAGAGGAGGAGGAAGAACGAAAGAATCTAGTCTGTACCAATAAGCAAGGAAAGAAGCTGAAGTTTTTGGAAAAGAGGAACAATATGATCAGAGGTGTACACTAGAGAGATTATTAAGTGAATGATGTGGAGGATGAATTACAGACCAATAGCAGGAAGACCTTGCAATCATCCAGGCAAGAAGAGATGAGACTCTGCACTGGAGTATTTATAGTTGGAATAGAGGAGAGGGTCTATAGGAAGTATTATGGATGTAGAAATGACCTGAATTCCAATTAATTGAATGTGGGGCAGAAGGGAAAAGGAAGAGTCAAAGATCACTGAAGTTTCTGAGCCAGGGCAAAAGGGAAGGCCGTAGTTACTTCAATAGAAAAAGAGGAATTAAGAATAAAGACCTAGAGGAATAAGAGGAAGGGCATGTGACTTGAAGGAAGATGATGAGTTTGGGCAAGCTGAATTTGAAGTGTCAGTCGGACATCCAGTGTATATGTGTAGGAGGAAGTAAGACATTCAGAAGTTGAGCTCCAAGGAGAGGTTGGTTGTGGAAATAGAAGTTTATAAGTTATCTTCATTGAAGTCAAGGAAATAAATGAGATCCCTAAGAGAGAGAATACAAAGTTAGGAAAGAAAATTGACATGCCCACATTTAACAGACTAACGGAAGGCAAGGACCCATCAAAAGAGGAAAGGGTTAATCAAGGAAGCTGGAGGGGAATAATGTGAAAGTTTAGTGCTAAGAGATGAAAGGGTAACCAGTGGGAAGGGGTGGTCCATATTATCAAGTAACAGACAGAGGGCAAAGAGGATTTATTTACCAATAAGGAGGTTATTAGTGACCTTGTAGGAATCTATTTCTGTAGAAAGGTGGGGATGGAGGCCAGATTGCTAGAGGGTGAGGAGTGAGTGAGTGGTGAGAAAATGAAAGCACCAAGTATCGACTATTCTTCCTAGAAATCTGGCAGTAAAGAGATAACTGATAGCTTGAGGAGGCTGTGTGGGTCAAGGGGAAGTTTTTTTGAGAATAGCAATACCCTAGCAAGTTTGTATGCTGAGCAGAAGGAGCTAATAGAGAGACAGAGAGACTGTGTAGGATTTTGTTGAGGTAACAAGTTAGACCAGAAGATATCTGAGGTTCCTTCCAACTGTGAGGTTATGTGAAAACTTATGAAAGAGAGGGATAGGATGACTATAGCAAGGTCAGGGAAATTCAGGAGGAGCAGGGGTCAAGGGTAGATGTGGGAGAGTTAGCTTTAGCAAGAAGGAGCCTATTTTGTCTCTGAGTATGGAAGGAAAGAAAGGGATTGGATGAGGGACACTGAGAAATTCTGAGGAGGGGAAGAGGGGAATTGAAAGCAGCTTCAGAGTTTAGGATCATGGAGCTAGAACAGTTGTGGGGGAAGACAAATGTATCACTACCAAATCTGGGCTCTGATACTCACATGTGTGACCCTGGGAAAGTCACTTAACCCTGTTTGCCTCAGTTCATCATCTGTAAAATGAGTTGAAGAAGAAAATAGTAAATCACTCCAGTATCTTTGCCAAAAATATCCTCAGATAGGTCACAAAGAGTTGGACACAACTGAAATGACTGAACAACAACAAAATGAAGTAGAGTGAAGGACCTTAGAGGAGGTGAAGCATTTGGGGAACTGTGAGGATGAGGTTTTAGAAAGGGTCTCAAAATGGATATTAAAATATCTGGGGAGGACAGCAAGGCAAAGTATGATGAGAAACACCCTGATTCTGGTGCCAAAATTGTAGAGAAAGATGGGAGAGTGACCAAGAGGTCAGTAGATGACAGTGATGAGGATGAGGAGGAAAGGGTGGCCCGATGGAACCAATGTCAAAGGACATACTGTTGGGTGATGGGGGTGGAGCAAAGATCTGGAAGTGAGAGTGGGGAGCAGGAAGTATGTTGATTCTATTCTGGGTAGTAACCCAGAAGACAAGGGATGTGGGATAATAAAGTAAAAATCAGTATAGAGGTCAGCTAAATATGTAGAGACCTAAGGAGAAGGACAGGGTTCAGTTAGCATTAAGATGTTGAGTGAATGCATAAGGAAGCCATCAAAAGTACTTGTTAACAGTGCACTGGAGATAGAGCACTGGTCCTGGAGTCAGGAGGACCTGAGTTCAAATGTGACTTCAGACACTTGACATACACAAGCTGTGTGATCCTAGGCAAGTCACTTAACCTTGATTGCCTCACAAAAAAACAAAAACAAAAACAAAAAAAGAAACAGAAAAACCCCAATGGACTGGAGTTTCCAAAAGTGATGGCGAAGGATATGAATTAAGGAAGTAGGGCTGGGGTGAATAAAGAGGGGAGTAGTGGGGGAAAGTAGGACAGAGTGTTTGCATATTACAGACTTCTGAATGACAAATGTTGAGTTAATAGGATGATGACAAATGACCTAGACAAGTATTGCTAGTGGATAGTTAAACTAGCACTAATGAAAAGGAGGTCTGAGTTGTCAAAAGGGGTTGGAGAGAGACCTGTAGGGTTTGAGAGAGACCAGTAAGGTTAAACAGCCCCAGATTCCTGTTGAGAACATTTGTGTAAAGGAAGAACAGAAACTCAGAGACAGGAGGGATCTGAGAGGCAGCTACCTAGCCCAACCTGTGCTTCTACAACATTTCCAGCCAGTGGTTATCCAGGCTTTGTTTGAATACATGTAGTGGCAGGGAACTCATCACCTCCTTAGGTAGTCCGTTCTCCTTTTGGCTAGAGCTAAATGTTAGGAAATTATTCTTTCTATTAAGCCCAAATCTCCCTTTCTACAGTTTCTCCCATTGCTTCTGCCTCTGCCTTTTGGGGTGAAACAGAATAAATCTAACCTTTCTTCCATATGATTGCCTTTCAAATACTTGAAGATAGTTATCAAGTCATTTTTCCCCCTCCGATTTAAAAATCACTAGTTTCTTCAGCCAAGTCTCATATGGCATAACTTTAAGGTCCTTCATCATTCTTGCTGCTCTCCTCTGGCCACTTTCCACCTTAGCAATGATTTCCTAAAACATGGCTCCCCAAAGTGAACACAGAGATGGCCCACATGAAGTGAGACTGTGTATGTTGTTGTTGTTCGTCCTTCATTCTTGGAGCATAATATAGTGCTCAGCTCTGAGCTCTGTCCTCCTGGACTCTGCCTTTCTAAATGTGACTAAGATTGAATTGGCTTTCTTTGGCCCCCATAAAGCACTGTTGACTCCTATTGAACTGCAGGCCGCCGACCCCCCTAGACTGCTATCTAGAAGGCTCCCCTCCATTGTGTACTTGCAAGGCTGGTTTTTTTTGTACCTAAGTGTGAGATTAAAATCTTATCCCTCTTACCTGCTACCTTATTAGATTTAGCACAGGGTTCTAGACCGTCAAAGAGCTTTGTGGATCCTGACTCTATCCTTAAACATGTTTCTATTCTTCATAATTTAGTGCCTTCTACAAATTTGGCAAAGATGCACTTATACTTTTGTCCAAGGGCTGGGGAATAGAGACCAGACCTGTAAATTCCCAGGCAAACCAGCTCCCTCTACCAATGAAGGCCTTGATGACAGAGTCCATTATACGTCTCGTAGATGTCTGTTAGATGGTGAACTCCACAAAGTACACAGCAGATATTATGTGAGGCCCAAGCAGGGAGAGATAGTTATTAACTGAGAACATCAGGGAAGGTGCTATGAGAGAGGTGACACTTGAATCAGGCTTTTAAGAGTGAATAATATTGCAACAAATAGAACCTGCAGGAGAAGGTATTTTAGGCACAGGAAATGGCAGAACCAAAGGGGTAAAGGTGGGAGAATAGACATTTAGGGAGCAATTGATGACAGAAGTAGAGGGCCTTGAGTTATAACAGCTCACAACAGGCCTGCCTGGTATGCCAGGGTAAGGAGAGTGAACTTGGTTCCAAAGGTCACTGTCAGGCATGGGGGCTAATTTGTTTGTCTTGAGGCTTAGTCATTTTTGGGTCCAGGGGAAGTACAATCAGGCAGCTACTGTTAAAATCGATTAGCCAACTGTTTCTGGAAGAAGACCAGCATGAGAGATGTCTAGGAAGCTAGGGGTGGTACAAAGTGGGCAGAGTGCTAGAATTGGCATCAGGAAGACACATTAAAAGTCTGATTCCAAAGGCCATCGTAAAGCATGGGGGTTAATTTGTGTGAATGTAGAATATGGAAGGTTGAGTATGAGGAATATCTAGTAGTACAGTCTGACGGCATTATAGAGTTCCTAAAGCGGGTTAATGTGAAATAAGGCTATGAAGATAGGTTGCAACCAGATTGCAGAGGTGAAACTAGGTCATGGCAATCTGAGCTTTGGCCCAGGGTGCAGAAAGTTACAAAGCACTGATAGTATTTGCTTTCAGCAGCATAGAAAGAACTGAACCTAGCACCAGTTAGCAAAGTAATGTAGTTTTTTTAAAAAGGGTAGCAACCCCCTCCTCTCAAAAAAAAACCCAACAACAACTGTTAGAACTAGTAACTAGTAATTTTTGCCCAGAAGCAGTGAAATAAAATGTGTCCAGGACACTGGGACTTCACATACCCTGAACTGGAGGAAATTAGGGAGTTTTCCATGGCTGGAGAAGGGCCAGGAAAGAGCTGTCTTGGGGTTTGACTGACAAGGTGAGGAGGAAAGACCATCTGGTGGCTTCCTATTCCTTTTTTAAAATTTTTAAAATTCTGTCTCGGCCACTTACTAGTTCTGTGATCTGGAGCAAGTCACTTGACCTCTCTCAAGGTCTCAGTTTCCTCGTCTGCAAGGCTGGGATAATAATAGTACTGTGGGTAGCAGATAAAGTGAAAGCAATGCCCTTTTGTCTACACTTCTTCTATCTTGCCCCTGACCCTTTGTGTTGCAATCCCCACTCTGTCTGTGACCTTCCTGACTGCTGATAAAACAAGAGCAGTTTTTCTTAGACCAGATATAGCTAACCTGAAGAAGAGTCTTTCCTGTTACTAGCCCAGCAACACGCTTGTCCAATCACAGGATACCACATCCCCCATTCCTACCCTGCTAGCTCCCAGCAACGTGCCTTGTCCGATCCTAAGGTACCCCACACCCAATTCATCTCCTGTTAAATTGAAACCTCTATAATAAGCTTTGTCCTTTTGTTTCCTCTGTGAATCTCTGCCCTTGATGGTGAAAATAACCCTCCTTAGTTCCTAAATTTATGGCTTTGGTTCCGGTTCTGGTTCTGGTTTGTGTCAGCATCAACAACTTTACCCATAGCACCTACCTGATCGGGTTGTTGTGAGGGCCAAATGAGATGATTTGCGTTAAATACTTTGTGAATCATAGTGTTAGCTGTTATTCTGCATCTTGAGACAGTAAACTGCTATTTCCCCATGATGCTCATAGACCAAGAGGAGGGAAATCAGTACAGGAGAGCTGGCAATGCTCAAGGAAGGGATAGATACGTGACCTATCAGGCAGATGGGGAGGCATCTGATATGGTGTCCCTGGGGAGCAGAAGGGACCTATCACCGAAGGCCAGTACAGCCTGGCTGGGGCCGGGCCCTGGCCCAGGGAAAGGATTCAGCCAAAAGGGCACATTAAATCCCGTTAAGCATGGAACACCAAGTAAACAGCCCCTAGGAATTTCTTTTACTTGAATTTCACTTTTATTAACTCAGAAGCATCTGCCTCTCTTCTCTCTACTTCAGGACTGTAGGGGACAGCAGGGTAGGCCTGGGGAAGGATTGAAGCCTAAAATCCCCTTTTTCAATTTGAACGAGCAACTTTTTGCATGATCTAACGGGAAGAGGGGGAGGTCTGCCAGCCTCTGTTCTAGTCCTTGCTCCTCCACTGGCTTGCTGTGTGATCTTGAGCAAATTTCCTTACTGATTTGCACCTCAGTACTCTCATCTGTAAAACGGGGACAGGGTTAAAACAAAACAGACAATATGGAATGGAGATTGATTCATGATTTCACAAAGAACTAATTTTTTTTTTTTTGGTGTGTACTCTGCTGTTTGTATGGAAATACTTTTTGGAGGGTTTTAAAGTTCAGAATAAATTTTTTTTTTAAAAAAGAATCAGTTTAAGTCTACTTTCTTCTGTAAGAGGTCTTTTCTGATACTCCCAAGGATGCTAATGCCTTTCCATCCAAAGTGATCTTTTGTCTAACTCACATGTGTCTTGCGTATTCCTGTATGTAAACATGTTGTTTGCCACTTTAGAATGTAGGCTTCTTGAGGGCAGGGAGTATTTGGTTTTGTCTTTGCACCTAGCATCTAGTACTGTACTTGGCATAGTGTTGTGGTGTTGTTGCCGTTTAGTTGTTTTTTAGTCATGTCTGACTCTTCGTGACCCCATCTGGGGTTTTCTTGGCAGAGATACTGGAGTGGTTTACCATTTCCTTCTCCATCTCATTACATATGAGAAACTGAGGCAAACAGGGTTAAGTGACTTGCCCAGAGTCACACAGCTAGTAAGTGTCTGAGGCTGGATTTGAGCTCACAAAGGTGAGTCTTCCTGGCTCTATCTACTGCTCCACCTAGCTGCCCTTCTAATCTGTAAGAAGATTATCTTGGTACTGGGCTGCTTTAAAGCCTACAAATTGCTTCCTTTACAGCAATCCTGTGTATGTGTGTGCGTGTGTGTGTGCGCGCGCACGCATGTGGGTATGATGGGAAGGGGATGCAAGGAATGCAGTGTCCATTTTCCAGATGAGGTAACTGAGGCTGAGGGGAGAGTTATTTGGCCAGAGCTACACGATTAGCACATATCAGAACCATGATTTGAATCTAGATTTCTCTTGATTACAAAGCTACAGCTTTCCCCACTACAGTTTGCTGGAGATCTTTTTTTTGGAGGGTGTGTGAAGCAATACATTTTGAATGTGCATCTTTATAGAATGACTTCTGAGCCATAGAGATAATTTTCTAGTAAAAACAAGTTTGGGATAGGGAGATGTAGACATTTTTAGTGGGATGCGCTAGCCCCTCTGCAGGTTAGCTGCTCAAACCAGAAGAGTATGAGAAAACAGTGTACTGAGAAGACCACAGTTTAAATCCCATCTCTGACATTTATTACTTGGGTGACCCTGGGCAAGTCACAACCTTTCTGGGCTTCAGTAGTTTCCTCATTGGACAGTGAGCTAGAGTAGTGGATAAAGTGCTAGGCCTAGAGTCAGGCAGACAACTTCATGAACTTAAATCTGGCTTCAGATACTTCCTAGCTGTGTGACCCTGAGCAAGTCACTTAACTCTGTTTGCTTCAGTTTCTTCATCTGTAAAATGAACTGGAGAAGGAAACGGAAACCGGGTGGTGCAGTGAATAGAATGCTGGGCCTGAATTCAGAAGACTCCTCTTCCCGAGTTCAAATCTGGCCTCAGACAATAACTGGCTGTGTGATCCTGGGCAAGTCATTTAACCCTGTTTGCCTTAGTGTCCTGATCTGTAAAATGAGCTGGGGAAGGAAATGGCAAACCTCTTCAGTATCTTTGCCAAGAAAACCCCAAATGGAGTCACAAAGAGTGGGACACAACTGAAAAACTACTGAACGAATTTCCTTATCTGTGAAATGGTGGAATTAGACTAGCTGGCTTCTAGGGTCCCTTCCAGATGGAAACCTATAATCCTATCATCCCTGAGTTTAAATTTGAAACAGCTGGAAGCCTGCCGTGGAACAGATACGGCCGGAAAGGTAAAAATCCCAAACTGAAGATGACCCTGATATCAGCGGGCCACAGCACTTAACTGAGGGCTGACAGCAGGAGAGAAAAGTCAGCTCTCCAAATCCCACGATGCGAGGGGCCCTTGCTTCCAAATATTTCACATTCTTCTCTGTCGTCAATGGCAAGGATGGCTTTTCAAACAAGCTTTGCATGTAGCAGGTGAGCAAGGGAGGACTAAAATGTCTCTGTATGCATGTGTAGTTATAACGATGATCGGTAAAGAAGAGAGAAACCAAGCGTCAGTCAGCAAATTCAGATGTTTCAGGAGATAATTGTGTTGTTTTTGTTTTGGAACATCTATTCTCGGGCTTTTAATGGACTTGGAAGAAAGCTCAGTTCTAACTTTTTCACTGTATTTCTTAGAGAAAGATTTTAGCCTGGGGCGGGGCGGGGCGTAGGGGGGTGGGGGATGAGAGGAAGAGAGGAAATACCAAGGTAATTCAATTTTTTCTTCTCTACAACTAAAAATAAGAGAAGATTAAAGTGTGGACATTTTGTTCCTTTGAGATCCAAACAACAGACCTTGCCCTTGGACTTCGAAAATGGAGCAAAATGAATTCTCTGGCAAGCAATTACTCTTTTTATAAACGATCCTTGACTTGTATTTACTCCCTGTTGGTGCTGGCAAGTTTAATACCATGAGATGTGCTCAGATATCGCTGGTACATGTTCTGTGAATGGCCGCTTTATGTTTTTGTAGGCCACAGAGTGAGAATGAAGAATAAGCCAAGGACATCTTTTATGTAAAGGCAGTTTTTATGCTTTGTTGAGATCCATGGGATGTCAAGGGAACTAGAGGAAGGTCCTCAGAACACACTGGATGGATTCCCTGTGGAGGATTTGCAGGAAGAATGGTCAAGTGCTGTACCAGCTACTCAGGGATAGATGAGGTGGTATCTGCATTACTGGAGGGAATTGATTGGATTATTTGGAACTAGTGGTTTGCCCCTGGGAGCAGAGGTAGCTAGGCACAGTGGACAGAGCCCTGGACCCGGAGTCAGGAAGACCTGAGTTCAAATTCAGCCTCGGACACTTACTACCTGTGTGACCCTGGGCAAGTCACTTAACATCTATCTTTGTCTTTAAAATGGGGATAATGATAGCACCTATCTCCCCGGGCTTACGTGAGGATCAATGAAATAACCCATATAAAACATTATACAAACCTTAAAGTGCCTTGTGAATGCTAGCTATTATTATTAAAAACTATTTGCTACCTCTTGGTCTATCTATCTGTGTACATAAACTCCAAACCTGGCATTTAAGATCTTCCATGATCTGGGTCCAACTTTCCTTTCTAGTCTTATTTCATACCATTTCCTTCCATGTACTCTGTGATCCAGCCAAGCTTGATTAACAGATGTTTACGAATCTCATCTTACAGTCTCTGTGTACATATTGCATCTCTCTCCCCTCCCGCTCCCCATAAAAATGTAACCTCTTTTGATTCATGATGAAGGTTCAGATCCTGTCTCTGACACTAAGTGGCTCTGTGAGCAGAGGAATTTCACATAACTTCTCTGAGCCTTTGTTTCCCCATCTGTAAAAGGAAAACAATGATACCTGCAGTAGTTTATCTCATAGGGCTGCTGTGAGGCTCAAAGCAGATAATATTGGTAAAATTCTCTGTATCCTTTAAAGCACTATATAAATAAAATCTATTGTTATCTTTCTTCTTCTTTTAACTATGAATGGAGAGCCACATAACCCAGGAGGAGTATGTATTAAAAATGGCACAGCCTTTGGGGAAAGAAGAAAGAGAATGTGACTCCTAGACGGAATGGACTATATTTCATTTTTTAAAAATTTCATTTTAGACTTGAATACATAATAGAGAAAAGAAAAAGAAATGTTATAAACTTAAATATTGAAACTTAAATACAAAATAAGAAAAAAGCATGTCATGTGCACAGTAGAACATAAGAAAGGATTCAAAATATGTAGCAATAAATTTCCATTTCAAAAAAGCCTATATAATAAACTACACATTGCTTTGAGAGCTGTCCATCTTTTCTTTGCTTCCTTGTAAGTTTTCTTTTGTTCTCTGCTGTGCATTTTTTATTTTGTTCTTTTTTTCCTCTATTTAATTTTTGTTATTGGATTATCACTGTAGAAGGGAGATCCCTGTATAGATGAGGCGGTTCTCTCAGGACTCCTATTTCTGGTAGAAATTGTGCTGGCTGCATCAAGCCCCAGAACATTGGTCTCCTGACTGAGATTCATAACCATGGACAACAGTTTGGCCTAACATTTTGCACAGGAAAAGATAAGTAGACAAAGCATACCTATTGACCGGACCATAATATGTGGTGAAGTGGACATCCTATAGAGTTCATCTGTCAGTATTCATATCTTGGATAGATACTGCAAATGGAAAATGAATTGGGTTTGGAATTGGTTAGTAGGTAGAGAGTGGGTTGGACTTCCCTTGGGAAATTGCAAAGTTTTTTTAAGGACTCCAAACTGCTCACTATAACAAAATTAAATAAAGCACTTAGCACTGTGCCTGGCACACAGCAAATGCCTAATAAATGTTTGTTGACTGAATGACAATATTCTACCAGTACTGTTGTATGACTATGGGTCATGGAACACTACAGTCTCCAAAGAATTAAACATGAGTATGAGGACGATTGAGAGCCACATGGTGAGTGTAAGTGGACTGTAACACATTATGAACAAAGAATCATAGTGGAAAAGTAGAGTAAAAATGTCATCAAAGAAATGTTGGAGATAAAAAGACAGACTGATCACATGGCAAGAGGGAAGGGTAAGCATTGGACAGTTTGTGTGTTCCACTGTTATCCTTGTGATGTAGTGAAAAACCAAGGGAACCCTTGGCAGGTGAGGTAGGACCTCCTGCCTATCAAGGATTGATAGAAATATTGTGTAGGATGAAAAAGTGCAGATGGGGTGCGAACAACATAAATGGAGAGATTTTCCACATTCATGAAGTCACAGATCCATCAAAGTATTGACAAAGTTGGGAGACCTGCACATTTTGATGAAAAAAGCCAACTGTCCAGGTACAGGATGGGAGAGTCTTGGCTTAACAGAAGTTCTTGTAAAAGGATTTGGGGATTTTTAGGGTACTGGATGACCAGTGTAAGTCAATAGTGTGATATAGCTGCAAAAAACTCTCCTGGGATTGAGGCTGCATGAACAGAAGTATGGTACCTAGAATGAACACAATCAACAGCCTGACTAGCAAACGGTTGCTATCTATAGAAATAGAAAGTATAAGTATAGAAAGAGCAAGAAGGTTTCTAGTGTACTGGTAGATCCTTTAAGATAGTGCCACGTAGGGCATGGAGAAGAGTGATCACGGGATGAGAAGATACGGACTGGTTGCAACCTGGGTTGGTGGAAGGGGTGTACGTATGATGAAAACATAGATCATTCAAAGAATCTGTTAGGAGTGACCATCCTTACAACAAGACAGACCACATCCATGGCCGGGAAAGATGTATGTGGACACTGACAGTTTCACATGGTTTGTGTCTACAAACAGATGGGGATGGTTATTTATTGGTATAGGAATTTATTGGTATAGGCAACTCCTAGATTAAGAAACTCCCTCGATCAATGCAGGCAGCATCTCCTCTGCAATTTAGAGTGCAAACTGCCTGAAGCAGTAGTGTCAAACTCGTATAAAAATGGGGGCCACTAAACATAAAGATCTCTATGGGCCACATATAGACTTAGAAAACCACATATTAGCATTATCTAGGTTTTATTGTTTTATGGTATTTTTATTTATTTTGCTAAATATTTACCAATTACATTTTAATCTGGTTCAGGCTGCATTCAGAAGGGTTGTGGGCCACAAGCAACCTATAGGCCATGTGTTTGACATCTCTGACCCTGAGCAGAGAGGTTAATTGATTTGTCCAGAGTCTCAGAGTCAGTATGTGTCAGAGGCAGGGCCGAAGTCTTCCTAACTCTGAGGACAGTTCCCTAGACGCTAAGCCAAGATGAATGGGGAGACACTTTAAATCTCTAGGAACTGAATGATGGGCAGCTAGATGGTGAAGTGGACCTGGAGTCAGGAGGACTTCTTCCTGAGTTCAAATCCGACCTCAGACACTTACTAGCTGTGTGACCCTGGGCAAGTCACTTAATGCTGTTTGCCTCAGTTTCCTCATCTGTAAAATGAGCAGGAGAAGAAAATGGCAAACTGCTTCAGTATCTTTGCCAAGAAAACCCCAAATGGGGTCATGAAGAGTTGGATGCAATTGAAATGACTGAACGATCACAAATTGGATGATGCCAGATGTCATGTCTCTGAAGCTTGCAGTCTCACAGGAAATAAGGTGACAAGTAACCACAGTGAGGTGAGGAAGCGTAGGTAGAGGAAAGAACGAGTACTTGAGGTTGGGACAACTGGGTTTGATTTCTGTCTCTAGCACTTGGTTAGCCACCTGTGCCCACAGAGAAGTAATTTAATAATAGCAACGGCGATAGTAGCTCGCCTTTCTATATTGTTCGCAAAGCCCTTTACGTACGTTTTTCATCTGATCCTCACAACAACCTTGGGAGGTAGGTAAGGAGTATATTGGCCCCATTTTACAGGTGAGAAAATGGAAGGCCAAGAGAGGTTAAGCAACTTGCCTACAGTCACACAGCAAGTGTGAACTCAGGACTCTGTGACTGGAGCGCTGTCTGCTACACCATCTAACTGGTCTGAGCCTCAGTTTTTACATCTGTGAAATGGGCACAATCATACTGGCAACACTTCCCCCATAAGGGCTATTAGGGGAAAAGTGCTTTGTAAACCTTTAAAGTATTATGTAAATGTGACTTGTGGTTATTACTATTTTGATTCAAGGTAGCATATGCGAAGTGCCCTGGAACAGGTGCAAAGTGCTATGAGAGTCCGTAGGTACTGGAGGACATGCCTAGTTTTCAGAGGAAAGAGGAAAAATCCAGGAAGCTTAAAATGAAAGGGAAGGCTTCAAAGGGCAGTCAGGGTTTTAGTAGGCAGAAATATGGGGAGCAAAGGGACGTCATGAGTCAAGGTGCGAAGCTGGGAAAGCGAAGGAGCTAATAATTATTATTATTATGCTAAATGACATCTATATGGTGCTTTAAAGTTTTTCAAAATCCTTTGCCTATTTCCCTTTGATACATCAATTTACCCTTTGATCCAGCAATACCCCTGCTAGGTCTGTATCCCAAAGTGATTTTAAAAAAGCAGGGGTTGGGGGAGTAGAGAGGACCTATTTGCACAAAAATATTTATAGCAGCTCTTTTTGCGGTGGCAAGGAACTGGAAATCAAGAGGATGTCCATCAATTGGGGAATGGCTGAACAAGCTGTGGTGTATGAATATAATGGAATACTGTTGTGCTATAAGAAATGATGAGCAGGCAGATTTCAGAAAAAACCTGGAAGGAATTACATGATCTGATGCAAAGTGAAGTGAGCAGAACCAGGAGAACATTGAACACAGTAACAGCAATGACGATCCACTGTGAATGACTTAGCTATTCTCAACAAGACAATTATACAAGACAATTGTGAAGGACTCATGATGAAAAATGCTATCCACCTCCAGAGAAAGAACTGCTGGAGTTTGAATGAAGATCAAAGCATACTATTTTTCACTTTCTGTATTTTTTTCATGTTTTTTTTCTCCTTTGGGTCTGTGTTTTCTTTCACAACATGACTAATATGGTAATAAGTTTTGCATGATTGAACATCTATAATCTATATCAAATCCCTTACCATCTCAGGAAGGTTAGGGAGGGAGAGAGAAAATTTGGAACTCACAATTCAAAAAAATGAATGTTAAAAATTGTCCTTACATGTAATTTGGGAAAGAATAAAATATTAAAAAAGAAAAAAACCCTTTGCATTTATTATCTCATTTGGCCTTACAACAAATTATAGGAAATAGACCTCTTACTTTTCAGATGACAAAGCAGAAACTCACAGAGGTTGTGACTTTGCCCATGGTCACCTGGTAAGCTGGTAAGGAACCCTAAGGAAGAGAATTCAAGCCCAGGTCTTCCTGATTCTATGTTCATCACTCTATCCACTACATCCCACCAACTATATTTAGAGACTGAGGAGTAGACCATAGAGATAGCCTTGCTTTTCAGTCCAACCTCCACCTGAAGTCCAGAAGCATCTCTCACTCCACTGACTTATGAGGGAGACAGAGAGAGACAGAGACAGAGACAGAAGGAGGGAGGGAGACAGAGAGAGAGAGACAGAGAGATACAGACAGAGAGATACAGACAGAGAGAGAGAGGGAGGGAGAGAGGGAGGGAGACAGAGAGAGAGAGAGAGAGAGAGAGAGAGAGAGAGAGAGAGAGAGAGAGAGAGAGAGAGGTAATAACTCTAAAATCAAAGGGAAAAGGTTAATCGTGTTCGGCCAGATTTTGCTGAGTTCTCCCTGTCTTCTTAACAGACCCGAAGCTACTAAACAGTCAAACAAAAGATCAGGTCCAGGGAGAGAATGCTTTTGGGGTCCTAAGCAAATCCTGCATTTCCAAGGGATGTTTGCATGTTCTGTTTTTGTTGAGTAGCCAGGATGTTTGATTGTTGAGTGTTGAGGTGTGGGTGGGGGTGGGGAAAGAAACATGGGACAGATACCATCCTTGAAACATTATGCTGCTTCCCTTTGCCAATTCTCTTCTCTTCTGATTCTTCATGCTACTTGAATTTTCCTGAGTAATTATAATAATAATTCATATGTATTTTGTACTTTAAAGTTCAAGTACAAATCACTTTAGTAAACATCACCTAGTTTTAGCCTGTTTGCTCCTCTTACTCCCATATCAAGGCAGCAAATTAACTGGGATCACAAAAATAGATGGAGATTTAAATGTACTAGGCCAACCTGATTGCAGTACAATCGTGTCAGAAGTCCTATCGGAAATCCCTTGCCTCCTCAAGGCTACAGATCATCATTCTCACATCTATTCTTGAAATATCACAGCCAGGGCAAGCAAACAAAGGGAAGGGCAGGTCATGGTCAGATAAATTTGTGTTCAAATTTTTTTAGCAATGCTGAAATTTTTCAGGAGCGTAGGGCCCCGCATCTTCTTTCTCCTTCCCTAGAGAAGTGAAGAAAATAAAAATGCCTGATTGCCTTCCAGAGGCACCTTAAGCCAGCGCCAGGCTCCCTGACTGTCTTCTGGCTTGTGTGTTATGGTTTCTGAGGCTTATGGATGACCATTTTTAGTGGACTTTCTATTTCTCTTGATTACTAAGACTGGAACTAGATTGAGTGACATAAACATGTTAATGCCCAAAATGAAGCTATGTAATATAATGGCGAGAAAGCTGGCTTGGGAGTCAGGAAGACTTTATGTCTCTATGTTGGAACCTTATTGACCCTTGGCAAGTCACTTAACTTCTCTGGCTCTAGGCAACCAAAGTTATAAAATTATGTAAATTTTATATTGTATATAAATTGTATGAATTATATATATATATATATATATATATATATATATATATATATATGTTGTAAATTGCTTAAATAAAATAAATTGCAATTGACCATCTGCATTGATAGGAGCTTACTCACTGGGAATTCCCTCTATCACTATTCTGGCCAAAAAAAACTCAAAACAAAACAAAACCAACTCTCCAAACAATACACATAATATGGATATAGAAAGTAAGTGTGATAGGTTACACTCATTCATTTTGCTTTAATTAGGTCCTTATGAATCCAAAGGGCAACGTTATAACAATGGGATGTTTAGCTGAATGAGACTGAAAATACAGGGTGTTCCTAAATTCTGGACGCATAGGCAAAACTGCATATTTTCAAGAAATGAAATGAATGAAAATTTCAACCACATTTTCTTTAATTGGAATATTAACAAATAATATCTTCAATATGATTTCCATCATTTGTGATGCAATGGTTGATGTGCTTTGCAAGATTCACGTGAACTTGATGCAATAACTCCACATTGCCATCAATTTTAGCACATTCACTCTTTGTGCGTTCAATCAAGTGTGTTGCATCTGTGGTTTTCATTGAGTACACCTTCTCCTTTAGCATACCCCAGAAAAAGAAGTCAAAGGGACTAAGGTCTGTTAATAGTCCAAATATTTCAAAACATGCATTTTTGTCTATGTGTCCAGACTTTAGGGACACCCTGTATTTTGCAAATATCCTTTGTTGAAATCACCTGAACCTACTGAGTAGGTGGGAGGCTCTAGGGCCCATGCCCCTGCTGTGAATTCTATAGGGTTCCTTTAGGGTCTGGGACCAGAGCATTAAAGAGAGGGTTTGGATTTTATTTCTATTCTGGTTGGCCCTGGGTAGAGTTTAAACAACCACATCCATTTGTTTCCCTTCACTAAGCCCCAGTTCTCCCTCTCCTCACTTTTCTCTCTTTTGATTAGAATAATGTAGTATTTTAATAGAGCCAGGTGGTGATTTGCTGGGTGCTGGGTGCAAACACCAGCCTCCAACTCTTTCAACTATTGGTTCATTTCCTTGCGAATCCTCTCTCTGCGCTCAAAATGAAGTCTGAGGTATGAACAGGTTCATAAAATTGGAGAAATTCTGTCTCTAAATGGCTCCTTGCCCCTACCTCAGCCTGAGATAAGGAAAAGCTGCTTCTCCTCCTTTCTGCCCCGGGGACAGTGCCCAATCTTTTGCTTCCTCCTGATTCATCAGAAGAAAGAGGGTGGTGGGTGAAGGCAGGTAGCTTGGCTCACAGTTTTCTTTTAGTCTTCTCCATCTCAGTTGTGTAGTTTCAAGGGGAAACAATCGCCCCTCCCCCCGCCCCGTTCCCAAACACTTATGCACACACATCCAAAATCAAAAGCCCTTGGAACCAGGGAGACTCTCAGTAATGCTCATGGGCCATCGTTCTCTCCCTACAAATTTCCATGGCAATGTCCTTGGGCGAGGGGTTACTCATACAGCATCTTAACATTTTTTCAGAGGACATTCAAATATCTTCAGAACCCTTTGAGGGAAGCAGTGCAGTCATGGAAATGGTTAAGGGACTTTCCCAAGGTCACGCAGCGGCAAAAGATGGCATGAGAACTTGGGTGTACAATTCTCTATTGCATTATGCTATGTCCACAATTTGACAAAATAATTTATTGATTGTTTCTAAAAGGAAAGAGAAGAGAGACAGTAAGGGAACAGGCTTGTGTTGACCATCACATTCTAGAGGACTCAGATGGATGACAAGGCAACAATCCTTCAGAAACCCTGCCCCCTCTCCTCACGCTCTTCCAAGGATCCCACCCTCTATTGGTGACTGTTGGTTGGCAGTTCAGCCTGATACCGGTACCCTCCCCCCTGCCAACTGCCTCTTTATTGTAGACAGAGATAAATCATCTCTGCCCGCTGACATTACCTCTCGTAACCATTCCCATCTGATTCTATTTTAGTGTTCTAGCCTCAGCTGTTTGAAGGGATCCCAGTTAGGTATATATCAAAATAGACTTACCAATTCTTTTTTTACCCAATCCCTCGTTTCACCCAACCAAGACTGCTTCCAATTCTAAGTCATGACTCCTCTTTCCATGTTTGATAATTCAAATTCAAATTCTTAATCGAAGATCAAATTTGAAGTCTACGACATAGTAGTTGTGTGACCTTGAGCAAGTAACTTTACTTGTCTAGGGCTTAGGGTCCTCATCTGTAAAAATGAGTGGGTAGGAGTATATGACCTTACCTGTGCAAGCCATCATCTTATGATCGCCCTCTATGATCTTGATGTTAATGTGGAAATAGCTGTCAAGTTTAGATACATGTGGTCAAGGGCTAGAATCATTGAGGGGATTTCTTATCTTTTGCCAGTGGCCTCCCAAGGTCAAAGGAGGCCGTAGACCAATGTTGAACTCAAGTGAACAGGAAACCTAAGAGGGTCTGGCTACTGGATTGCATCAGACTATTTTTAGATGAACTAATTTAAGATTATTCCCCAACCACATTACCTCAATTATTTTTAAATACTTCCCTGAAACTGTTATTCAGCAAGATTCCATCTTCTCTAAATCCAAATTGCTTTTAGAGGAGTCGATAAAAGGCAATGTTTGGCACTGGGCTTTTGAACTTCAAAGATCTACAGTTTCATTATAGGTCATCCCTTCACCGACACAGATTTGAACCCTTCTGTAACTTAGAAGGTACTCTTCAAGATGTGCTAGTGTTAAAATTTTATCATCCTACAGTCAGACTGGTCTTCAGACAACAAGTGACAGGAGGGAGAACTAGTTACCCTTTTTAATTCTACACTGCTGAAGGAATGTATGTGTCAAATTTTTGTGGCCTCTAAATTTTGTTGCCTTGGGGCAAAGCCCTTGTCATACGGTCTTAATTTTGGCTCTGATTCTACCTGACATTTGCACAGGGAGCTACAGTTTGCAAAGTGCTTTTATACAACCACTCTGTGAAATGGAGAGGGTAGGTATAATCATCCCTTTTTCTCTGATGAGGAAACAAGAGCTCATAAAGATCAAGTGACTTGCTTAATGCCAATTAGTAAAGGGATGACAATTATTCTTGTCTTGATGCGTAGTGGTCATGGTGGCATTAGTGGTATTCACTAAAACTTAATGCGAGATATATATGTGTATATATATATATATATATATATATATATATATATATATGTATGTATGACTTTGCTTTCCTTTTTTAAATCTCACCCTCCAGTAAAGATAGCCCCAAGGTGCAGGAAAATAAGATTAAATAATAGCTTACCCTTAGAACAACAAATAACAGCAATAAGAAGTGTCACAAAGGATTCTAGGAATGAAATTTCAAGAACGCTGCTCCCTAAGGCTAAAACAATCTAAAAACATGGCCTTCACCCTGTACCCAGAAGCTCTGACTTGTCTGTGAGAAGACAAGATTAGAATGGACAAAAAAAAAAAATCCTATTTTTTTTTAAAAGAGAGAGATTCTGATTCATCCTAACCTCTTAATCTAGCCAGCACATCACTAATGTTTGCAAAAAATAGAAGAGAATCTAGCAATAAGAATTTATCAAGCATCTATTATGTGTCAGTCAACAAGCATTTATTAGGTGACTACTACATGCCAAGCACTGTGCTAAGCACCAGGGATACAAAAAGAGGCAGAAGCTGGTCCTTGCCCTCATGCTCACGGTCTAATTGGAGAGATAACAAGAACACAAATACGTTCGGCTAAGCTATACACAGGATAAATAGGAAATTATTAGAGGTTGGAAGACACTAGAATTAAGAGGGATTAGGGCAGGCTTCTTGTGGAAGGTGAGATTTTAGTTGAGATTTAAAAAAAACCAGGGAGGTCAGTAGTCAGAGCAGAGGAGGGAGAGCATTCCAGGCATGGGGGAGAGCCAGAGAAAATGCCCAGAGCAGAGATGATGTGTGTGTCTTGTTTCTGGAATGGCCAGGGAGCTAGTGTCATGGGATCAAAGAATATGGAGTAGGGAGTAAGGTGTAAGAAGACTGGAAATGTTGGGGGAGGCTAGATAGTGAAGGGCCTTGAATGCCAAACAGGATTTTATATCTGATCCTGAAGGCAGTAAGGAGCTACTGGAATTTATTTGAGTAGGGGGTTCACATGGTGGAACCTGTACTTTAGGATAATGACTTTAGAGACTGAATGGAGGATAGATTGGAGTGGGGAGAGACTTGAGGCAGGTTATTGCAACAGTCCAGATGTGAAGCGATAAGGACCTTCATGAGAGTGGTGGCAATGTTAGAGAAGAGAAGGAAGTATATCTGAGAAATGTTGAAAAGGTGACATCAACAGGTCTTGGCAACAGATTGAATGTAGGGGATGAGAGATAGTGAGGAATCCAGGATTACTTCTAGGTTGTAAGACTAGGGACTGGGATGATGGTGGTATACTGGACAATAAAAGGGAAGTTTGGAATCTGGGAGAGTTTAGGGGGAAAGATAATGAATGAGTTTGGTTTTGGACATGTTTAATTTAAGATATTTACTGGACATCAAGTTCAAGATGTCAGTTTGAGATGTGAGATTGGAGGTCAGCAGAGAATCTGGGACAGGATAGGTAAATTTGAGAATAATCAGCATAATCATCAGTAATTAAATCCATGGGAGTTGATGAGATCACCAGGTAAGGACAGAACCCCAAGGCATGCCTACAGAAAGGGGATGTAATCTGCAGGAAGATCCAGCAAAGGAGACAGAGAACCAAGACAGAGTGTTCAAAACCCTAGTATCAAGGCGGAGAGGATGATCGACCATGTAAAAGGCTACAGAGAGATCAAGATGAATGAGAACTGAGAAAAAGAAAAAGCTAAGCATTGGACGTGCACAAAGACGGAGAATGTAACGCTCCTTACTCTAACAGGAGCATAGACTCATAGGATTTTAGAGATGGAAGGGACCTTTGAGGTTACAGAGGCTAGTCCTCTAATTTTCCTGGTGACAAGCCCAAAGTCATAGGATTATAGGATTACTGGATTATATATCTAGAATTGGAAGGGGCTTTAGGGTAATTTATTTAAAACCCTTCCATTTACAGATGGGAAAGTGAGGCCCAGGTAGGTTGTTTGACTTGACCAAGGTCAAATAGCTAATTAATGAACCCAGTATCCAATGTTCTTTCTACTCTACTGGCTGTCTCTACCATATAATGAATTCAACTGCTTAGTACCTGGCTCATGGATTACTTAGGTACTTACCTCAGTATTTTGCACATAGTTGGTGCTTAATAAGTGTTTGTTGAAATGAATTGAAAATAAGAACTGATAATCAGTAAGATGACCCTGAAGTCCTGTATGGTCTTTAATAATCAAAGCAAGCATGGCTCACATTTTATATGTCCTGCTTAGGAAGGTAGAAAGGTGGGCTTGCACATTTTAAAAATATTTTTCTAGCATGGAGGCATTGCTTGGCTGGGGCTTGTGGAGATTGGCAGTCTTCAACAATCCCTATCCTAAACCTAGCTATTTATTTGCATGTGTTATGAAAAGTGAACGTTGTTTGAAATCATTGTTTTTTTTTAATTGAAATGTTTGCACAAAAAGTCACAGAATTCTAGGGAATTACTGGCAAGAAAAATGTTTTGCATGTTACCAATTTTATTTTGTGTACTGCATTTTATGGATTATTTCATGGTTACTGTGTTAGAAAAAAATGCATGTTGTCAAAATTAAAATTTTGTTATAAAGAATTGTATGCAAAAAAGCACGTATTTTGAGTAACCTCTACCGAATAGAGTTTTTGGTGGTGGTTTCGGGAATCTGACCCCTAATTTTCCATAAGGGTTCAATGTCTCAACATTCAAATTTTTGATTTTCACACTGTTTCCTAGGCATGTTACTCACAAAAGTTGAGAATTGACTGTTGGTTGTTGCCCTTTGTTCTTGAAGAGGACCAAAAGGACATCACCACGTTGGAGTCAAGTTACTGTGTGTCCAACTGTGGTTGATCAGACCAATACAAACTCAGAATGCTCCTCCATAGGTTGGGTACAAATAGTCCATATGAACATAGGAACTGTGCAACGTATATGAATTGACTGTATCAGCAAAAAGAAAGACAGTCCCCGCCCTCAAGGAGCTTACATTCTATGAGGGAAGACAACACACCACAGGGAGCCCAAAGGTTATGTGTAGGAGGATTTATCTGCACAGAGGAATGATGTCAAAGTCTGGAGAATAAGAAGCATTGGGGAAAGAAGGAAATCTAGCTTCAGGCCCCCACTGTCTCTCCAGTGGATTATTCTAAGAGTCTCCTAAGTGGTCTTCCTGCCTTTGGTTTCTTTCCTCTACAATTCATTATTTATACTGCTGCATCAGTAATCTCCCTAACGCATCATTTTAATATTACACCTCTGCTCTAAAGCCTTCCATGACTCCCTATTGCCTAGTGAATAAATGATAAACTCCAGAGCCTGAGTACTTTATAACCGTGCTTTAATCTGTCTTAACCTTATCCCTCCTACCTCCCACTATTCTTCTCCACAAACTCTGTAGTCTAATCAAATGGGTTCCCCATTCTCACCCCACCCTCTCCTGTTTTTATGCCTATGATAATGCCTTCCCTCATACCTAAATCCTCCCCACCCAAAGAGCCTTGGCCCTGGAGTCACAGGCTCTCCATTCGAATCCCATCTACTACCTGGGGGACCTTGGGCAAGTCACTTAAACTCTTTGGGCCTCAGTTTCCTCATGTGTAAAATGAAAGGGTTGGAATAAATGGCTTCCAAGATCCCTCGTAATTCTATATCCACAATGCTATGATATCTACCTGCTGAAAAAAATCACTTTCTTTCCAAGGCCCAACCTAGTTTGTGAAGTCTTTCCTAATCTCTGATGATTTCTCTCACCTCAAGTTTCTCATAGCACTTTGTCTGTACTCATCCTTTGAAGTTATTACATCGTGCCGTGTATCATGGTTATCTACGTTTATGTCTTGCCTATGCTGTTAAATAGCGATCTCCTTAAGAGCAAGACCTTTATTAATCTCTGTGTCTCTAATACAGAGTATAGTACCTTGTAAGTAGACAGCACTTAATAAATGTTTACAGAATTAAATTACATATGTTTACTCTCAAATAAATGCACACTTATTATGAGTCCACTGTGTTCCTGGGACTGGGGGTGCAAAGACAAAAATGAAATGGCTCCAGCCCTTGAAAATGCTGACCTTGTATTGGAGGAGACACAGATGCATAAATACAAAATTAATACAAGATGACTTTGTGGAGGAGGCACTGGCACCTGCAGGAAGGTTGGGGAGGACCAGGAGAGGCCTCATGTAGAAGGTTCCATTGGAGTTGGACTTCTAAGAACCAAGAAGGTTGGAGAGGATTCTGGGAAGATAGTGGAGTAGGTCAGAAAATTTCAAGCCCTCAAGATTTTCCTCCACAAAAGAGATAAAATAGTACCTCAGGGTGAACATAGAGGTTGAAAATAAATAGAGGTTGAAATGAAGAGTAGGGGCAGAACAGGGGTTCTCTTGGCACAATCAGGAGAAGACCTGAAGAAAAATCCCAGGTTGAGATTTCCTTCCTGTGAAGAGTAAACACCTCCAGGCTGGGGTCCACTTTAACAACAAGTGGTAAGCTGCTTAAACAAGTGGCAAATCCTGGGGTTAGCTGGGTTGGGAGGCTGCCTCTGCCAAGCCTCAGGAGCTTTTACCCCAGGGACAGTAAGGGGGATTGGGTGTCTGAGCTGGGAAAGATCTAGGGAACCCCTGCTGAGAAGGAATGCCAGACCCAGCAGTGCTGTGGAGACCTTCAAGGGGAGAAGAACCCAGCATAAGCCCAGTTAGTGCAGAAGCAGTGGGGCAGGACACCGCTGGCTGTGGGCACTTACAGGAGGCTGTAGGACTTGGTTTGAGTTCAAGGTCAGAGAGGAGAACTAACGAGGATCAGAGGCCAGAAGCACTAAGCCTCATATCCCAGGACTAGAGGTGCTTATAAAAACTATAAAACTAAGCCTATAAAACTAAAAACTATAAAAAACTAAAAATTAACATTTTTGGTAACAACCAAAAAAAAAAAAAGCAGAGCAAAGGAGAAAGAATCCCACCCTGGAAATAGAGAAGACCAGGGTTTGTCTTCAGAGGAGGATACTGAAGCAAAGAAACCCTCTTCTACCCCAAAGAGTAATGTCAAATGGGCACCTGCCCAAAAAAGAATTCATTGAAGAACTTAAAAAAGACTTTAAAGAAATCAAATGAGAGAGATTGAGGAAAAACTAAGGAGAAAAATAAAAATAATCTAAGAAAAACAAGAAGATTATGAAAAGAAAGTCAACCAATCAGAAAAGGAGATCCAGAATCTTAAGAAAGAAAATGACTCCTTTAAAATCAGAATTGGGCAAGGGGAAGCCAGCAAAGTCATAAGAGATGAAGAAATATATATATATATATATATATATATATATATATATATATATATATAGAGAGAGAGAGAGAGAGAGAGAGAGAGAGAGAGAGAGAATGAAAAAATAGAAGAGAATGTGAAACATAAGAAAAACAACTGATCTGGAGAACAGATCAAGAAGAGAAAATGTAAGAACAATTGGACTACCTGAAAGCTATGATCAAAAAAGAATCTTGATACAATAATACAATAAATAATTAAAGAAAATTGTCCTGAAGCATTAGAACAAGCATTAGAAATTGAAAAAATCCACCATTCGCCACCTGGAAGAGATCCTACAAGGAAAACTCACAGGAATATTATAGTCAAATTCTGAAACCCCTAAGTTAAGGAAAAAAAATTACATATGGCAGCACCACAATTAGAATCACACAAGACCTAGCAGTGGCGACACTAAAAGATTGTAGATCTTGGAACACTATATATTGAAGAGCAAAAGAACTGGGCTTCCAGCTGATAATATCATACCCGGCAAAGTAAAGCATAATTCTGAATGAAAAAATATGGACATTTAATGAATTTTCAGACTTTCAGGACTTTGGTAAAAAAAAAACAAAACACTTGAACTCAATAGATTTGACATACAGGAGCCAAGAGAAATAAAAGGTACGTACCAATGATCAATTACAAGGGACTCAATAAGGATAAATGTTTACCTTTTATGTATGTAAAATGTGAAACCTATGTCTAAGATTGTTGTTAGTGATTAGGTAGCTTATAAGAAAGATTGGGGTAGACCTGAGTATGATATGACTTCAAAAAGTAAAACCCTTCAAGAACAGCTAAAAGAATAATTATACAAACAAGGTGCGAGAGGAAGAACCAACACAGAGGAATTAGATGGGGGAGGGAAGTGGTTAGCTCTGGAAACCTACTTTCATTAGAAATAGGTCCAAGAGGGAAAAACACACATACATCTAGAAGAGTATTAAAGCCTTCTAAATTTAGAAAGAAATAAAACTCTAAGGGGATAAGGAGTGGTGAGAGGTTAAAGGAGGGATCTTTAGTGGGGAGGGAGAGGGAATAGGATAAAGAGTGCCTCTATTTTCCTGACCAACCATATCAACTAAGTAATTTACAGACTCTTCTTGATGCTGACTCATATTTATAGGTGAAACCAGTGTTTCATTATATACCAACCCCTTTATCACTTACATCAGTCAAGTGTTGTCCAGCCACTCTAATGGCACTGTTCCTTTGATTTCCCCTCTCCAGAACAGTCTTTTCAACTGTAACACAAAGTCAGAGATCACGTCTCTCTCCGAGTAATGGTGAATTTGAAAGACCTCCCCTATGCTACCAGCCACAAAACTAGCTATTCAGCATCTACAAACACTGAAGTATTGTAACTTTGGGGTACTACATTTAGAAGGAGCATGAGGTTAACAGCAGGGCCTTAGAAGCCCTCCATTAATCTTCTGTTTCCTGCCATTGGCCCCCTGCTACTCCTGAATTACTTCAATGGCATGTCCTAGATCAGACCTAAAAAGTTCTTCTCCTGGTAGGCTAGGAGACTCCACTGAAAATTCAATTCAACAAATATTTATTAACTGCCTGTTATGTACAAACACCTCTTGTGTACAAGCACCTGTTATGCATATGTGGTAGAGGAACAAAGACAAAAATAAACCAATGAGTGCCCCGGAAGAGCTTGTTTTATTGGGGGAGGGGATATATATAAAACAAACATACACACATGCGTATATATACATAAGTGTAAATATACACGTGTGTCTGTGTATATATATATATATTATATATATAAATATGGGTGTTTAGATCAATGGGAATGAGAAGATAAAGGAGGAATTCTTGGGAAGATAAAGGAGGGTCTTTAGAGGGGATGGTGAGGGAATAGGTTAAAAGGGTGTACAGATTTAGGGGAATGAGAAGATAAGGAAGAGATTATTGTAGGGGGGTAGGTTAAGTAATAGGAGGGCAAGGTAGTGGGTAGAAGTTAAGTAGAGGAATTAGGAGAGAGAGGAAAAAAGAGACATGCACAAACATAAAAACAAAGATTAGTAGTAGAACCTCTTAAGGAAAGTATACGTTTATGTATGTATATATGTGTGTATATGTATGCATATATACGTATATGTGTATGTATGTATCAATATGCATGTATAAATATACCCATGCTTAGTTGTAACCTCAGGTGGGAGGAAGGGGGAGGAAGGCGGAAAAAAGAACAAAGTAAAAAGTGCACAGCAGAGAACAAAAGGAAATCTACAAGGAAGCAAAGAAAAGATGGACAGCTTTCAACATAACCCGCAGTATTTAATATATAGGCTTTCTTGAAATGGAATGTTATTGCTATACGTTCTGAATCCTTTCCTATGTTCTGCTGTGCACATGACATGTTTTTCTTTTCTTATTTTATATTTAAGCTTATAATATGTTTCTTTTTCTTTTCTTATTAGGTATTTAAATTTTAGTATTTGTCTAAAATTTTCAGAAAAAGGGTCCAGGGGATCGTAAGAGACAGAAAGGGAGCAAGGAGAGTAACCCGGGCATGAGGCACAATCTGTACAAAGATGCAGAGAGCTAAGTTGTAGCCTCTTTGTTAAGAAGCTTTCAACCTTCTCATCCTGTCTTTCTCTCTCATCTTCAGCCTCATCCCTGCTGCCCTGGCATCCAAATTCAGTTTTCTATGCTTATGAAGAGTTGCTTCGGGGACTTATGGGGAGTAATGATAAAAATATGTGACTAAATAGGTTCTCACCGATAACCTGATCCATAAAAACCCATCCTGCCAGGCTCTGCCACTGGTGTTATATTTATCAAGTGACATAGGGATAGGATGCCTTTTTATTGGAGTCAGAAAACAGATGGTTTAATGAAAAGGGTGAGGTCCTCAATGGTTCCCTGGGTTCCAGGGGGCATTGTATTAACTTGGTGCCTGTGCAGCAGGTGATCCCAAATCTTGATTTGTTTCCCAAATGGACTTTGGACATTGGGCGCAGAGTTACAGGGATCCCTATATACTACTTCTACTTTCTCAGCTGAACAGAAAGCATTATCTCTTCGTAGAGTGTGTTATTACTTCAGAGTATTATATTGATTTCTAATCAGTTGATTATATTGCTCCCCACTGTTATCATCTATGGAAGGAGTTACTGTGCTAGAGAAAGGGAGTTCTTGTGAGGTGAGTGGGTTGTGCTTAGATACCTTTAATTTTCCTCTCCCATAGCACACTGCCATCTTCATATTTATTCCTTTTCTTTCCTCTTCCTCATCTTCCTCCCCCAACTGAAATGGGGTATGCTATACAGATGGGGATGGGGATGAGGAGAGAAGGATGTTGGGGATAGAAAGGATAGACTGTGGGGGATGAACCTAATGTTAGCCTGGAAATCATAGAGCCATGCTGATTGAATTTGCTAAAAATATGTCATATAATTTCAGCTGGGTCCTCACTGCAAGAAAGGCAAATATTCTACTCCTCCCTAATTGATTTCTATCCTGCTTTCCACAGAATTTATTCCAAATCTCATCATCTCATCTCTTCTCATAATGCCCTCTTCTCCTACCTTCTCTACTAAGGATCTGTTCCAATGCTATGCTGGTAAATATTTAACAACAGGCTTTCTGAAAAAAATATACACATAACACACTTTTAAGGTTAATCTGCATTATTAACATTTTCTCCATCACTCTTAAATCTAGACAAGCAGTAAAACAATAACTCGAACCCTGATTAATATTTGCCTATTTTCAAGGTGTAAATGCTCACACTGAAGATGTAACATCAGGCTCTCATGAGTTGCTTTGAACTGGCTTCGGCATACCTCTGACCTATTTTCATATTTCCCTGGAGAAAATTGAAGCATCTTCTTCTCTCCTCCTCCTCAATGAACATCACTTAGACATCTCTGCTATCTCCTCCTTCAGGATAGTATCAGATGAAGAGGTGGTTCCTCTTCTGCCCAGGCCAATCCCTTCAAATGAACCTTTCATCTCATCTGCTTCCACCTTCTCTAGCATGTAGTTTCTACTAACACCCTCACTCTCTCTAATTTAGTGTTTTCTTATCTGCTGGCTCCTATGCTGCTATCTACAAACACTCTCGTATCTCCTTCATCAATAAAACAAAAACTTCTTTTGATTCCACTATCCTTGCTGACTATCTCCCTTTATCTCTGCTCCTGTTCCCAGACAAATTCTTTGAGAAAATTGAGGTCATCTGACCCTCAAATTGGCATACTTTTCATTGTAGTCTACTGCTTCTCGTATTTGAAATGGCCCTGAGTCTTTTCTTTTCTGCTTCTATAATGATGGTACCAGATTAGTGGGAAAAGAGTGAGAGGGTACTAAGTGCCATTCATATTTTAAACCATCTATGAATACTAGAGCACTCAATGAATTCTAGTTATTTTTCCCAGATGGACTACATCCTTCTGTGATAAAAGAAATGGAAGATGTCCTTGTTCAGTCAGCCAGTAATATCTGAAAGGTTATGAAAAACAGAGAAGATATCTCAAGATTGGAGAAGGGTAAATATCCCAATTTTCAAAAAAGGGAAGAGAACAAATCCTAAATATTATATGCCAGTGAGTTGGCCTTCATTTTCTGGCAAAATTCTAGAATGGATCATTAAAGTGATGGATAGTAGACATTTGAAAAAGGAATGGGTGATTGCAAGAAGTCAGTCCGACTTCATCTAGAAGAAACCATGCCAGATTAATCTTATTTCCTTTGTTCTGACAGGGTTACCCAATTGGTAGATCAAGAGAATGGTAGAATTCACCAAGATTTTAACAAAGCATTTGATAAAAAATATCTCCTATTATTCTTGTGGAAAAAATGGAGAGATGTGGACTAGAAGATAATGCAATTAGATGTATTTAGAACTGGTTGAATGACCAGACTCAAAGAGTCCTTGTTGGTGATTCAATGCCAGCATGGCAGATATCCAATAAAGAGCCCCAGAGATCTGGGCTTTGTCCTAGGCTGTTTAACATTTTTACTAATGACTTGGATAAAGACATAGGCATCATTCTTATCAAATTTGCAGATGACACAAAGCTAGGAGATGATAGAGTTAGGATCCAAAAAGATCGTGAGAAGCTACAACATTAGGAATCTAATCAGATGATATTAAACAGGCATAAAGGGAAAGCTCATACTTAGGTTTGATAATTTCCTTCCCAATTAGAGGATGTGGAAGGAGGCATGGATGACAGTAGTTTTTCTGAAAAAGACCTGGGTTTTTTTAGTGGAATGCTGGCTCAGTATGAGTCAGTGACATAATATGGCAGCCCAAAAAGCTAAGGCAATATTAGATTGTATTGAGGGGTCTATCTGAATATAATAATATAATTGATATATGATAATTGATATAAATTTAAATATATATAAAACACAATAACATATAAATAATGATATAATATAATTGAGGGGTATATTTCAATGATAATTGATATGATATAATAATTGAGGAATATATCTCAATATAGTATTATAATATAAATCTCAATAGAATAATACAGTATAATAAGGAACGCATAGTTCCTTTGTCCTCTGCCCTAGTCAGATCTCATCTGAGGTACTGTATTTTGTTCTGGGCACCACATTTGAGGAAGAATGCTGATAATTTAGAAAATGTCCAGAGGAGGACAACCAAGATGATGAAGGGTCTTGAGTTCAAGATAAAGGAGAATTGATTGAAGGAACTGAGGATGTTTATCTAGGAGGAGAGAAGGCTCAGGGGTGGAATGAGAGCTTTCTTTAACTATCTAAGGGGCTTTCATGTATAAAAGAAATTGGACTTGATCTGTTTGATCCCAGAGGGCAGAAACCAGAAACAATGAGTGGACACTACAACGCAGCAGAAGAGTTGGGGAGGGCAATACTGCTTTCAAATTAGAGCAATCCAAAGTGGAATGGAATAGCTTTAAGAGGTGCTGGGTTTTCCCTTTCTTAGAAGTTTTCAAATTGAATATGGATGGCCACTTGTCCAGTATGTTATAGTATGGATTCCTTTGGGTTGGACTAAACGGATGCAAAGGTCCCTTCCAACTTGAAATTCTCAGATTCTGCAGAAGTTTAGCTGATATAAAATAATAACCATAATGATAAGGTCCAAAGAGCCCAGGAATTGCCTCAGACATCAATGACTTGATTTCTTTGCCAACCTGAAAGGACAAAAAAGAGCAATGCTGGTTTAGAGCAGAGTAGGTATTCCATGTAAATTCTAAAGGATCCTTATCTGAACTCTCATTCTTTTCCACTGATGTCAAGTCTTCAGAGTTTGGCTATATCTCCCCATTAGGGATCTAAGGGCACCCCTGCGGATTCAAGAGTAATTCTCTATTGCCATGGCTTGAGCATCCACTGGTGCTTTTCCTTCTAAGGTTGTCAGTTGAGAATCATTTAGTCAGTCAACCTTAAGTAATTTTTTGAAAGCAGTATTTACTAACAATAGTAGAGTAAGAATAAACAGTTGGCACTGAACAGCCCCCCAAAGTCTGTGGCACTCACCTACAAATATAGAGTTTATGGGAAAGTAGGCTGAGGTTAGAAAGCACATGTGCCATAACTCCTGGATGCTAGAAGTCTTTTTTCTCCCGTCTATGAGGCGATTGAGATATTCCCCTTAGGCAGGTTTAGTTTCTTTGCTGTTCTCCTTTTGTGGAGCTGTGAATCTATGTCCATTCTGTCCTTGGCACCCAATACAGACATTGTTATCCACTGAGAAAGTGATAAGGCATCAGTTGGAAGATAGCCCTAAATCCTCCAGATCCTTCAAAGTTCCCAAAGTTCTTTTTAAGCAAGGTTTCGGGGGGCAGGGAGAAGTTAAGGAGACCCAGACTGAAGCTGGAGCTAAAACTGATCCTTCCCTCCACAATTAGTCCTCTATAAACGTAAAGGTCCTAACCCTAATGTGTGATGGCTAGAAACTGCTTCCTGTCCAGTGATCTTTCTCACATGCACCAGATTCATAGCTATAAATGTGCAACAGTGGACTTCAATCACCCCTATGAAGAACCACAGTTCTTAGAAATATATGGTCTCCTCATTCCCCCTCCTGAATTCTATGTGAAACTAATGAATCCCAACAGCATGGTGCTTTTGGAGGAATCCATTAGGACAGGTGTCATTTTCAATTTTGCCCTTACAAAGAAGAAGTAAAGGGAGGACTTCAAACAGGAACCAAAAAATATCATCCCAAAACTTAAGGCAAAGAGGAGATACAAAAGTCTGCAAGATAACAAAAATGAATTTCAAGAAAGTCTAATAAAAGTCATCTTGATTTGCCAGCAACATTGCATATATCATACCTCAAACCACTTACTCCTCAAACAACATAAGTAAGCTATAACATGATGACCTGATTTCTCCTCTATATCAGATGGAGGCAAGGGTAGTTCTTTTGAGCAAAAAGCTTAGTTTTCTCCTAGACCTAGACAGGCTCCAAAGCCATTTCAAAAAGGAGGGATTAGGATCTGGGCTTTATTGCAGCTCTGAGAGCTCTTGAACATCCACACAGTAAGACCACAGACAGTCAGAACGGAAGCCCTGTGAAATGTTGAGCATTTTATTGTGGCAGGCAGATCAGACAGCTGGCATTTTTACAGAGAAGTAGGAATTAAATTTGGAAGGGGTTTTAATTCAATTCCCTCATTTTACAGATGAGGAAACTGAGACCCAGAGTGGGGGAAATGGCTTTTCTGAGGCTGAACAGCTCATATAAAACACCAGAGGAAGAATTTAAAACCTCATTTAAATTTTTTTTTATTTTTTATATTTCAAATCCACTGATCTCTTTCCATTACACCATTTTCAGGAAAAATCTGCTCAGTGCTTTAGGGAAGCACTGTAAACTCACCTCTTTGTGGTTTTATACATCATAGGATCACAGATTTAGAGACAGAAGAAATTGCAGAGGACACCTAGCTCTACTCTCAATTTACAGATAAGAAAACAGGGTCAGAGAGGTTAAGTGACTTTGTCTAATGCCATATAGGAGGTAAGTATTCAGGGATGTCTGAAGACCCACGGAATACTAAAATGTCTTTTTAATATATATAACTATTATAATATTTATATATAATATTAGTAATATATAACAACATAATATTTAATAATAGAAATATTATATATAAATTAAATTCAACAAATATTGAAATATTTATTGTATTGTGCTAGGCACTGGGGATACAAATATACTTCCAAAACAGACTCTGTTCTCATGGAGCTTTTACTGTAAAGAAAATGAAGAGATCTGCATAAATAAGCATGACATAAATGTGACAGTGTCTCTAGGCTCCTTACTCAACTCCCACTCCCACTGAGAGGCAGGGCCCCATGAGGACAATTAACTATAATGTTTCCTCTGGGTTCTAGGGTAGCTCTGAGGGGTTGCAAGTGATTTCTCTATTAAATTGCTCATAAGCCCCCATCCAGTGTGCTCCTCCATTGATTACCAGCTAGGCAGATTTAGGTAGCTTTTATAAATGGAGTATTTATTGAAATGGTGTAGTAGTAACAGCGGGTACATTCCCAAAGCCTGTGACACATTCTCCTCTTATTAATGCATGGATCCTTGGATGAGTGAGCTGAATCTTAGAGAGAAAATGTGGTAAAGGAGCAACTCACAGCTCCTGGCTTCTGGAAGTCTTTTATGGAGTCCTTGTGAAGTTTCCCTTTGGTGTAGGTTGCTTTTTTTTTTGGTCTCCAAGGGTCATTGCACTTGTAGAATCCTAGAACTGCCTTTCCTTTGTATGTCTAGTTTGTTCTTAGCTTCTGATACAGATTCTTCCATAAGTTATTGTTGGTCCAGGGACCTTCCTACCATCATTGATGCAAAATCCAAATCTTTGAACTCACAAGTCATTCTCTGATCAAGATGGAAATGGCAGAGATTCTCTCCTTCCCCTCATCCTCAAATGGTCTTTTTTTCTTTTTGTTTTTTTGCAGGGGGGAAGGCAGGGCAATTGGGGTTAAGTGACTTGCTCAAGGTCACACAGCTAGTAAGTGTGTCAAGTGTCTGAGGTCAGATTTGAACTCAGGTCCTCCTGACTCCAGGGCTGGTGCTCTACTCACTGCACTACCTAGCTGCCCTTAAGTGGTCTATCTTTTAGGGGCTTGTTAGGAACTGTTCCACTTTTACACTGACCTGCCACTGGAACCCTGGATTCCAAACTGGCTTGCTATGGTATCCAAGCTCCACTGGGTGAGACTGATTCTCTTTAGCCATAACTGCAAGAGTGGCTCATCTGTTATCATTTGATTTATATCAAGTTTATACTTTTGATTGATTCTGTAATTAAATCAAAGAGAGGTTCTCACATGATAAATGGGCCAAGGAGTAGACCATCTTATTGGTTATATTTATTGAGATTGAGGGGCATGGGATACTCCTCTACATAAGATAAAGTTTTATAAGTGCAAAGGAGAGGTACAGGAAAGTTCAGTGAGAAATTTGAGGAGGGAAAGATCATTTTCATCTGGGAGAGCATTTGGGAAAAAAGAGGAGTGGCTGGGAGGAATCAGAGAAGGCTAAATGGAGGAGGTGGCATTTGAGTTGGACCTTGAAGAAAGAGAGGGACTTTCACAGGTAGAGGAGGAAGAGGGAATACATACCATGCTTTGAGGCCAGAGAGAGTAAAGATAGAATGATAGGGAGAGATGGAAATAGGACTAAGGGGATAGTACATTTTGGCTAGATAGTAAAGTGTATAAAGGAGAGTAGCCTGAGTTAACACTAACTCACTTTACTGTACTGTGTTAAAATTTTCAAAGCACTTTCCTTACAATAATCCCATGAAATAGGTAGTGAGAGTATTACCTTTCCCATTTTAAAGATGGAGGAATTGAAGATCTGGGAGGTTGTAACTTGCCCATGATCATGCAGCTAGTAGGTGGGATTCAAAGCCAGGTCTTAGGACTCTGAGTCCAGTACAGATTCCATCATACTGGGAAGGGTTAAGGTTAGAGTCAAACTGTGGAAACATGAGGAGTTGTGCTATATTTGGTAAGCATTGTGGAATTATTTAAAGTTTAGAAGGAGACAAGAAGTGGGGCTAGATTATACTAGAAGTGCAGAGAGAAAAGAGAAAAAAAGAACCAGAACAGAGTTTGTGGAATTCTTTGTTGATGGAGTGAGAATTAACTGATGGATCTGTCAGGTTAGCAGCAGAGCTTAAAGGACTTGAAACCAGGAGTTTGGAATCATATCAACTACACTTCCCTCTAAGATTAGGAATCAGGAGGCCTGAGCTGGGTCCAGGATCTGCTATTAATTAGATGCTCCATCTGGGTCAAGCCATTTAACTTCTCCATGTCTGTACTCCTCATCAATCAAATATATGTAAAAATGTATTGCCTACTTGCCATGCAAAGATGTCATGACAACAAGGAAATCATAAATGTGGAAGCATCTAAAAAGTTAAAGGTCGTCTATGATTATGTGAAACCTTCATTGAATCAGTCAGTAAATATTTATTGAGCAGGGATCAGTATGCCTTGAAGAGGGTGTGAATAGCTTACGTTTCCCCATACCTCTAAAACCCTTCTTCCTTCTCTGCTTTTGTCCTCCCCTTGCAGTGAGGTCAGGGCAACTATGTGGCACAGAGCGCCAGACCTTGGGCCTGGAGTCAGGAAGACTCCTCTTTTTGAATTCAAATCTGGCCTTGGACACTTACTAGCTGTGTGACCCTGGGCAAGTCACGTAACACTGTTTGCCTCAGTTTCCTCATCTTCAAAACTGAGCTAGAGAAGGAAATGTCGAACTACTCCAGTATCTTTGCTAGAAAAAAAATCCCAAATGGGGTCACAAAGAGTCAGACATGACTGAAACGACTGAACAGCGACAAAAGCAACGAGGTCGTTGGATCTCTTTTTAGCCACTTTCATCAATCAATTACAAATTTATTTGACTGTTATCATATTAGGCTAGGCTAGGAAGTGGGACTTTTGATAAACTTCAATCTACAAACTGGTATGGTAAGCGGAATATATATGATGAATAGATATATGAACATGAAGAGATAAATATGAAGGGCAGAATTGGAGCTTCCTATTTTGGGGGGACAATTCTTTCTGGAACTGAGGCATTTGGGCTGTTTTTTTAAACATCTAATAGCTTTTCCTGGTTTTTTGTTTTTTTTTTTTGCTAGAAAACTTTATAGACTATTAGGGGCTTGGAGCTTCTATTGAAGGTCATGCACTGAGAAACCTAGTAAATCTCCAGAATGGCACCATCCCCTTCCATATCCTTTTCATGTCCTTTATTCCTTTTTCTAAACTATCTTGTTAGGATTTTTGGCATGGATTGCTTCTTCTTATATAAGGAGACAGGCAACAATGCACTGTTAGTCAAGCTGTGAACTGGTCTAACTATTTTGAAAAACAATTTGGAATTGTTTGATGAAAATGGCTAAAAAGTGACCCAATGATCCTATCACTAGGCATATATTCCAAGGAGGTTCAAAGAAGATTTTTTTTTTAAAAACAAGGTCATATATTCTGAAAAATATTTGTAGCAGTGCTTTTTGTGGTAGCAAAGAGCTAGAAATAAGGTAGGCACATGCTCATTGATTGGGGAATGGCTATACATATTGTGCCATAAATGTAATGGAATACTGCTCTGAGTCAAGAAATGAAAGTAGAGACTTCTAGTTAAGATAAGATGTTAAAAAATTGTGAAAAAATCCACTTCAGTATAAATGCCAGCAAATGTCTGATAAGGCCCCCAGAAAGATCAGTGAAGCTTAAAATGAAAAAAAAAATAAGTAAGCTCCATTGTCCAGTACATAACTGCACCAAAAACCAGAGGACATAGAAAGGGGGAGGGTTGATGTGAGGGAAGTCAATGAGAAGAAAAAAATATTGCACTCTGTGTTTTGGATATGTCTTTCAGAAATAATTTTATTAATTAAAATTATTCTAATCTAAATAATTTTCTGCCTACAAAGAAAAATGTCCAAATTGAAAGTTTTCTCTAGTCCTTGGATATTTATCTTATGTAATTTAAAAAATAACAATAATTTATAAGGTTCTTCAATGAAGAATATATTACAGATAAAACTGAGTAAAGTCCCAGAGTTTAGGTAACAGTTCAGTAAACAACTTACTTTGTCAAACAGAACAACAGTCACTTGGATAATCATTTTCCTAAAACTATTTGATCCCTCTATGACTATTCCTTTTAAGAGTTCTCCTGCCCAGCTGGTCTAAGGTGAACCCAAGAGAAATTTCCATTAACTAAAGTAATTAAGGAGTCTTCTTTTTGATTATTCTTCTAATTCCTTCAGGGGCTTGGGAAAGAGGGTACTGCTTTTAGGTGGATCAATCAAGGGTCCTTGCTTTTGTCTGATCACACCCTTATTTCAGGGAGAAATCCTTCTCTAGGTTGAAGGGTTTGAAGTAGGATAATTTTTAAAAAATCCTTTCTGAATATTCCTAAAGGAGGGAGCAGAGGAGGATTCAAATCTGAGTTCCAACAACTGAAACTGAAACTTTCTACTGCTCTGAACAATGTGAGTTGTAAGCCAATGTGAGTTCCATTAATCAAGGACCTAAAATTACATCTCTGGGACCCTAGACTGCCAGAATGGATATAAGGAGCAGAAGCTACTCACATAGATCGTTACATATGAGTGAACATGAATGGGATGAACTACCCCATAAAATGTAGGAGGGCAATTAAATGGATTAGAAAGCAGAATCCAACAAAATGTTATATACAAGAAATACATTTAAAATATAAAGTTAACTAAGAGTTAAATTGAGAGGCTAGAGCAGAATTTATCATGCTTCAGATGAATTAAAGAAAACAACAACAGGTGTACCATATGTGCACCATATGGCGTAGTATCCACACACTTGAAGCAAAAGTTCATAGAATTTTAGAAAGAAATAGGCAAAAAACCAATAATATTTGGGGACCTCAATGATTCCCTTTCAGAATGAGAAAAGACTAACACAAAGATAAATAAGAAAGAAGTTAAAGGAGTGAATAAAATTTTAGAAAAGTTAGAGTACAAAGTACTGAACATATTTATCAGCTGTTCATGACACATTTACAAAAATTGGCCATGGAAAAGATCATAAAACCCTTATAAACAAATGCAGAAAATCAGAAAAATTAAGCATATCCTTAACAGACTATAACAAATCAATATTGAAACTAAATAGTATAATCCTAAAGAAGTCATGGGTCAAAGGCCAAATAATAGTTATGGTAGATACTTTCCCGAAACAACATCACAACAATGAGATAATCTACCAAAATTTTTGGGACAGAATCAAAACAGTCCTTTGGGGAAAATTAATATATATTATATTAATATATAACATAATAATTTCATCAATGAAAAAGAGGAAGGGGAAATCAATAAAGCAAAAAAGTTTTAAACATGAACAAAAGTGAATTCTATCAAACATTCAAAGACTAATTCCAATATTAAATAAAGTGTGTGCAAAAGAAGAGAAAGAAGGTGAGTGATAATATTATGTTTTTTTAAAAAAAAAAAAGGTCATCAAATTTTAACATTTTAAAACATTTTTAAAATACCCAGAAGAGAATAGAAGGAAGTTAAGAAAAGAACAAAGACCACCAAGGTAGTGTTAATACTACCACATTAAAAAACATGTACTTTATAAAGACCAAGCTGTACAAATGAATTCAGTTTCATATGAAATACTCTTTTTCTGTCCTTTTTTGTATATGGAAATATTAGTATATCTTGATCGTGGTCAAGTTTATAACAAAAAAAGAAAAAAAGGACAATGATTTTGGCAAATACAGAATAGCGTGGGAAGACTCATATGAATTGATATGAAGTAAAATAAGTTGAACCAGGAAAACAAAATACACAATTCCTTTAATCATATAATTGGAAAGCTTAACAACAAAATAATCAAAACTTAATGCTACAAAATTAAAGTGACCACAGAGTGCTAAAGAAGAGAGATAAGGAGACAACTTTCCCCATTTCCTTACAGAGGTGAGGGAAACACTGCAGAGAAAGTCAAACTTTTGCAAGGTGTTAGTTTTACTGAACTGTTTTCTCCCCTCTTTTTGATTCTTTGTAATAAGGGATGACTTTCTTGGAAGGGGAAGGGGAGAGGAATATAATGAGAAATGTAGGTGATGCAAAAACAAAAGACTAATGAAAATATATTTTAAACTATTCCACCCCCAATTTTTTTTTAAATTTCCCATACAGATAAGTTATCTGATTGACATATTTCTTTTTAACTTAAAATTACTCTCGATGCAATGATTATTTAAATCTTGTGTATTCAATGCATAAATATCTATATTTTCAAGGAAGAATTTGGCACATGCATGTCGTATGATTTTCTAGTAAAGTAAAAAGGATATTGCACCTGTAAGATTCTTGAATGGCACCCAAGTTCTAGCAGAGAACACAGGTGAGTCTTGTTAACAACAGGCTAGTTCTAGATCTCATAGGATGCTACTGTACTCTCTGGTCAGTTTTTGCTCTCTTGGCACTACATTTCTGAGGAACCTTAGCAGCAGCCGTAGTAGTCTTCTGCCTCTCTTCTTTGAACAAGGTCCATTAAAAAAGAAAACATGAGACCTCCTATTGAAAATCACCTGGACTTTTAATGTATAATGATAATTAAAGAGGTAATTCCCAATCCAAATATGTGTTAAACCCAACAGGCACATGGATAGGAGGACATAACTCCAGTAAGCTGGAAAGAGCTAAGGACAGCATTGCCCAGCACAAGATTAGCCAAGATCGAAAAGGCTATGTGATCTGAAAGTAGTTATGGTGTGTAATATGTTGTGTGTGTGTTGTCTCTTCAGCTATCCACAACTCTGGGGACCCCCTCAATGCTTCTCAGGTTCTGTGTGTTTTATGGGTCAGTAGGTATTCAAACCTCTGACTAGTCGGGTCATTTGGGGAATTAAGTTGTTGATTTAAGACTTTTGGCAGTCCATGTCACATGGCCGCTCCCACTAAATATCTTCTGGTAGTGCTAGCTAGTCTGCGCTGCCTTTACTTTTCCTTTCAGTTCCATTCCAGCAGGACCAGGACATTAACAGTCCTGCCTCACGACAGCATCGGCAGCTGTCACTCATATGAAGTTGAGCCACTTCATATTCCATTTCGCTGTAGCGGCAAATCCTAGGAGCACTGAGTTCTCAGCATAGCCCATGAGGCACTCTGCTAGTGCCTCACGGACTCCTCTTTCTTTAATAAGCAGCGCAAGTACTACCTTTTACCTCAACCAGATTAAAATGTAATTGGGAAATGTTTAGCAAAATGAAGAAAAATACAATGCAACGACAACGATATTAACATGCAGCCAGGGGTTATCCTTTCTATTTGAGCTTGACACCATCGTTCTGTAGAAAGTCTTTTCCTGATCCTCTCAGCTCCTGTGTCCTTCCTCTTAAACTGCCATGTATCAAACTACTTTGCATATATTTCTACTTATTCACTTTATATTTATGCTATATATATTCATATATGTACTTATCTTGACCGTAAGTGCCTGGAGAGCAGGGATTTTCATTATTTGCATTTATATCCCTATCACTTAGCACAGCGCCCGGCACATAGTAGGCTCTAAATCTATACTTGTTGATTGATTGATAGAGAGTTCTGCTACCACTACTGCTTCCATCGTTAGCCGTTGCAGAGTAGAGATAAAATTATCCCTTCTTGTTTCTATCCTTCGCTTCTTCCACATTTCAATCTTTTAGAGACTTTTTCCTCAGTGTCTCTCCCACCCCCAATTTCCTGCCTTGGGGCTATTCACTCTTCAAACATACACATAGCTTTCTGGGAGATGTAGTCTTTCTCCCTCTCAATACCTCTCCTCCCTTCAGTGTGGTCTTCTTTTCCAGATACGCCCTTTTACGATTGGATAATTATTACTTTTCATTTAGAGTAACTGAAAGAGGTCCCGGATGAGATTTCAGATGCGGGGTGTTGCTTGTGCTCATGAAGATGGTCTTGATAATGGAGAAACAGGACATGATGTGAATGATGCAGCAAAGTGAATACCATGCCAAAGAGTCTCATAGGTGAACATTGTGGGATTTCATATTGAAGTGATAGAAGTTACTCCAAGGTCCAGCTAGACTCTTGAGCTATGAGGTGGAATTCTGGAACAGGCCTGCACATAACACAGTTGGCTCCATTTTCAAATTCTTGCCCTTGTGGTGGCTTATCAATCTCAAGAATCAACAGCTCCCCTCCAAAAGGAACCACAGACACAGGTTTTGTAAACTCTTCTCAGGCTAAATTCACCTTTGATTCCAGTTTCCTGCATTGACTTAAGTCTCGAGAGTGTGGTTGTGTGATCTTATTTCACAGAATCACAGAAACTCAATTTTTTCATCTATAAAATGAGGGCTAGATGAACTAGATAAATCTAAATCTATAATCTTGTGATTCTACCCTTTGGGCCAGGTAGAGCAAGTCCAGTCCTTTATGCATGTGATAACACTCTTGAATTATTTGAAAAAACTGTCAATGCCCACAGTCACATAGCTAGTAAATGATAGAGCTTCTAAGTCATCTCTTTTCCAGGCTAACCATGTCCATATCCTTCCAGGGATCCTCATGTGCGTGGTTCTGAGTCCCGTTTGCCATCTTGTTCACCCTCCAGTGGATTCACTCTAATTTCTCAACATTCTTTTTAAAATATGGCATTCAAACATGAAGACATTGCTTCAGATATGATCTGGGCCCAGCAGAGTAGAATACGATTGTTTCCTTTCTCCTTCTCAATATTGCGTTTCTATTTATGCAACCTGAGATCCCATGTTGGTTGCACTGATTGCATCAACCCTCAGAAAGCTGAAGAACCTCCATTTGTAGCTCTATGGTATTTAAAAATATTTTAAAAACAAATGTTTACCTGGGAAGACTTTTTTTAAAAGTTTGTTTAAAAAATTTTAAATATAATTTTAGTTTTTAATATTCACTTTTAAAAGATTTTGAGTTCTAAATTTTTCTCCCTTCTTTTTCTCCCTCTCCTCAAGATGGCCTCCAATCTAATATAGGCTATACATGTACAGTCATATTGAACATATTTCCACATTAGTCACGTTGTGAAAGAAGAATCAGAACAAAAGGGAAAAACCACGAGAAAGAAAAAAACAAACAAAAAAAGAGAAAATAGTATGTTTCAATCTACATTCGGACTCCAGATTTTTTTTTCTCTAGATGTGGATAGCATTTTCTGTTGTGAGTCTTTTGGAATTGTCTTAGATTGTTGAGAAGAGCTAAATCTATCAAAGTTGGTCATTGCACAATATTGCTGTTATTCTGTGCAATGTTCTCCTCATTTTGCTTACTTCGCTGAGCATCAGTTGATGTAAGTCTTTCCAGGTTTTTCTGAAATCTGCCTGCTCATCATTTCTTATGGAACAATGGCATTCCATTACATTCATATACCACAGCTTGTTCAGCCATTCCCCAATTGATGGGCATCCCCTTAATTTCCAATTCTTTGCCACCACAAAAAGAGCTGCTATAAATATTTTTGTACATGTGACTCCTTTTCCCTTTTTTATGATCTCTTCGTGATACAGACTTAGAAATGGTATTGCTGAGTCAAAGGGTATGCACAGTTTTATAGCCTTTTGGGAATAGTTCAAAACTGCTCTCCAGAATGGTTGTATCAGTTCACAACTCCACCAACAATGCATTAGTATTCCAATTTTCCCACATCTTCTCCAACATTTATCATTTTCCTTTTCTGTCATATTAGCCAGTCTGATAGGTGTGAGGTGGTACCTCAGAGTTGTTTTAATTTGAATTTCTCTAATCAATGGTGATTTAGAGTATTTTCTCATATGACTGTAGATAGCTTTAATTTCTTCATCTGAAAACTGCCTGTTTATGTCCTTTGACCATTTTTCAATTGGGGAATGACTTGTATTCTTATAAATTTGACTCAGTTCTTCATGTATTTTAGAAATGAAGCCTTTATCAGAGACGTTGGCTGTAAAAATTATTTCCCAACTTTCTGGTTCCCTTCTAATCTTGGTTGTATTGACTTTGTTTGTGCAAAAACTTTTTAACTTAATGTAATCAACATTATCCATTTTGCATTCCATAATGTTCTCTCTTGTTTGATTATTAATTCTTCCCTTCTCCATAGGTCTCACAGATAAACTATTCCTTGTTCTCCTAATTTGTTTAAAGTATCACCCTTTATGTCTATATCATGTACCCATTTTGACCTTATCTTGGTATATGGTATAAGATGTTGGTCGATGCCTAGTTGCTGCCATACTATTTTCCAGTTTTCCTAGCAGTTTTTGTCAAATAGTGAGTTCTTATCCCAGAAGCTGGAGTTGTTGGATTTATCAAACAGTAGATTACTATAGTCATTGACTACCGTGTCTTGTATACCTAATCTATTCCACTGATCCACCACTCTGTTTCTTAGCCAGTACCAAGTAGTTTTGATGATTCCTGTTTATAACTCAGCTTTAGATCTGGTAAGGCTAGGCTGCCTTGGAGGGACTTGTATGAACTGATACAATTGAAGTAAGCAGAATCAGGAAAACATTAGACACAGTAACAGCAATACAAGGATCTAAGACAATTCCAAAGGACTTATAAGGAAAAAAATGCTATCTACATCCTGAGAGAGAATTGATGAGCTCTGAGTAGAGATTAAAACATCCTTTTTTCACTTAATTAATTTTTCTTGTCTTTTTTTGCAACATGGTTAATATGGAAATATATTTTGCATAACTTCACATGTATATTGGTATAGTATTGATTTGCTTCTCAAAGGGCACAGGAGGGGCTAGAAGGAGGGAGCAAATTGGGAACTTAAAATTTTTTTAAATCAATGTCAAAGTATAATTATTTAAAAATAAAATTTTATTATCTTTTGGTTTTACATCAAAGTTCCTCCCAATATCTCTCCATCTCCATATAACAAATCTCATATAATAAATAGTATTTTAAAGAAAGTAAAAAATAAAGAGGAGGAAGATGCCAAAAGGAGCAATACATTGAAAAAGTCTGAAAATATAAGCAAGATACCATACCAGCAAATCTCTCACTTTTGTGAATGAGTGAAGTGAGGTTAATTTATCATATCTCTTATTTGGAGTCATACTTATTATTGATAATTCTTACATTGTTCACTTTTGATTTTTTGTGCTTTTTAATTTACATTGTTGTAGACATGGTATATATTATTTTCTTGGCTTTGCTTACTTCACTGTGCTTTAGATTATGTAAATGGTTCCATGTTTTTATGAATTTATTATATTCCTTATTTCTTATAGAATATTAATATTCCATTATATTCATGTACCATAATTTATTTAGTCATTTCCTAATTAATTGATCTTCTGCTTGTTTCCAATTCTTCACTGTCACAAAAAGTACTGCTATAAATATTTTAATGTATATGGGGTCTTTCTTTTTTATCAGTGACCTCCTTGGAGCACAAATCTAGCAGTAGAATCTCTGAGTCAAAGGTTATACGTATTTAATTGCTTTATTTGCATTATTCTCTAATGCTTTTCAAAATGGTTATGCCGATTTGCAGCTCCACCAACAATGCATTAATGTGCTTATCTTCCCACGACCCCTCTAACAATGACTATTCTCATCTTTTGTCTTTTCTGTGAATTTGCTGGATGTGAGGTGAAAGCCAAGGTTCATTTTTATTTGATTTCTCTTATTATTAGTGATGTGAAGCATTCTTTCATATGGGTATTAATAGTTTGTAGTTCTTTTGAGAACTCTTTCTATCCTTTGCTTATTTATTAGGGAATGACTTTTGGTCAAATATATGTTAGTTGTTTATATATCTTATATTTCAAACTCTTATCTAAAAAATATGAGACAAAGATTTTTCCTCCATTTGAACCTTCTTATTCAGGGTGTATTAATTTTGTCTGTGCTGAAGCTTTTCAGTTTCATGTAATCAAAGTTATGTATTTTTATCTTTTGTCATTTACTCTGTCTCTTTTTTGGTTAAGAACATATCTCTTACACATAGCTATGAAAGATTTATAATCTGCTCTTTTAATTTGCTTTATGGCCTCCTAAAAGAGATTGGCTTAACAATCTACACAAGAAAAAAAAAAAAACCCTGGAATCCCAGAATCCCAGAATTTGAGAGTTGTAAGGGGCTTCATCAGCTAGCTAGTCAAATCCATACATGGAAGCAGTCACCATTATACCATACTAAGCAAGTAGGTGGGTGTCCATTCTCTGCTTGAAGACTTTCAAGGAAGGAGAACCCAGCACTGTGGACAGCACTAATTTTTGGGAAGTTTATCTTAACATTAGGCTGACCTCTTTGCTTTTTCTACCCATCATTCTTGGTTCTGCCCGAAGTCTAATCCTTTCTTCACCTAATAGCTCTTCTAAGACTTGCAAACAGGTGTCATGTCACTTCCTTCCTCCCTCACCCTTTTCTTCTCCAAGATAAAAATCCCTACCTTCTTCCTCCTATACAACATGGACTCAAGTCCTTCACCATTCTGGTTTCTCTCCCATGCTCATTCTACAGTTTATCAATATCTTTATTTTACTATTGTGCCTGGAATTGAATACAATACTACCAATGAGGTCTGACAAGAGCAGAGTACAGTGGGATCATTACCTCCTTATTCCTGGAAGCTCTGCCCCTCTTAATGTAGCCTGAGCTCATAAAAGCTTTTTTGGCTGCCACATCATACTGCTGACTCATATTAAGCTTGTAGTCCACTAAAATCCCCAGATCTCTTTCAGAATAACTGCTGCCTCACCACGTCCTCTCATCCTGTATCCACGAAATTGATGTTTTCATATACCACGTGCTAAGCCTTATATTTATCCCTCATTGAATTTCATCTAATTAGATTCAGTCCAATGCTCCAGCCTATTATGAGCCTTTTCTATCCTGATCCTGTCATTTCCATTCATGCCTTTATCCAAGTCATTAATAAGAATGTTCAACAGCACAGGGTCAAGTACAGACTCCTGGGTTACTCCACTGGTGATTGTCTCCTGCCAGTTTGACATTAGTTACTAACAACTGCTCCCAACCAGTCATCTGAATCTAGGGCTGTGCTGGCGAGTGTTTCACAATCTTCTGCACTGTTAAGTTTTATTTGGATTTAAAATTTTTTCTCCATTTTCTTGAGTCTGGACAATTAACAAAATAATAAATCAAACCCTTATTTGTAGTATTTGCTGATTTCTGAGGCATAAATGCTCACACTGAAAATTTAAAAACTGTTTTTTTCCAACAGTTTGATCTGGCTCCAGCACACCTCTGTCTGAATCTATCTAATTGTGTTATCTACATCTTTCTATTAGAAGATACATCATTTAAAAGCTTGCTAAAATCTAGGTAAACTACATGCATAGCATTTCTTTTATTTACTAGTTCAGTAATCTTGTCAAAAAACAGAAATTGGGGTAATTTGGTATAACCTGTTCTTGATGGAGCAATTCTGGCACTTTAAATCTGTTTACAATTCTTTTTAAAAAAAATTTTATTTATTAAAATTTTAATTTATGGAATAAAATAAGTATTTCCATATCATAGCATAATAAAAAAGATGATTGCACATGAAACTGCAAATCTATTGTGCATAATGTACAATTTCTTTTAAATATATAATAAGGTTATAGTGTAAATTTTCTCCCTTTTTTTTCTTTCCTCCCTCTGCTCCCATACCTTGCCCTGGAGATGGCTACTATTAGACACACATATGTATGTATCTAAAATCATTCTATACATACTTCTATTTATCAGTTCTTTCTCTGGATGCAGATAGCATGTTCTTTCTTATATCTTTTATAGTTAATTTGGTTATTTATAATAGTCAAAATGACTTAGCTGTTCAAAGTTGTTCTTAAAACAATATTCCTATTACTGTATACAATGTTCTTTTCAATTTTGCTCTTTATTATTTCATGCAAGTCTATCCATGTTTTTCTAAGATCATCAAGCTATATGTTTCCCAACCATCTTTAATAAACCATTCCAGAATTTTCCTAGAACTCTATGTCAAGTTTGTTGGCCTATAGTTTACAGATAGTTCTCTTCCCTTTTTGAAAATGGAGGCAAAATGGATGAAGAATGCCTATTTCCAAATTACAACATGAAGGTGGATGGATAGCCCACTGTATTCATCTACCAGCTGCTAGCATATAAATTGGGCAGAAATGACTGAAGGAAAAAGAGCTGACCCTAGCACTAAATACAAGGAAGAGAGTGGGCTAGATTGCATTTGAGTAATTGTGAAGTGTGTTCAATGATTCTAGGCTGCCCCTTATATCCAAAGTAAATATTCATAATACAGGTATTCTCCTGGTAATGCTAAATAACTGAGTCACAGCACACCAGAATTATTGAAGAATTGGCATTGTAGGTGACTCAAAAAGGTGATGGAGACAGTGATGCATGGCGAGTATAGCTAAGTTGCCAGGGTATGGTCAACAATATTTTGTTTTTTTTTTTTACAAGAAGCGGCATTAAAGGTGTAGTCATGTTGGAACAATGAAAGTTAGTAGATGGATAGCCCAGTTATTGCCCTATTACTCATGAGATGTCAAACGATCTGGAGAAAGTCATGCAATCAGTCAAGTATATGACACTTACCGTAAACTAGGTACTGTGCTAAGCATTACAGATAAAAAGAAAGGCAAAAAATTGTCCTTACCCTGAAGGAGCTCACATTCTAAGGGAAGAGACAGTGTGTATGTAACCAAGAATAAAAGATACCTGCAATGTACATGGAAGTTAATCTCAGAGTAAAGCAGTAGTTTATACCTATGTCAGTCAACTAGCGTTTACTAAGATATTAAGATATCCACACTTTGTGTTAATTGCTGGGAGCACAGAAGGAAAGGGCCTCTGCCTTCAATGCATTTATGTTCTAATAGGGAAAGGCAACACATAAGAGGAGGCTGAATCTCAGAAGAAACCAAGGAAACTCGAGTCAGAGGTGAAGAGGGCCCAGTACATTTCATAGCTTGTTGATGAAGTATCTGTAGATGAACGCAGACAAAAAAAATCACACACAAGGAGAAGGCAAAGAAAGGTTGCAATCTGCATTGCTGAAATGGTAAGTCAATTGAAGTATAATTATATTAAGTTTGTGTTAACTCTTTTGGTTGCACATCCCACTACAGTGATGTTTTGTCTTGAAGGGACACTTGTCCTCTTAGGCATGAGTGGATATCTTTTCTGATGGGAACTCTCAAGGGCTGCCTGAATGGTCCTCAGTTATATATGAAGAGTAGAGAAAAATCATGAATTGTCAAAGTTGGAAGAGGTGTTAGGGGTCATCTAATCCAACCCAGTAGAATGTAAACTCTTTGGGAGCAGGTACTGTTTTATTACTGCCTTTGTATCTCCAAGGACTAGCAAAGTGTCTTACCCATAATATGACCTTAATAGATGGTTGTTGAATTGAAGCCCTTCACTTTACTAATGAGGAAACTGAGGCTCAGTGACTTGTCCATGATTATACTTTCAGTGGTCAAATAAAACTCAACTCCTGGTCTCTTGAGTTCCAGTCCATCATTCCCTCTACCACACCACATTGAAGGTCTTTTACATGCACTTAAAGAGGCCATCAGTCATCATATAATCAACTCTTTGGGAAGGTTTATCATTTGTGGAAACTTATTTTAGGCTGTAACTTGTTGGGCCACACACATTTGGGGATAGAAATTGCTGCTTAGATGTTTGGAATTGGAGAAAAGACCAAGTCTTTTTAACTGCTTATCCTACACCATTGTTTGCTGTCCATTTGCATATTTAGGTTTGGAACACCCAAATCCAACACCTGCCTGTTTTGATGTGAGTCTGTTAGCCATTGGAAGGAATTCAAGCTGAGGAATTAAAAGAAGGCTTTTGTTCATTGGCAATGACTTCCTTTTCATCCCCTTTAATTCTACAGTATGACCTAGAACTCAGAAGCTCTCCATCCTGATTGTCATTTTGTAGGGTGGCCCAACAGAATTGTAATTGTAAGAAAATTGCTTAAATTCTCAATAATAAGAGTTGAAATGTATGTAGCACTTTCCATATATTATTGCATCTCATTTGATCCTCATAAAGATGCTATGAGGTAGCTACTACAAGTTTTATTATGACCATTTTACAGATGAGGAAACTGAGAGTCAATGAGGTTAAGTGTCTTAACTATGATCATGTAGCTAGCAGAGCCCTGACTAGCATGGGATAAAGGGAGTTTTTCTCCAGGATTGAGTCTGGGGGACATACTTCTTTCTCCTCACCATGCCCAAACCATTAGATTGTAAACTTCTCCATTTGACTGTAAGCAACCTGAGGGTAGGGAGTGTCGTTTGCCTTTTTTTGTATGCCCATGGCTTAGTACAGTGTCTGACACCTAGAAGGCACTTAAATATTTATTGACGGATTGACCTAACCTTGTTGACTTCCTTGGCAAACAATCTGGAAAATAGGTCACCTCCTCTTCAGGTATAATTACAACTGAGGTTAGACACTCCCCCATACCCATCTTTTCACTCCCAATCATACTATTCTTTGTAGTACTGCAGCTTCTACTGCTTGTCCACTACCCCACTGCCATATGTTTTTGTTTTAGGTTTAAAAAAAGCCCAAGTTATAGCTCTGATAGCCAGTAAGTCTCAGAAGAAGGACTTGTACCCAGATCTTTTCTGACCCCAAGTCTAGCTTACTTTCCATTACACCACACACTGTCTCCAACTTTCTTTGTCTACTGAACAGAGATCATCCAAAGAATTAAGAAAAAGAGTCTAGAACTCGGCAGGTTTTTAAAAGGCACTGCCAATATCAACCATGAGGAAGATGATTGTGTAATTGTGACTGGATTCTTCATTAAGTAGCTCCTGTGTTTATACTGGAGATAGGGAACAAATAAGTTTTGTTCCAAAATTTAGGCTTCACTTCTTATTCACAAAAAGAAGTTTACTTAGTTGTACCATGGAAAGGGTTTTAGCAAGAACACAGCTTTGGTTCAGGTATATGTAGTCTTCCTCATCACCATTCAGATAGAAAGATAGATAGATGGATAGATAGATAGATAGATAGATAGATAGATGATGGATAGATAGATAGATGATGGGTGGATTAGATAGACAGATAGGTAGATAGATAGATGGATGATAGCTGGTAGGTAATAGCTGATAGACAAAGAGATAATAGATATAGGTAAATGATAGAAAGATACATAGATAGATCAATAGATGGATAATTGGCTAGCAAGATAAAATGTTTATTAAGCACTTATGTGCCAAGCACTGTGTGAAGTGCTGGAAATACAAATACAAACAAAAAGAAAGATAGTTTCTGTCCTTAAGGAGGTTATATTCAAGTGGAGAAAGAAAAGGGGAGTTATTCTAGGGGAGCTGAAAGGTGGGGGGAGTGGGGAAGGTACCTGAAAGATGGAGATGTGGTCTGGGATATCATGGGCTGGTTGGGTTTTAAAGAGAGCATGATGGCTAGAGTGTATGTTTCCTTAAATGGAGGTTTGGAGAGGAACTCACCAATCAGAGGAAAAGGTCATAGGAGTGAAGATATTGCTAGATGAGAAGAAGCTGCTGAGGTAGAGATGGAGATGTGGTCTGGGGCATCATGGACTGTCAGAGACTTATCTGGGCAGAGTGTGATGAGTCAGGTGGCTGTGATGGCTTACATGGCAGCGGGACAGCCACCATGCCGTAAGGGCACTGACTCCTTGTGAACTGGTTTTTAATGCCTTAGGTGATTGGGAAGCTTTATCAATGGCTCAAGCCTTTGGCTGGGCCTAGTTTTAGGAACAGCTTCTCTGACTTTTAGAGAATAAACTAGCCCAGCCTGTGTGGCAGGAACAATATCTATTAAGGGTCTGCCACAGGGGCTGGGCTTCTCCTGTATAATTTCTGGTTTGCATTTTGTTACCCTTTGCTGAGACATATCATGACCTCTGTCCTATTGCTATTTTGATGATTCTCTACCCTGGTAAAATTATGCAAAAGATAGTACTGGCACCCAGGGATCCATTTTCAAGGAAAGTTTCCCAAAGAATGGAAAAGGGAACAGATGGCATTCTTATCATTATTGTTATTTAGAGATGGTAAAAAATGCATCAGCATCTATTAATCCACTTACCTCTATTTTCCCATCACTACCAAAGTGAGATAACATAGCACCATAGAGAGAACACCAGTCTAGAGTTAGGAAGCTCTGTGTTCAAGTCCTGACTCTGATACATACTGGCTGTGTGATCCTGGAAAAGAGGCATGGAACCTCTCAGTTTCCCTCCCCTCCCCCAACTTTCTAAGACTACAAGTCATAGAGCAGGTGCTGACCTCCATGGGTAGAGGGAATTACCTCAATGGGAGGTCCATGCACTAATGAAATCATAGGGCCAGTCCAAATTTTAAAAATTCATGCATCAGAAGATACCCTCAATGATAATGTGAGAAGGGACTATATCTAGGATTTTTTTTTTCCCCAGACAAATTTCCCCTGCAGAACAGATCTCTACTGTCGCACAATTAAAAGGTGACTAGAATTCAAGGCCTGCTGTGTCTGTTGCTTGTCGATTACATAGAACATTTGATCTGATAGAGTGAAATGAAGCCTTAAAGTCTCTCCAACAAAGTGTCTCTCATGAATACATTAAGACACTAGGAGATTCCTTGACTGATATAAGCAGAGATATTCTTGTTCACTGACAGGCACTGAGCATCAGTATCAAGGGAGATGTTCGGCAGGGACGGAAGTTCACCTACAGCATTTGCCAATGCTGTGGAAAATGTCCTATACAAAGTCCAATGGAAAGAGGGATTCTCTTTGGTTCTGGGAATGTTCTTTGTGGGAGACACTGAGCTGACTGTTTGGAGGCCCAGAATCCTACAGGGTTTCCCCAATGGAGTCCTCATTAGTGACTCAGAAGAAGTGAGCCTACCAATACACAAAGAAAGGACAAAGTAGATGAAGAATGTATATTGCACAGAGTGTAACTTGTGTTTGGACGAACAGCACCCTGAATTAATCTGTCAGTATATACATACATACTTACATATATATACACATGCCCACAATATACATATACATGTGTGTGTACATATGTGCATATACACATGTGCATGCATACACACACATACACGTAGACATGTGTATGTGTACGTATATTTATATGTATGTGTGTATACACATATATGCATACATACACACGCACACATATATATGACAGGGGCTGTTGTTATTCAATTGTTTCAGTTGTATCTGATGCTTGCTGACACCATCTTGGCAAAGATACTAGAATAGTTGCCCATTTCCTTCTCCAGCTCATTTTACAGGTGAGGAAACTGAGGCAAACAGGGTTAAGTGACTTCCTTAGGGTCACACAATACATGTCTGAAACCAGATTTGAACTCAGGAAGATGGGTCTCCTTGATTCCAAGCCTGGCACTCTATCTGCTGCACTACCTAGCTGCCCCCAGGACAGGGGCTATAGATGGACAAAAAGACTGGGCATAGAATTTAAGGGGAATAAATGATTGGGCTTAGTTTCAACTCCACAAACAAGATGCTGCTCCCAGGATAAGCTGATCACCCTAGATCTCATTCGTCTTCTGCTCACTCAGCCTTAGATATTCAACACCTTCCCACCTCCCTTAGACTCCTCTCTCCTCTGACTGGAGGACTGGAAGGTAGAGCAGGGAACTTCTTCCTTTCTTTTATAGAGGGCAGAACCTGAACTTTACAACTCCCTCCACTCTCCATCTGCAGTTCTACTTGGTTTTAACTCCAAAGAACAAGATGCCCCTGCTCAGGTTGCCCTCTGGTGTCTCCCCTCTCTTTCCAGCTTTCTTTTTGTGTTGTCTCCCTCCATTAGAGTGGAAGCTCCTTGAGGGTAGGGACCGCTTTTCTTACTTGTATCCCCAGTGTTTAGTACAGTGCCTGGTACATATCTAATATTTATTGAATTGGTCCACATTTGGGAAATTGTGCAGTACTTCCAGTAATTTCAAGCTGCTCCCAGCTGCCAAAGCCCCTCTTTTTTATGCCAATATTTTCCTAGTCATGGTATAGCTGCCAGTCATGAGGCACCATCATCTCAGAGGAACAAAATTGTTGGTGACCCAAAGGACAATGCATAAACATATGGACAGATGGACAGATGACAGAGAAGCACAAACTCTAGCATCTTACCAACAATGACTTGCACACCAGAGGTAGCTTTAAAAATGTCCCTAAGGTCATATATGATCATTAAAGAATGTAGACCTGTGAAGTAGCAAGAATAAGGGATAACAGATAGATAGACAGCCTTTGTATTGCACTGGTTTCTAGGAGATGGTTGAAGAATAACTGTGAATGACTAAGTTATTCTGAATATTATAATCACTCAAATCAACTACAAAGGACCTATGAAGGAAGGTGCTATCTCTCTCCAGAGAAAGAGCTGATAAATAGAAGCATGCGTGGCATGATATATAGATAGAGCATATGTATGTATGTGTGTATGTATGTATATATAGTATGTATAGTATATATAATTTATAATACATGTAGTCTGTGTATGTATATATATGTGTATGTGTATATATACATATACATACACACACATATATACACATATATACAATGGGGTTTGGAGGGAGGGAGGGAAGAAGACAGTTTGAAACTTAAAATGTAATCAAAAAATAAATTAAATTTTTAAAAAAGACCAAAGGGAAGACTTTTTAACATTTTAGGAAGATTTACAGAGAGACTGTATGGGACGGGACAATGTGAATGGGATGAGATCTTCCTGAGTAAGGGGACAGCCCATGCCAGGGAGATCACAAGTATATTGAAGGAATGAAGGAATGATGCATGTCAGCAATATCTTGTGGATCAGTCTTGGCTCAAATGCTTATAAAATAATTAGTGCCCATTTATGATCTTAGCATTTTTAATCATAAATATTGTTTGTATCAAGTTTGGACAAGATCAGGAAGTTTTAGGTGGTAATAGCAATACATACGAATAATGATAATCAGAAGAACAAAAAATGCCATTTGTGTAGTGCATTTAGGTTTTCAAAGTGTTTTACAGATATGGTCTCATTTTATCCTCACAACAATCCTGTGAAGTAGGTGTTATCATCATTCCCCTACTGTTGTGCCCTAGGGGTCTTGGGAAGCCCCAGGGCAAGGAGCACAGGTCTGCCTCGAAAGAATTTGCCCACTCAAGCCTTTCTTCAGCCCAGGTACTTTATTAAAACCCCAGTTGGGGTGGGCGAGATTCCTAGTGAGTCTGCGCTATTTGTGATGCCAACAGAAGTGGGCCAGATTTTGAGAATCTGAGCAACTGATGAGGGTAAGACTGATACTTTATACAGAAAGGCTGTGGGAAGATCTGAATGGATTAAGGGGTGGCAAGTAGCCTGGGGTGGGGCCATGTGCAGGCAAAGGAAGGAGTTAGGTGGCTGAAGAGCCTCAGTGAAAGTGCAGTTAAAAGGATCATTGACTGGATGGCCCGTGCCTCAGGCGAACATCAGAGATCTGGGTTCAGGGGCTTTGGGGTCCAGGTCCCCAAAACGTGGTCTTTCCCTTTTAAGGGTCCAGTGTGAATCCCATCCCTGTCAATATTACAGATGAGAAAACAGAGGCTGAGAGGTCATGGGACTTGCCACATAGCTAGGAAATTTCTGAGACAGCTAAAAGAAGACATTTACAAGCCTAGTTCAAGAAATACAGCCAAACACAGCCAAAATGCCAATATTTCTACTTATTAGTTCCTTGCCTTATGCTTATAAGCATGACTAACTCTCCCTTATCCTGAAAAAAATCCCTTCTTGCTCCTGCTCAGACTCTGACCCTCCATTTTTCCCCTTCATCACTGCTAGAATCCTAGAAGGAACAGCTCCTCTTCCTCACCACCCACTAATTCCTCAACCCCAACACTCTACAGAAAATGCTCTCTCGAAGGTCACCAGTGACCTCTTAACTTCTAAATCCAATGGCTTTTTCTCAGTTCTCATCCTTTTTAAATGTTCCAGATCATTTCACATTCTACCCCTTCTCTTCCCAGAACCCTTTGCTCCCTTGGCCTCCTTGACACTGTTCTCTCCTGGTTCTCTTTCTTTCATGTTTGCAGGTTCATGTTCCTCCTCCTGCCTTTTAATCATAGATGTGTCCCAAGTCTCTATACTGTGACATTAAAAAAGTTTGAGAGATATAATTTCTGGGTAATTAGTCCTTTTAATAATAATGCTAGCATTTTAATAACAGAGGTCAGTTGCATTCTCAAATGCCCCATGGTGCTGGGGGGAGGAGGGGAGCTGAGAGTTTATATGCCCTTGCGAAAGTGGGTATTCTAGAGGGTGCAATAAACTCTGGTAAACAATTAATGACAGAATGAGTATAATAATAAGTGGGCTTACTCCAATGAGGTGCAGAAAGAGTAACATCATGTCATTCTTGGACAAAGAGACTATCTCTATACCCAGACCACCCAGCTTTGGACAATCTATCAAAGAATTTATCCCCACTCAAACTTGAGTAGAATACAATGAGCTTCCCTACCTTAGATCGATTCCTGGTAAGGTTGGGTGAGGTCTGACCAAGACTGAGTAGAGTTAATTCAATCTCTTTATCATAGTGTCCTTTAAGAGACTGAACTTTGAAATGTTGTTGTGTTTGTCCTCCCTTCTCAAGAGGACCATGACATCAGGGAAATGATGACATGACTTGCATTTGACTTGGATTTGAGTGAGGGAGGGCTGTGCAAGGTCACCAGGCTCACTTTCTCCTCCAGAGCCATCTGGGTTCAGTGGCCTGATATTCACTGGGATGACTGGAGATGAACCAGGATGCATTGAGAGACCCTGGCCCTTTCAGGCTAAGGTCTTTTCAGCTTCTCACTTTGAGTGAAGTAGCTTTGAAATGAGGACTATAGAAAAGGAGGAAACTCTGGATCTCCCCAAATAGTTGGTTATTAATAATCATTTCTCTCAGTCCCTGGATCTCACCTCTTCTTTTAACAGTCTTTCACTTATTGATTTCATCCCATGGATTCAATGATTACCTCTATGAGGATGATACTCATATGTAACCAGTTCACTCTAAGGTCAAGGTATTGATCTTGTGACGTCATTGGTCCACTTCAAGAAGGAAGGACAAACAACAACAATTCACATGTATACAGATAGAGATAGTGGTGTTTTAACAACTGGCTCTCCAGAAAAAAAAGTATGCACAACACACTTTTAATTTTACATTTTTTCAATCACTTTTTCATGTCTAGATAATCAACAAAACAAGACATAGATGTCTCCCAAGTCTCTGTCCTTGGATCTTATTTCTTCTTTTAACATTTCCACTACTTGTTGATTTCATCACATGGATTCAATGATCACCTCTATGAAGACAATACTCATAAGTAGATAGATGGAGACAGTGGTACGCTAATAACTGTTTAACAGCTGGCTGGAGGGGGGAGGTATGCATAGCACATTTTTAATTTTAATCTGCAGTATTTACATTTTTTCTCAATTCCTTTCTTAAGTCCAAGCAATCAACAAAACAATAAACCAAGCCCTGTTTAGTAGTGCTTGCTGATTTCTGAGGTATAAATGCTCACTCTGGAAATTTAATAATTGGTTCTAATGAGCTGGTGTGAGCTGCCTCCCCTATGCCCCTGGATGGAGACATAGATATTCCCCCATCTATCCTCAGAACTCTAATACAACTCCAACAGCATGCTAGACCTTTCCAACCAGAATTGTCACATTGGTACCTAAAATTCAATACATCCCCAATTTAACACATTATTTCCTTTTGTAAACCTGCCCCTTATTGCAAACTTCTCTATTTCTGTACATGTGGCATTCATCTAAATGAACATTAATTATCCCCTATGTCATCAGTAAATCAATCAGCAAGCATTTATTAAGTGCCTACTATATTCCAGGCACTGTGCTGGACCCAGGGTATACAAATTAAAGAGTGAGATATTCCCTGCCCTTAGGAAGTTTATATTCTATAAGGTAATTTGTGAGCCAGGCCTAACTGAGGTCAGTCTGAACAAACAACTTGCTTTAAAATGCTTTAAAAAAAAAGTTTATCTAGCGGCAGCAAGGTGGCTCAGTGAGTAGAGCACCAGCCCCGGAGTCAGGAGGACCTGAGCTCAAATCCAGCCTCAGGCACTTGAGACATTTACTAGCTGTGTGACCTTGGGCAAGAAACTTCACCCCTCCTTCCCTGCCTTCCCCCCTCCAAAAAAGAGTTTCTCTAACAACGGCATGGAAAGAAACTTAACGAGGATTCAGCACTGGTTCAGATAGATATGACTCTCCCTTGTCATCATGTAGAAAGCTCCTGGTCAGAAAGATGCATTGGGATAGAAGAGTGTGTTGACTCACACAGAAGTATCAAATCTAAGGGACACTGATGTCTAGGTGGCACTGGGCTAGAGTCAGAAAGACCCGAGTTCAAATCCAGCTTCAGATACTTATCATTTGTGTGACCCTGGGCAGGTCACTTAACCTCTGTCTCAGTTTCCTCAAATTTAAAATAGGAATAATAATAATAGCACCCATCTCCCAGGGTTGTTGTGAGGATGAAATGAGATAATATTTATAGAGGGCTTAGCATGTGCCTGGTACATAGTAGGTGTTTAATAAATGCTTGTTCCCTTTTTTTTATTGAGAGTCAGCATTTTTAGGTGATTAGGTGGTTGCAATCATTAGTTCACTGAATCAATCAAGGCACAGGGATAGCTTCCCTACCTTTTAGGGTAAGACTAGCCTAGCCTCTGCAGCAGAGACTTTAGTGTACAGTGTCCCTTTCACAAAGGAGATACAACATGTTCTCAGAGAAGTAAATATGGGATGTGGACAAAGTAAATACTGAATGATTTGACTGAAGCCAAGCACTAATGATCAAGACTTTCAGAGAAGATGAAGCAGCTAGCTTTGAAGCGAGGTAGAGTTTCCAAGACATGGAGGTAAGAAGAATTCTAGGCAAGGGAAATTCTAAGGAATTCCAGACCTATGCAGAGGTATGGAGGTAGCAAGTAGAATGGAGTATCCATGGGTCAGTAATAGGCTAAGTTGGAGCATAGAGTAGAAGAAGAAGAAGAATGTCTAATAAGCTTGGACAGGCAGACTGAATTTAGATGGTGAAGGGCTAAAAATGACAGAGGAGTTTGTATTGGCAATGGGGAGCCAGAGGGGCGACATAGTGAGGTCAGACCTCCATATTGGGAATATCATTTGGTGGCTATGTGAAGGACTGATTGGAGGGAAAGGAAGAGGTTGGAGATGTGAGAAGTAACCCCTTGTGCCCAAATAGGCGCAGTAAACTAGACTCAAGAGGAGTGAAGTAGTTGGAATTTTAATAAGTTCCTGCAGGAGCGGGTGTGGGACTCATCATGAGCTCCCTCACACCCTACAGAAGGGAGAGTGGGTCCTTTGTACCTGTAACAGGCCACCAGTCCCTCCTAGTTGACTCTGATTGGTGAGAGTCAGCATAGTTCACAGGCTCCCCAGAACACCTATTACATGTCCCCCCTCCCACTTCAGGTGATGCATGTTCACAAAATGGCACTATCCCCTCCTTAGGGGCATGTAAGTTAATATATATGAACCTTACTAAGCTGGCCCAGTGAAGATGGCCCTTCACCTTGGTCCTACTTTTGTTTGCTGGAAACCCCAGGCTGTTTTCTGAAACTCTCTTTCCATGAGATACCTTTCTTTTATGGCCCCATCTCCTAATACGGAAACATAACTGTTAGCCTAACAGGGTATGTTGACTGCATTCCTTATTCAGATAACCTTTGTGGAAACAGGACTCATCCTGCTAACTCTTACAGAGATGAACACAGGGAGACCAGTTAGAAAGTCAGTGTAAGATGACTTTACATATCTAATGGAGATCACATTGCTTGTCTACTCAATGGATGGGAAGGGGGCTGGAAGGAAGGAGACAATTTAGATTCAAAATTTTAAAAAGAATGTTAAGGGGCATCTGGGTGGTGCAGTGACCAGAGCACCAGCCCTGGAATCAGGAGAACCTGAGTTCAAATCAGGTCTCAGACATTTATTAGCTGTGTGGCCCTGGGCAAGCCACTTAACCCCATTACTTCCCTCAAAAAAAAAAAAGAGTATTAAAATAAATGAATAAACTTTTTTTTCTTTTTAAAGAAAGTTATTGCAAGAGGGGATGGTGGGCAGAATTAGAGTGCTGGTGGTGTGAATAGAGAGATGGTGAGGGATTGGAATGAATAAAATTTGGCAAATTTTGGATGAGAGTGAAGAATTAAGGCTGACTTTTTGTTCTGTTCTAGGCTCTGGGAATGTAAAGGGAAAAGCAGAACAGTCCCTGCCCTCAGGAGCTTCCATTCTACCACCATCTCGTCTACTGCTCAGGCTCAAAACTGTCAACTCTAGCTCTGTGACCGTGGTCACTTCACCTCAGTCTGCCTCGGTTTCTTCATCTGTAAAGTGGGAATAGGTATAGGAACAACCTCCCAGGGCTGTCGCATGATGAAATTAACTGTAAATGGAAAGCTCTTTGCCAGCCTTAAAGAGCTAGAGAAATGCCAGCTCTGATGATCATCATAATGATGATCCTTCAAAGTGATTCCACACATGGGCATAAACTCATTTCTTTATTTTGATTAAAAACGCTTCTCCAGTTGTCGGTGGTCCCTGCCACTGGCTGACTCCCCTTGTTAAATTGATTCCTTTTTTTTCACTTGAGTCATTTTTTAGATCTTCTTTTCCCCCTTTAGGCTCCGCCCCCTCTTACCCCTTTACCACCTAATTGGAGTTGGTATTGGTGTCACCTCTGATCTTCACATGCTGAGAATAAAGCTCTCTGATTAAGTGTGGACTCGAGGCTAGAATCAGATGAGTAGGCGATCGAGTCAACAGTATTTACTGAGCTCCCCTGGTGAACAGAAATGCAGATCAGGTTCTGGGAAGGTAGAACTCATTCCAGGGTTGAGACTGTCTCTGTCCATGAATAATTTGCAAAGTAAAGAGAAAAAAGGCACAGAGGAAATGCAGATGCCACTTCACATCTAGACGAATGAAATACTTATTACAACTTTGTGGAGCACCCTGTATTTACACAAGAGAAGGAGGGGCATACAAACAAACAGTAGTGGAAAGCCCTCAGGAGTCTGGTCTCAACTCTACCACTCATTGGCTGTAGGACTGTGGGCAGGTCACTTTCCTTCCTTGAATTCAGTTTCTTCATTTGGAAAATTGTGTGGATTAGGTTTGGTGACCCTTCAGCTTCCTTCCAACTCTGATATTTTCTTTTTTTTTTGAGGGTGGAAGGCAAGGCAATTGGGGTTAAGTGACTTGCCTAAGGTCACACAGCTAGTACGTGTCAAGTATCTGAGTTCAGGTCCTCCTGACTCCAGGGCCAGTGCTCTATTCACTGCACCACATAGCTGCCCCCATATTTTTTTTTAAAGGTGACCAAAATGTCTTGAGCACATTTTGTGAGTCTCTGATTGACTGACTGCGTGCCAAAGTCAAGTATCAAGTCATTTAGGATGACCCTTGGTTTTTATCATTCATGTCTCTTCTCCAGCAACAAATATTTGACTCTGTCTCTGGGTAGGGACAGCACAACCCTAAATGCGTTGCTACCTTCCCAGCAACAAGTCACTACCTTCCCAGCAACAAGTCAGTTAATCAGTCAAATGTGTTTACATACAATACTAAGTAGAGCATTGTACATGCTGCTAAGTAAAGATGAGTAGAAGGGTGGAGGGAGGGCTATGAAGCAAACAGAAAACATAATCCTTTGAGGAATTTATAGTCTAATGGGGAAAAGTGCTGAACTTTGAGTACAAATTGTGGCTCTGCTATTACTACCTGGGTAACCTCTCAGGCCTCAGTTTCCTCATTTGTAAAATGAAAGGTGCTGACAAGATGACCTCTAAGTTCCCTTCCAGCTCTAGGTGCATCATCCTGTTAAAAGGAAAATTCTTTGTGCAGGCTTTGGCCCCGATTAAGGAAGCAAAACTCAGGGGAAAAGAGAATTAAAAGGAGTTTATCGAAAAAAGACATCAAGGTAGTGACGCACTGATGGGCTGATCAATAGAGATCAGTGAGAAATGCAAGATGGAGCCAGCTTTTATTGATAACTTTCATAATGGGATAAACACAATTTGGATAGATCACATCAGCAAAAGGGGATGGGCCATTGTGTCTCAGCTCCTCCCCAATCACCACATCATAAGGAAATGAGATAATAGATAAGGGGAAGGGACTTCTACTGGCTGGCTAACAGGTAGAGGATGACTTGCTATGTGCTGTATGGCAGGTAATACAAAAGCTGCAAACTGGATGACACCCCCCCCCCAAGAGCCTCCCCCAATCCTGATTAACAAGTACCTGGAAAACAAGCCAGATTGGAGACAATGGGGGTAGCTACAGAAATTTCAATACCATTCAACTATTTTGAGGAGCTGCTACTGGACCAGGTGACTGGTGTACTGTGCCCACTCCCTTCTCCGGTAAACCATTCCCCTCCTCTGCACCCCATGTGTGTGGCTGGATCAAGTTTAGTCCTAGAAGAGCCTGATCTCTCATAAGAAAAACTTTAGGTTCCTTTTTACCACAGTCTTTGGTTCATTGAACCCTTCACCTTTGTGCCTTGGGACAAATGATTTGAGGTTTTTGGTTTGTGTCTAGGTCTCCCCGAAAGGAGAAGTAAAAAGGTCTTCAACGTTTAATAGGAAACAGGAATGGGATAGGTATTTTATTCTTTCACACAAAAGAAATGCTAGACATAAAAGACTCTGCATCAACAGAACAACTTAAAACAGGGTTTAGTAAGTTATAACCACTTTTAAAATCTCCTGTGTGGAAAACTATGGGAAGAGTTTTGTTTCCACAGAGTTGAAAGTACCCCCCTCCCCTGCCCCAGCTTTAGCAGAATGTAAGTCAGGTGACTGATTCTAATCAGAGCTGTGATCTAGGGGGCTTCTGATTAGGTAATATGTTAGAGGCTTGTACACATGCTTAAGGAGCTGTTTGAGGGAGGCATGACATGGGCAGCTCATGGGGCTGCATCTGGCCAATGAAGAGCCAGGTAGGAGATTTGAATTAGGAGCCAATAAAAGGACTGGCTTTTGTCTGAGTCCTTGTACTCTCCTGTACTCTGTTCAGGGGCCGAACCCATTTATTCAGAAAGAATAAATGTAAAATATAATTAAAACCTTCCTGGCTTTCCAACGAGTATTGTTTCTTCCTAGACTAAGTATGTTTCTAACACCTGGGAGGCTATCACTTGAAATTCATAAAAGCATAAAGCATTTTGCATGATTTCTGATTAGGCAGATTACATTTAATCTCCACTCGGCATTGTCTTTCTCAGAATTCATGTCTTCTGGTGAGTCAGTCCAGGGACTTGGGCTCTTCCCCTTGTTGGTGGTAATTCTCTTCAATGAAAAAATTCCTCTTGCTTTGAGTCAGTTTCAGTCAGTGGACCCAGGACTTCTGGAACTCTCAAACTCAGACAAAGCAACCTCTGCCTCTGGACACATCCAGTTGAGATTGGTGTTTAGTCACTTACTCAAGAAATGAATACAAAGCAGGAAAGGCAGCCAGGGGTCTAGGTATAAATTCACCCAGTGGAATCTTCCTACCTTAGCTGCTGCATGAGAGTGGTTGTCATGATGCTCCGATAGGGAAGGACCAGCCCTTTCTTCCCTCTCAATGGAAGTCTTGAAGCTCCACGATGCCAGGTGAAGGGCTGAAGGAAGAGGAGTGAACTGGGAGATACCCTTTCTTTTAACTTTTGGAGTACCTTGGCTTGTAGCACTATCACGGGGCATGAGACTTTGTCATTTCATACCAAAACACTGAGTCCCTTCAGTACTTGGTACAACAACAATGTGGCTAGCAGCAGCTGTTGAGGTGTAAGACCCAACAAGACCAGCAACAAGAGCTGCCAGCACAGGTTCTTTGATCTGCTTTTCTAGGGAAAGCCAGCACCTCGAACTTCAGAGCAAATACAAATAGAAATTAAAAACAGAGACAATATCAACAGAACAAACAACAAAAACCAGTCCATCCATAGCAATACATAGTTACCAGAGAAGCATCAACATCTGGGTTTCTTCAAAGCCAGGTGGGGGGTGGGGGGTGGGGTCCAGCAGCTACCCAGAGTCTCCACACCAACACTCTTCCAGTGAGTGAGAGCCGCAAAGGCAAAACACCAATCTCTGAGTTTATATACCCTGTTCAGGGTCAAAGGGTGTTACAGCATGCGACTCAAACCCACGTGACCTAAAAGCATCATAAACATGCACTCAAGCCCATGTAAACTAGGCTTTTCCTTGAGGTAGGCAGGTCATCAAAGACTCCTGATTCAATCAAAGAAACAAAGGCCGGACTCATCAAGGGCACTTGATTAAATAAATGCTCCAAAAGAGAAGACAGTAAAAAGAAGTCCCATCTTAATTACCCATACACCAGGTTACCACCACACATCTAGAAACAGCCAAACAGTTTGTCATCTCCAATGTGTCCAAATACCAAGTCACACATGTGGTTGGCAGGAACAAAGCAGGTAACATCTTTACATGCTTTGCACATTAGGTTAACAAACACAGAATGAATATAAGAACATGTAAAATAAATAATAGCTCTTCAAAGATAGATACTGGCAGTGCCATAGAGTGATAAGCCCTTTGGTCTCAGACTCAGAAGATGTGGGTTCAGATCCAGGCTTTGACACTTACTAGTTATGAGATCTTGGACAAATCACTTTACTGCTCTAGCCTCAGTGTTCTCATCTATAAAATGAGGATAGGATAGTAATTCTTGCATTATCTATCCCATAGGGTTGTTGTGAGAATTGAAAAAATAATGTGTGGGAAACACTTAATAAGGTGCTATATAAATGTCAGCTATTATTATGACTGTGAAAGGTGACCAAACCACGTGCATTTAGCTAAAGGTTTTAGAAAAGAAGACAATCTTGAAGTCCATTTTGAAGAAGGGGAAAACCCTGTTTCCAGTGATGTGCTCATTAGGAAAGAGACTTTTCTCTAGCTTATGAGGACCTTGCCTAAGGGCTCCATATATTCTATTGGCCAAAGGCCAGTTTTTTCTTCTAGGCCTTCCCAAATACCACCCTAACCCCCTGGCATCAAATGGTACAGAGAAACTTTTCCTAATATTGCCCTATAAAAGAACACTTTTGTTTTCTCATGAGGCAGAATGAATTGAGTTTGACCTCTTCTATCAGGCACATTAGCCACCCTTTTTATACACTAATTCAGGAGGAGAATCATATGACTGTATTTATCCAACACCTGTGTTCCCAAAGCTCTCATTACCATTCCTTTGTCTCAGTGAGAAGAGAGTGAAAAAAAAAAAAGCACAGTGGGATCTTATTATAATATTGGCATTAGGAGACAAGGTTCCTTGTGGAGTTTTATTACAGGATTATGGCCTGGCTCAGTGGAAGGACTGCTAGATTTGGAACTTGAAAGAATGGAGTTCAAATCCCACCTTTGACACTTATTAGCTACGGGACCACAGACAAGTCACAGAAGTTCTCTCTCATAATCCCTGTTTCAACAGCCTGTTGTAAGGTTCAAATGCCTAACAGCATCCTGTAAATAGCAAGTGCTAAATAAATGTTTGTTGAATTGACAAATAAACAAACCAAAAAACACACCCCGCCCCCCCCCAAAAAAAAACCTCTAAAGAATCACTCATTTTACTAAAAAGAAAACTTAGGGTCAGAGATGTAAAGTGTCACCCTGTCACCAGCTAACATCAGAGCTATAAGTAGCAGCAAGGCCCAGTGGAAAGAGTATCAACAGCACCAATGTTGGGAGTCAGAGGAGCTGAATTCAAATCCTACATCCGATACTGCCAGCATAACCTTGGAAAGCCACAGCCTCTCTGAGCTTCAGTTCTCTCATCTGTAACAAAAAGGGATTGGGTTTGTTCTCTGAGATCCCTTCCAGCTCTAAAACTATGTTTCTAAATCCCAGATGGTTTGGGGATACGGTTTTACTATATCATTTCCAAAGGAAAACTTTAGCAACAGCAGAAATAGCCTTGATCCTGTCAAATAGCCATGAATATTGTTTGCCTGATGAGAAACCTTGTTAAATTCCATTGCCACTACCCATTCCTACTGCTTTGTATAGAGACAGATGTTAGTACATCGATAACCTGGAGCATATCTAGAAGAAGAAAGACAAGATGGTGAAGGGCCTTAGGGAAATTCCTGAGGAATGATGGATATGTAAAATGTGAAACAGATTTGGGGAACATAATAGCTGACTTCAAATATTTGAAGGACTGTCATGGGGAAAAGAGGTAGCTAGGTGCAGTCAAGAAGACTTAACCTTCCTGAGTTCAAATCTGACCTCAGATATGTACTAGTATGACTCTGAGCAAGTCAATTAACCCTGTTTGCCTCAGTTTCTTCATCTGTCAAATGAGCTGGAGAAGGAAATGGCAAACTACTCTAGTATCTCTCCCAAGAAAACTCCAAATGGGGTCAGAAAGAGTTGGACATAACTGAAAACAAAGCAACAGCAGCAGCAGCAGCAGTAACACCACCACCACCACCATCAACAACAACAGCATGGGGAATAGGAATTAGACCTGTTTGACAGAGCTGTGACTAGTGAATGGGAGTTACAGAGGCAGATTTAGGCATCATATAAGGGGAAAAAAATTTGCCTAACAGTAGGATCTGATTAAAAGTAGAACAGCCTACCTTGAGAAGTGGTAGGGTTTTCCCTTTTTAGAGGTCTTCAGGTCAAGGCTAGACGATAAATTGTTGGAGATATTATATGGAGAACTCTTGTTCAGATAACAGTTGGACTATATGGCCTCGAAAACCCCTTCCAAATTAGATTCTACAGCTGTATATCCTGCCTTTTGCTGTATTCTAGAAGGTGACTTTGGCAACATAGCCTTCATTCTTTTTAATAAATGTAGTTGGATTGGAATGCGTTCTCAGCTAAACAGCTTAATTTCTGTTTCCAACTAAGTAAGGGACTCCTTGACTTGGAAGCTGTAGCAGACAGTCTAGTTTTGAGATGCAAATTGCTGTGATTTATCTTCTTTTGCCTTCAGAGTTCTTAGGTTAAAGGCTGGTTTTAAACCTAGGCATGCCAAACAGCTCTACCCAATGAAATCTAATCCCTTCTCTATATGATCACAGATCTAGAGTTAGAATGGATTGTAGCAATAATCTAGTCCAATTTCCTCCTTTTACGGATGAGGAAACTGAGATCTCCTGAATTTAAGTAACTTGCCCAAAGTCACATAGGTAGTAGCTGCCAGAGGTAGAATTTGTTCCTGGACCTTCTGTCTCCAGAACCAGTGTCTTTTCTACTGTATCACGTTCTCTTCTGATGGCTCAAAGAAATAACGAAGCAGGCAAGAGGGAACTTTAATAAAAAACGAAAACCATGACTACCAGTCTGGTAGAGTATTTTCTTCAGGTCACTGATATCCATTGCCATGAGTGACAATGCTCAGTTCGAGTGAATTTAATTCAACAGGTATTTAGTGTTTAGTGTTTAGTAGTGTTTAGTGCTATAGTAGGATCCCAAGGTGGTAGGGGAGGGCAAAAAGTGGCCAAAGTAGTGCAAGATAGTGACCAGACCTCCAAGATTTTCCAATCTACTGGATTCCCAAGACATACATATGCATGTGCAAGAGGAGCATCTTATACTCCTTAACCCCAGTTAATATAACTAAGAAGATTTAAGAAGATTCTGTAAGTTCTAAGAGGTCTATTAGAGTTACAGAATCGAAAGGCTTAAACTAGGCATGAACAAAGCTTATATAACTTTATTGAATTAATTAAGTTATCAAAGAAATAAACTAAGTGTGAACAATCCCTAAATCAATTTTGGAGAAGAAATGCTTTAGATGAAATCAGATGATGAAACATTGAGATTGGTTGAAGAGAATCAGCCATACCCTATAGAGCTCAGATAAAACAGTGAGTCAATTGAGAATACAGGATTTCATCAACAGCTCATCTTAGTGTTGGAACAGCTATAGCCAAGCCCCTGAGAAGAAATTTCTTTAGGATGACCTAATGAACTTTGAAAAGTTGAGAGATTTGGACTTGTAATCAAAGTCAATAGGAGCTCCCTTAGTATTCCATGATGGCATTCTGTATCAGAAACTGAGAGACACACTGAGGAAAAGCAGTTTCAGGATTCTACAAAAGCCCATCAGAGACCCAGAAAGGTCACCATAGGGGAATTCATAAAGATTCCACAAAGGAGGAAAAGGACTTCCAAAAACCAGAAGCTGGGACTTACCCTTTGATCACATGTGCTTTCAAAGCCTAAACCCTTGGATTCTGTATGTACTTATTGGAGAATTTGTCCTAGATTTCTGGGGAGATGTTTTTTGAACCAACTATTCTTTATATTAGTAAAAAAAAAAAAAACCTTTCTAAAAGCTAAATAACTCCAGCTGGCTGATTTATAATAAATGGGGCAGGAGAAGCACAGTGGATGGGGGCTTCTGAACAACAGTATGAGAGAAATCCTCTAATAGTTTCAGTGTTAACCCTAGAACCCCGGGGTTCAAAGTAGTTAGCTGTCCTCTGAGGACCCAACCTGCCAGTGCTTGTGGGAGTTGAGCCCAGAGAGGATGGATTCTATGCATGTAAATCTTATTTCTTCATTTCTGAAATGGATATAACAAATTCTGAAAGTAATTTATACTCCAAATTGGCAGGTTCTTTTTGTGGTTTGCCATTTGGACAGTTTAAAGTTCACAATGTCATAGCTTGTTTTCAATACTTCTTCACTTAAAATCAGAAAAGAAAAAATGGAAAAAGTCAAGGAACAGAGGTCTATATTCATAGACCACATGATGGGCTGGGTGGGTGTAAGTTTAATGGGGAATAAGATCTTCCCTGCCCATCAATAGGCCTCATGTGGAGTCCATTAAGGGAAGCTTGCTTGTGGGAAGGCTTGCACACCTTTTGTTAATTTCTAATTAGGCACTAAACCTAAAGAGTATCTATTCTGAGAGGTAAGCTTTTACTTTGGAGGCTTGCTTATGACAAAGATGTTGTGATTTCCTGGTTGAGACTTTGAGAGGCTGCATGTTCAGAGCTCCCCAACTCCTCAGAGGTAAAGGCTCTCTCCATTCAGTGGTGGATGTGCAGCTTTGATTCAGGGAGTAAAGCCCTCTCTGTTGGTCTTTATTTCTCTTCTCTGTATTTCCTGTGTTTGTATTTTATGTGAAAGATTGTTGACCCCTGAAACAGCTATCTTTCCTTAGTGAAGCAGATAAAAGAACTTGCATCAGTAGCCATCTTGGACATGCCAGTGTGGTTGCTGTTACAGTCTGGAGGATCCTAGGACTCTCCCAATTCAGAGACTTATAACATGTCCAGGCAGGAAAGAGAAAGAGGCTTTCTTTGGTCAGTTAGCACCTTGTGAATGTAGATTCAATTCTGGCTCAGCAGTCAATCCAAAGACTGACTTTGACCAGACTGGACAGAACCTGTTATCTAATGTCTATATGCTCCAAAGTCCATGTGGTGATTATTACTAACTGTGTACTAATTGAATGCTCATAAGGGCATGATTGGTTACTCCTCTGTTACATATATAGAAAAATACAAATTCCCTCCTTTAAATAAAAGACCTCCCTTATAACAAATAGATGTAACCAAGCAAAACCAATCTGGCCATGCCTGAGAATGCAGACCTCACTCTGCCCACCATCTCTCTACCAAAAACTGAGAGGCATGCTTCATTAATCTTAACCTTAGGTTAAGGCTGATTGCTGCTTTGATCAGAGTTTCACATCTGTTGATAGTTGCTGAATTCAGAGTAACAAAGAAAATATAGTTTGGAAATTATAACATTTTTCATAAGACCCACCCCTGATCCTAATTTATGAACTTGGACAAATCATTTAACCTGCCTCAATTGGCCCCATTTTATTTTGCTGTTAAATGGAGGGTGGGTGCACTAGATGGCCTCTGAGGGCCCTTCCAGCTCTAGATAATAATAACAATAATGATAAACTTAATAATGATGATGATGATGATAGCATTTATATAGCATGTTAAGATTTGCAAAACACTTTACAAATATTGTCTCATTTGATCCCCACAACAACCCTGGGAGATAGGTTCTCTTATTATCCTCATTTTACAGATGAGGAAATTGAGGCAGACAGGTTAAGAGACTTGCCCAGGGTCACATGGCCGATTGAAAGTCTGTCTCCTGGATTCTAAATCCTGTGCCCTATCTACTGCAGCGCTTAGATAATTATCATCCTAAAATAATTGGGGGAGGGCACTGTTGCATCTGGGGAAACAGTCGTTTGGGTTAATGCCTCTGTGGAGGTACTTGTGTTGAACTTTGAAGGGAGCTGGGGCTTCCAAGTTTCAGAGGTGAGGGAGGAACGTACTACAAACATAGGGATTAAGGGTGGGGGTAAAGGGGCAGCTCATCCAAAGGCAAAGAGACCAGAGATGCAAGGTTGTATGCAGGGATCACAAGCAGGGCAGGTTGGCCGGAGCACAGTGTTTGAATCAGTCATGTGTAATAAGCCTGGGAAAGATTGCCAGCTAGAGCCAGATGGCTAAGGCCTGTGCATGTCAAATGCAGGAGTTTGTACTTTATCTTAAAAGCAATAGGAAGCCATTGGAACTTTTAGAACAGAGGACTGATCTGGTCAGACCCGTGCCAGTGGTATCGGAGGCTTTTAGGGGACCAGATGAATTGGAGAAGGAAGGGAATAGATGTTTTATTAAGCATCCACATGTCAGGCACCATCCTAAGCACTTTACGAATATCTTATGATCCTGACAACAGCCCTGGCAAGTAGGTGCTATTATGATCCCCATTTTATATCTGAGTAAACTGAGGCAAACAGGGTCACACACCTAGTAAGTGTCTGATGCCAGATTTGAAATCAGGTTTTTCTGACTCCATACCCATTGCTCTACCCACAATACCAGCACTTAGCATGGTGTCTGGCACATAGTAGGCACTTAATAAATGATTATTGATTGATTATCCTGCCTAGCTACCTTAGGAGAGATGAGAGAATGGACTCAGAGGAACAAAGGTGGAACCCTCCACTCTTCCCACTATGTCAGGCTGTCTCTACCATCAAGAATCATAATATAAGAAATAATGCTCCAGGGCATTTATGACCTAGTTTTTCTTCAAAGAATGTTCAATGTTGTCATTTTCATGACATCTGCAAAATTGGTACAATAATATTTGCACAATCTAGTTCACCAAAGTTGTTATGAAGAAATCAGGTTGTTGTGAGGAAATCCCTTTATAGACCTTAGAAAGTTATCTAACAACGTATTATTGTTACTAACATCCACAATCGTTCTGTGCCACAAGAGGAGACGCAAAGGCTTAGGGAAAACCTTTGCTCAGATAGCAAGGCTGTGGCAAAACTAGAACCCAGGGCTCTTCCCTAGCTTTTGGATAGGGCTAGGGCTAGAGGCTAGAGGTGAAATCTGAAAACGACTAGGTTCTTTGCTCATTTAAAATATAAGTTATGTGTGTCTGCAACTTAATTCGGCAACAATGGAGGCTCATCAGGGAGCATTGGGCATCGCAACATTTTGATCTAGAAGAGGGACATTAGTTATTATTGGGCAGCCTTGTACAAGCTTAGGAAAATCTGGAGGCTCAAAAGATTTCAACAGCTCTTCCTACCCTCAAGATTGTCGTGGAGATGGCACAACTCCTGGCAGTAATAATAATCAAGAGGCTAGAAAAATACAGCGGTACTAATGGATGTTGTGTTTTCCATCTTTCTTGACACATTTTACTTGCTCCCATGACTTTTTTGCAGCTCCTAGAAAAGCATTGATCTGGGAAGGTTTGGTCTCCATGGGGGCATCATCAGTTACTAAATTGTATAAAAAACAACTTTAGAAGGACAGCCTTCTTCTGAAGAGTGACTTTCCTTCTTGTGGCCTCTCTAAGAGGCACTGTCACTTTGAAATGAGTTTCTCTAGTCCAGACTTATCCAGAAAAGGTGAAAAGACAGCTCTACCTGCACAACCTGTAAATCTTCAGTGACAAATACATTTCTTGGACGATTGCCAGGCAGTTCCTGTCATGCCTAAGTCTGCTGAGTGGTTTCACAGTATGGTTCATATCCTTTCACATTTCTGGAGATGAAATTCAGGGGGTTATGCAAGGAGTTAACCTCTCTATTTTGGTAAAGTGTAGGGAAAATGTACCTATAGAGAGGCATTGGGGTGCAGTAGATAGACAGGTGGCCTTGGAATCAGAAAGATCTGTGATTCATTCTCTGGGTACTGCCTCAGACCCATGATGGCTATATGATCTTGGGTAAGTCACTTAATCACCCAATGATTAAGGCAATTTTCTAAGACTATAAGTTGCTAAATGGGTGTTGATCTGCATTGGTTGGGGAAATTCCTCGTGGGGAGCTGACTATTCCAAAGAAATCTCATTTTCCATTGAAAAGAGCAACAACAAATGCTCCAATCCAATAATGCATTCTTGAATACTCTTCCTCCTTTCAAATACACACTATACATATAGAAATATATGGTAGTAATCAGACCATCAGGAAGGCCAAACCTAGGAAGAAAAGAGATTGTATATTCCATTTAAAAAGATTCCATTTGGGAGACCAATGCTTCTCTTATAATTCAGTTCAGGAAACATTGATTAAGCACCTACTTTTGTAGTACACTGTGATAGGTACTGGGGTGATATGCAAAATTTAGATGGGATGTAATCCCTGTTCCTGTGGTTGGAATGCTGCATCACCTTAATGTTGGGGTCTTGATTTTTTTACCTCAAAGGCAGATTAGTTGTATGTCTTATGAAATTAATCATCAGAGGGTCTATGAACAAAGTTATCACTGTCATTGTTTTTGTAACCTCTGGCCATACAATCTCTCTGACCTCTTAGGTTAGCCTGGCCAGAGCCAATGAACCTTTGATCATTGCTCTCCATCTAAATGCAGAGTTGCAGGCCCTCTCTTTTTCATCTTGGGAGGTGGTTAGGAACCTTACATACACATCCTCTGGGCTCTCAATACCAGCAAATTGACTATAGAACACCTGTAAGTATTCAAGTACTATAAACATATTGTGTGGCAGCATCCACATACATGTAATGGATGATGAAAACAATCCCCTTGAGCCTCTCTAGTCATCACCTATATGTTTCTCCTCACTGGTCTCTTGCTCTTTTGGCATTAAAGCTAACACATATTTGAACTAGATTTCAAAGGCTTCTTCTCAAGGTAAGTGGACTTTTACCCTTGAAAATAGCCATAAAGGAAAAAAAATAACTATCCAAGTCATGAATGCCCCTGTCCCACAGTTCAGAGCCACCTTTTGGTGCCAATGGGTCATGATGTGAAGAAGAGAGCATCTCTGCCTCCAGCAGTCCCTTCAAGTTGACCATGGTCCATCCTTCCTTCTCTATGATGGGCCTCAGTCTGTTTAGCAAGTCTTGGCCAGAAGTAGAATATTTAGTTACTCAAGTCCGAGAACTTCCTTCTCTGGGCCCCTTTCTGGAGATCTGCGAAATCTCCATAGTATCAGGCAATTCACCTATACTGGCTTGCTTGCTGACCCTTACATGTAACACTCCCATTTTCTGACTTGGTATCTTTGCACTAACTGGATTCCATGCCTGGAGGAGAATAAACAGGATTGGGAAGTTGCAACATTCTTTAAAAAACTCTTAAGTTTACCCTTAAGCTCATCCATCTCTTTAACACCCATATTCTTCCAGTAATGATATATTGCTTTGAGTTATGAAACCCTATGGTTTCCAAAGAATTGAAGCTGAGAATCACTCAGAAGAGATTTGAGAAGCATGTGGTAGCCATAAGCAGACTATAAATGCATAGATCATATATAGACATGCATACATACATAATATGTACATATCCACACATATATACATATGCACATATATGCATATGAAATATACAGTATAAGAGGTATAAAGGAAGTCATCAAAGAAATGTATGATCAAAAATGAAGGTGGACCAGTCACACAATGAGATCAAAGAATAACTGACTGATAGTCCATATGCCCTCTGCAATGTGAAAAGGATGCAAAAGGTCTTCAGCTTATTGGATGGACTTCAAGGGGAATTTGTGGAAAGATATGCCTGAGAGATGCCTAGGATGGGCAGACATTGATGGATTGCAGGACCATCCACATAGTGAGGTCACAGGTCTGTTTGAGTGTCAGAGCACCATGTGCAAGGCCCTGTACTAAATGTTTGGGTGATACAAAGAGGTAGGAGATATGACCCTCACCCTCAATTTGATTACCATCAGATCATTTTATAGGTGAAACAGGTAATCTTACTAACCTTATGGTGACTTCTTTTATAAAGCAAATATTCCCCAATTTGTCTCTACTAAATCTAGACTCTTGTGTTCTAGGTTTATTTTGAATGCGGTATACCTGCTACATAAGTAACCCCTGTGTTTCTGGTAGTCTTTCAGCAGGATGGCCCATTCCTTTTATTCATGACTTTATTATAGCAAATTAGCCAGCTAGTCAGTCAAAGGGTAAGTAGAGTAGGTAGCTTGTAGCAAGGAACCGAAGTTTGAAAAAAACAACATGGTGTTCACTTTTTTTCTTTTTGCATTGAACTATAATTTCATTGTTATAGGAAATTCTTGATAAGGAAGCTCCTTCTACCAATTGGCTCTGCAACTTAAAGTAGAGAATTACCTGGGGCTTTAAGAGGCTAAATGACTTTCTGTGGATCATGAAGCCAGTGTATATCAAAGGACTCGAACTCAGGTCTTCCTGACTCTGAGATCAGACTTCTGCTCCATATTCCATACTGACCACCTCTCTGTATCCACCTTATGGATATAGAAATTGAGCTTTTACTTTCGTATTTCCTTGTTCTTTCCTCAGATTTGACTATTTAAGCTCAATATGAGTCAACAGAGGAATATGGCAGCCAAGACCTAGTGAATGAATGAAAAAGCATTTATTAGGCACTGACTGCGTGACAAGGTATTGTGCAATCATAAAAAAGCAAGACAGTCTCTGCGCTCAAGGAGCTTGCATTTTAATAGGAGGAGCCAACAAATATAGGGTAACGGTAGTCGCAGGGAAGGTGAGTGGAGCCAAAGGGCAATGAACTGACACGTCCTTCCCAAGAACGGTAGTGTTGATTTTACCACTGTTCCCAAAGTTAAAGGTAGAAGAGCAGCATGAGAAAATGGCCAGAGAACAATAGCAAGTGTGGTGGGTGTGGGTCAGGCTAGTTTTAGAAAACTCTTACCAGGGTGCCAGGAAGCTGGAGCTAGAGTGTCTGGTCAAAGGTGAGAAGATAGGGCATCAAGAATGAGGAAGGTGGGGGCAGCTAGGTGGCGCAGTGAGTAGAGCACTGGCCCTGGAATCAGGAGGACTGGAGTTTAAATCTGGTCTCAGACACACGTAATAGCTGTGTGACCTTGGGCAAGTCACTTAACTCCAATTGCCCTGCCTTCCCTCCTCCCCCAAAAACCTAAAAACAAACAAATAAAAAAAGAATGAGGAAGGTGATAGTATTCTTGTATTCCACCTTGGTCAGACCATATATTTGTGGAGGACACATTTTAGGAAGGACATTGATGAAATGGAGAGGGACCAGAGGCAGGCTAACAACCAAAGGCCCTTCATATGAAGATTGGTTAAAACGATTTGGGGGATGTTTCATATGGAGAAGAGAAAATATAGGAATGAGGGGAAAGCATAAAATCTGTCTTCAATTATTTGGAGAACTGTCATGTTCAAAGGGTTAACAATGGGTAGAAGTTGCAAAGAAATAAATTTAGGTTTGATATAAGGGAAAGAGTCCCTTGTGATCAGAGGCATTAAGAAATGCTAGATTGGGAGATAATGACTTTCCCCTTATTAGAGATCTTTAAGTAAAGACTGTGTGGTCACTGATCAGATATGTTGGTGAGAAATTCTTTTTCCACCTACAGGTTAAAAGAGATGATATCCAATGTTCCATTCGATGCTGTGATTCTAAAATTACCCATTGGAACTGATAGCTTTTCTTGGTAAGCCTACCGCCAAATGAGAGCTGTTTTTGAAAGTACTGAGTTTCTCTTTCTCTCTCCTCTTTCCCCTCCAGTGTTTCCAAATTAACTGCTAGAACCCTCAGAAAGCCACCCTACTGAGTTAAATAAAGTGGCAGTGCAGTCAGAGTTACACACCAGGTCTGCTTCATTCAATTTTCTGTCTCCCTTCACGGTTTCTTTCAGGCACAACTAGCCTTTGCCATTTGTGTTTTCTTTTAAAATTTCATGCTTAGTTTCTCCTGGGGTTTGGAGCTTTGTATCATTTATTAAGGACATTTTAAAAGAGGAAAAATAAACAACACACCTCTCCCACTCCATTGGTCGACCTTGAGCAGTGGAATCTGGGTTGTTAACCTTCATTCGATGTTGCAAAATTTTGGCTTCTCTGTTTGGCAGATGGAGTTTCTTTAACACTGTGGTTGAAGATGCTACCAGCCTTTTGCAGCTCCTAGATTACCATAGGCTACCTAATATTGAGCTAGCATCATCAGCATAATTTCATTTTCATTTGATAGGATGGGTAGAATTGTATCCAGAGAGTCTCATGGTACTAAGTGAAGCCAGGGTTCATCATGGCTGCATAAATTATTTTTCTCCGTTCCTTCAGGGAATCTGAAATTGGTATCATCTGAGTAAAAGCAATTCTGCTTTCAACAGAGGCAATTCCTAATCCTGCCATCTGCTCTGCCTGATTTCCATATTGGTATGAGGAAAAGATTGGATTTTTTTTAAAGCTTAGTGCTTTTTGAACATAAGGAAACATGCCACTTTAATATAAAAAAAAATAAAAGGCATCTCTCAGATTAAATACGATGGAATTCAGCCTCAGGTCTACCCATATAGTCAAGAAATGGTTGAATTTTTCTGCCTTCATTATATCATGTCCTCTGGTACAATCAGCATCAGGAGCTCATCCACCCATTCAATGATCCCCTCCCACAATTTTCTGTTCATTTATTTACTTGTATCCGACTCTTTGAGACTCCATGGACCATACTGCCCATATGGTTTTCTTGGCAGAGGTACTGGAGTGGTTTGCCATTTCCTTCTCTATCCTTTGCCCCCTCCCTCCAATAATTACTGTGTATTTACTTTACAGGGTACTTGGTGTTTCTTCACAGTAGATTGTAAGTTTCTAGAGGGCAATGGTTGTTCTATTTTTGTCCTTGAGTTAGAGCACCTGATTTTGAATGTTAGCTCTGCCAATTACTATCTGTGTGAACTCAGGCAAGTCAATCAACTGCTATGGGCCTTAGTTTCTTCATCTATAAAGCAAAGGGGTTGTACTAGATACCTAGAAGGTCACTTCAAACTCTAAGTTTATAACTCTATGATCCTACAACCTAGCATATACTACCCAGAACATTTAGGTACTTAATACATCCTTGCTGAATGGAATTGAAATCACAGCTAGCAGACTTTGCTTCTGTCTATCTTGGCAGTGGGAATGTTCATTTCTAGAAGATCCTGGAGCTTTTGGAAATTCAGGATACTTTTAAATCCACTGTCGTGTTTTTTAAAAAAGGATTAATATATTTTTCATTTTCAACACTCACTTTTATAAGATTTTGAGTTCTAAATTTTTCCCCTTCCCTCCCTTCTCCCCTCCCCAAGAGCAATCTGATATAGGCCACACATGTATAATCACATTACACATATTTCCACGTTAGTCATGTTGTGAAAGAAGAATCAGAACAAAAGGCAAAAACTATGAGAAGGAAAAAAAGAGAGAAAACAGTATGCTTCTGTCTTCAGACTCCATGGTTCTTTCTCTGGCGTGGATAGTGTTTTCCATCATGAGTCTTTTAGAATTGTCTAAGATCATTGCATTGCTAAGAAGAGCTAAGTCTATCAAAGTTGGTCACTGCACAATGTTGCTGTTACTGTGTACAGTGTTCTCCTGGTTCTGCTCGCTTCACTCAGTATCAGTTCATGTAAATCTTTCCAGGTTTTACTGAAAGCTGCCTGGTCATCATCTCTTAGAGCACAATGGTATTCCATCACATTCATATACCATAGCTTGTTCAGCCATTCCCTGATTGATGGGCATCCCCTCAAGTTCCAATTCTTGGCCACAACAAAACGAGCTGCTATAAATATTTTTGTACATAAGGGTTCTTTTCCTTTTTTTTATGATCTCATTGGGATACAGATCTAGTAGTAGTATTGCTGGGTCAAAGGGTATGCACAGTTTTATACTCCTTTGGTCATAGTTCCAAATTGCTTTCCACAATGGTTTAAATCCACAATTGTTATGAAGAGATCTTCCTAACACCAAAGATTAGACTTGTGTCTCTCAGTATGACTAGTCCTCACATTCAGGAAATTCTCCAAAAGAAGTTAGGTCAACAATTTGGAATTTCAAATATTTGAACTAGATAAATAAAGATGTACAGTCTTAGTCTCCACCATCCCTAACTCATCACATAGCTCCTCCATGATACAACATAAAGCACATTGGCTCAAGAGTCAGAGGACCTGGGTTCAAATCACCCTTCTGTCACTTACTGTCTGTGTGACTTTGGGTCTCTTCCTTGGGTCTCAGATTCTTCTTCTTTAAAACAAAAGAGTTGAAATAGCTGCCCTCTTGAGTTTCCCTCTAACTCTAGCATTAATGATCCTATTTTCCTATCTATGCCCATCAAAGACTAAGGCAGTAGATTGTTTCACAGGGCTATAAAGAGAACTAATATGGGACTCCTTTTATAACGAGCCTTTCACCAAAGTCCTTCTTGATGCTTTATATTGAGGTGACCCTAGGTTTCTGAAGGCCTTTCCAGTGGAGAATTGGCTCTGGAAGGCTCTATCAAGATGAAAAGGAGTGAGTAATATAATAGCTAACATTTCTACAGTCCTATAAGGTTTGCAAAGTCCCTTATATCCATTATCTCACGTGAACTTCACAAAAATCCTGTGAGGGTCATGCTATCAATTATCCTCATTTTATAGATGGCAAAACTGAGACGGGGAGGTTCAGTGATTTTCCCAGGTAAATGTCTGAAGAAGAATTTGAGCTTAGGTTTTCCTGACTGCAAGTCTAGCACATGATTCAACGAACCCTGTAGCTGCCTGTTGAATGGGAGTACAATGAGGGCCTGCATGTCTGTCATCCAAGGACCAGCCTAGTTAAATTAGGAGAGGCTCATTTCTAAAATATACAGGGAACTGAGCCAAATATATAGGAATACAAGCCACTCCCCAATTGAGAAATGGTCAAAGGATATGAACAGGCAGTTTTCAGAGGAAGAAATTAAAGCTATCTGTAGGCATATGAAAAAATGCTCTAAATGACTGCTGATTAGAGAAATGTAAATCAAAACAACTCTTAGATACCATATCCCTCCTGTCAGATTGGCTAAAATACTAAAACAGGAAAATGATAAATGCTGGAGAGGATGTGGGGAAATTGGAACATTGTTACATTGCTGGTGGAATTGTGAGATGATCCAGCCATTTTGGAGAGTAATTTGGAACTATGCCCAAAGGGCCATAAAAATGTTCATACGCTTTGACCTAGCAATACCACTTCTAGGGTTGTATCCCAAAGAAATCACACAAGCGAGAAAAGGACTCATATGTACAAAAATATTTATAGTGGCTCTTTTTGTGGTAGCCAAGAATTGGAAATCAAAGTGATGCCCATCAATTGGGGAATGGCTGAACAAGCTGTGGCATATGAAGGTAATGGAATACTATTGTGCTATAAGAAATGGGGATGATACGGACTTCATAACAACCTGGAAAAACTTACATGACATAATGCTGAGTGAGCGGAGCAGAGCCAGGAGAACATTATACACAACCACAGATATATGGATTCTGTGAGGACCAACCCTGACAGACTTTGCTCACCTCAGCAACACAAGGTACAAAGACAACTCCGAAGGACTCACGATGAAGAATGCTATCTACATCCAGAGAAAGAACTATGAGTTTGAATGCAGATTGAGGCACACTTCATGTTCGCCCTTTTCCCCACCTTTTTTTCTTCTCTTTTGTTTTTGTTTTTGGGTTTGTTTTTTTTTTGGTTCTGTTTCTCCTTTCTCATGATTCATTCCATTGGTCATAATTCTTCTCCACAACTTGACTAGTGTATAAATTAATTAAATGCGAAGTTGTACGTGGTAGTTATATGAGATTCCATGCCGTCTTGGGGAGGGAGGGGGGAGGGAGGGGAGAAAATCTGGAACTCAAAATTATGTAGAGCCATGTGTTGCAAACTAAAAATAAAAATAAAATAGATAAATAAATAAATAAATTAGGAGAGGCTAATCCGGGGGTGAAGAATTTGTGGTGTTGAGGCCACAGGCAGCCCTCTAGGTCCTCCAGTGCTGCCCTTTGACTGAATGCAAACTTCATAGAACAAATCCCTTTAATAAAAGGATTTGTTCTATAAACTTGGACTCAGTCAAAAAGCCACACTCAAGGACTTAGAAGGCCACATGTGGCCTCGAGGCTGCAGATTCCTTACCTCTGGGCTGGTCACCAACTTGGCTTCAGGGTCATAGATGTTTTGGCCCTAGCAACTTTCTAAGATCATCTACTAATCTAGAGGAGCTGTAGCCTGTATTAGCAGAGGAAATGCGCATATGAATGAAATCTTAGGTCCTTGAAGTGTTAAAGTATTTATTATGGAGAATGATGAATGAATGAATAGCATTTTAAAGCACTTAGTACGTGCCAAATTCTGTGTTAAGCACTGAGCATACAAGTAGGAAGGGCAGCTAGGTGATGCAGTGGATAGAATGTCAGGCCTAGAGTCAGGAAGGCCTGCGTTCAAATCCAGCCTCAGAGACTTACTAGCTGTTGCGACCCGGGGCAAGTCACTTAACTCTGTTTGCCTCAGTTTCCTCATCTGTCAAATGAGCTGGAGAAGGAAATGACAAACCACTTCAGTGTCTTTGCCAAGAAAACCCCAAGTGAGGTTATGAAGAGTTGGATGTGACTGAAACGACTGAACAAGAACATACAAATAGGAGAGACAGAGAGAAGAGACAAAGACGTAGACACTGAGAGAGAGACAGAGAGAGAGAGAGAGAAAGAGAGAGAGAGAGAGAAAGATGGACAGAGACACTGAGAAAGATAGAGATACAGAGATGGAGAAACAGACAGAGAGAAGAGACAAAGACATAGACACTGAGAGAGAGACAGAGAGAGAGAGAGAAAGAGAGAGAGAGAGAGAGAGAGAGAGAGAGAGAGAGATGGACAGAGACACTGAGAAAGATAGAGATACAGAGATGGAGAAACAGACAGAGAGAAGAGACAGACAGAGAGAGAGACAAAGAGAGGGAGGGAGGAGGAGAGAGAGAGAGTGGGTGTCCCTGTTCTCAAGGAACTCCTATTTTAATTAGAGAAGATAGCACTTGTAAGAGTTCAGGATAGGTAGTAGGGCCCAAAAGTCCCAAGGGCTTCATGCTGGGGCAGATGGTGAGGCCTGGGTGTTTTTAGGATGCAGTGGCAAAGACAGGGAGTATTCCACCTTATCAGAAGGTCTATAGTTGTAGAAACTGAGGAGGAGAAATCGTTTGAATGAGGGTAAAGATCTATGGTCCTATTACTCTACTGCATTTCTTGGCCATAGTGTAAGGAAGCTATTCAACATGTATGTGCAGTGGGGACACCACATAATCGATTCAGCTGAATATAGCTCCCCTGCCTCTGAGTTGCCCATGGCTGTCCACCGGGCAAGCATCAACCATCTCGACAGAGAAGGCTCTTGTCAGTCTTATTTTATAGTTTTACATTCTTCAGTTTTACATTATAGTTGTTGGGTACTATTGTTACAGAGGAGAAAGTGACCAAAATTACACCACATTTAGAATCAGGGAATGCTGACTCCCCAATTCCCCTGTGCCTGTCACTCCTCCTTCCTGAGCATGCACAGATTCAAGTGAGTTTTGAGGTCACCAGAATCTCTCAGGGGTATTTATAACCTTGTAATTCACAGTTACTTTACTGTTTCACATACTGTACATTCTGACATTCCTCCTCACCGTCTCCTGATTGTAGCAATTGGCTGATGAGTCAACCCTTTACATTCCTGCAGCTTGTGAGTGTATAACACATTTACTCTGGGGGCAATTATGTTTCATTCCACTGCAACTTAACAACTGTAAAGCAGAGGGAAGCTTAGCAATGCGTGGCATGCCGTGCAATAAAACCGACTGTAAAACCTTGGCCAGGGAGTGATAGTGACCACATCCATGTTTTCCTCTTATCCTTTTAGTGGATGCCTTGCTGTAACAGGAATGGTTTGAGGACAGAATTCAGAATAGGGTGACTCCATTTTGGTTTCTGTCCAGAGGTATCTATCACTTAAAGTAGCAGAGCGACCGTGCCACATAGTAGGTGTGTCTCTAACACGGAAGCAACATGGTATAATATAAACAGTATTGGACTCAGAGCCTCTGGGTTCAAATATACATAGTAAGTGTGTTTAGATATGGGAGCATATTCCCTGGCTCTCAGTGCCCGGGGCAAAGCCCTAGCTGCCCTCTGCTAGTCCTGGCTCTTGCTCCAGAGTATTGATTTAGTTCCAACTCAGTTTAAGAGTAATTATGTGCAGGATTTTAACAAAATGTTCTAAGCTTAACGACCATGACCTAGATACTTGAAAGTAATAGAAAGTATATCTAGATACACTTATTGTGTATATTTGGCTAAGTTACATACATACATACACACTACTACCACTACTACCACCACCACCACCACTACTACTGCTACTACTACTACTAGCTGACACTTGAAGATTGAGAAAGTGCTTTACCAATATTATCTCACTTGATCCTCACAAGAACCCTGGGAGGTAGGGGCTATCATGATTCTTCTCATTTTATAGTTAAGGAAACTGAAGCTAAGAGAGCTAGCTATGTGCTCGGGGTCACATAGCTAATAAGTGTTTGAGGGAAGATTCAAACTCAGGTCTTCATGATTCCAAGTCCAAAACTCTCTCCACTATGTCACTCAGCTGCCATTTAACACTCCCAGGACTCAGTTTCCTCCTCTGCAAAATGAGGGGACTGAATTAAATCAACTCTAAGACCTCTTCCAATTCTAGATCTAATTCCCTATGACTTTATAGCATGGGGAAATGACAATGATGTGGTAAGGTGCAGAGTTACAACTAAGTATTCTGGTGCCTGAGGAGAATTCAGTTGTATGTGTGCGTGGTGTGTCTGTGTGTGCATGCATGTGTGCATGTGTGTGGATGCGTGTGTGCATGTGCATGCGTGTATGTGTGCATGCACATGTATGTGTACATGTGTGCATATGTGCGCATGTGTGTGGATGCGTGTGTGCATGTGCATGCGTGTATGTGTGCATGCATGCACATGTATGTGTACATGTGTGCATGTGTGGGCATGTGCGTGTGGTATGTGTGTATCGTGTGGTGTGTGCGTGTGCAGTGTGTGTGCGTGCATGTGTGTGTGTGTGTGTGTGTGTGTGTGTTGAGGGGATGGGGAAGTGCGGTTAGGTTTTGAGGTTGAGGTAGACCAGCAAACTGGAGATAAATGTCATGCAGCTTGAGGAGGTAGAAGAACTAGGCAGTCAGAATGTTTGAAAGGCCCAGGGGTTGGGGTAGAGAAGGCCATGAGCTAGACACTGAAGTCATTAGGCCATAATTTTGGTAGTCACCTGTTGTTCTGGTAGTGAAGTATATATGAAGAAGTTAGGATACTGAGTTGGGGTGGGGCAGTGGCCAGGTAGGAATAGTGGCTATATTGAGTCTGGGGGCCTGTGGTGTGGTTAAAGCTAGACTATGTGGTTAAATCAGGACATGCCTGCTGTTCAGTGGGGCCCATAAGGAAGTTAAAATATTGGGGTTGGGACAGCTTTATTAGGATTCCACCATTAGGACTCTAGGGATAGCAGCCTGGGGACCAGTTAAAGGTTTAGACGCTCTATAGTAGGATGGAGGGGAGAGGAAGGCAGCATGTTCCCTGGCTCTCAGTTCCTGGGGCAAAGTTCTAGCTGACCTCTGCTACTCCTGACTCTTGCTCCAGAGTTTCAGCTCAGTTTCAGCTCAGTTTAAGGGAGATTTTATGCAAGATTTTAATAAAATGTCCTAAGCTCTGATTAACAACCATGACCTGGATACTTGAAAGCAACAGAAAATAAGTCATTAATAACGAAAGGAAGATAATATGCTGTTCGGAAGTCCTGGCCAGCTTCGATATTAGAATTAAGCTTTTCTATTTACTGTGTGCTTACCACAGAAATTCCACCTAGGATTTACATTGCAATTTTCTTTTAAGAACTGAAAAGATTTTATATTTATATATTTTATTCTCATGAAGCAAATTTCACAAACCCGCTTAGAGATGAGGAAAAGAAAGTATGGAGAGGCAAACAAACAAACTCATCTCTGATCAAGCAGGACTTGACTAAGTCAAGGCACGTTGACAAGCACTTATTTAGTGCTTATTCTATGCCAGGCACTGTGCTAAGCACTGGGCAATACAGCCAGCTGGTATGTTCAATTGGATATTTGCTACTAACAGTGTTTCTAACTTTTCTGGATTGCTTCTCATCCAGAACTCCTTCAGGGAGAAAGGTTTCAGGGTTTCCTTCCTTTATCCTCCTCCTCCATAACAACAGACTAACTTTGGACTTTAAAAGGTGTGTTGTTGGGATTTACTAGTAAGCATAAAAGGGAAAACATGAAAGAAGTAACAGAAAGGAGAGAGATTGTAAAAGATGAAAATGATAATGGTTTTACAAATTAGAAAGATACTTATACTTTAGTCCCAAGTCTTAGCATAAACTGTAAGTCATTAGTTTTGTTCCTCAGGCTTCCTACCAAGGCTTTTAAAAAAAATTTTTTTTGGAGGTAAAGTCTTGACCTTATATTAACTCAAACCTAACTCTCAGAGGTAGAGTCAAAAAGGTAGAGCAGAAGGAGGGAATATAGCAAACTCTTTCCAGCTCTCAGCAACTCCAAACAGATCTAGAAAATGCCCTGGACTGAATTCTGATCAGAAAATCCAAGAAAAAAAATCACAGCAAAACACTTCCCCAGTTCAGGTCAGCATAGGGAGAGAGACAGAGAGGTCTGCAAACATTAGGTCAGTAGGGACAGCGTCTGGCCCTGAACAATTTATGGAGTACTTCTGTTCAGGGAAAGGAGTAACCTAGGGCAATGTGTACTGGGGTAAAAGGAAGTCCTACATTCACCAGAGAGGAGCCTAAACTTGTGTAAGATGCAGTAACTGGTGCCAATTGGCAGCTCTATCACTCGGTTCCCAGTTCTGGACCACAGATCCAGGGTGGAATGAGGAGGGGACCTAGACCTGGGGGTGACATTTCAGGGTGAAGAGCAATTATAGGACCTAGCCTATGTACTTGCGTACTGAGTAAGTTTAGAAGCAAGTGGCAGTTGTGTGACTCAGACCCAAGGAGGAGAATGGGGTCTCGATTTTAAATCCTAGTCCAATCTGAAGCTGGTGAAGGAATAACCTGGGCAGGAATACCAGACCAAAGGGAAACCTTCAGTTCTGTCACTCTGAACCAGCAGAGCTTTCCAGTTGCCTGATAGTGGCAGAGTCCAGCAAAGGTCTACTGGAACTACAAACAAGTCAAGCCCACAGATATATTGCCCTCAACTAAATGCAGGTCAGGAACTTGCAGTGCTCAGAATGGGGGGGGGTAGTGACCAGATTTTGCCCAGGATTAGACCACTGTGGAAGGAAAGAAATGTATATTTATTAATCACCTACAATATGCCAGGTATTGTGCTCAGTACTTTACGAATATTATCTCATTTAATCCTCACAACTGTGGGGGGTAGGTACTGTTATGATTCCCATTTTGCGGTTAAGGGAACCAAGGCAAACAGAGGTTTGAGGGACTTTTCCTGGATAACACAGTTAGTGAGTGTCTGAGTTGGGATTTGAACAAGTCTTTCTGACTTTGGGCCCAGAGTTCTATCACATGTGCTACCTAATACATTTGAGAGCACTGAAATCTTGCAGGTCCCCAGTCTGAGTTGTCTCAGAGATCCTGGAATAACACAACACTCAATACTCCAAGAAAGCAATAGCAAGACTAGTCCAGACATTCCCATCAGAGGTGCACGGGGCCTGATCCAAACATAAGGTTGGAAGTCAGGAAGTAAGCTAGAAGAAAGAGGAAGGAAAAGAATTCCACCATAAAGTGCTATTATGGTAACAGGGATGCTCAGGGTCACAGCTAGTGTCTGCAACTAAGAGACAAATCTAGAAGAAGAGAATGACTCCAAAATAATTATAAGCAAACCCCCTAAGAAAAAACAACTTTGGCATAACTTCAAATATTATTTTTGAAAGAGATAAAACGAGAGTTTTTAAAAAAGAGTTTAAAAGGTTTTATAAATTAAATGAAAGAAAAATAATTGGAATAGAAATGAAAATTATGGAAGAAAGATGTAGAAAAGGAATTAATAACGTATCATAAGAGGTACAGAACCTTGCTCAAGCGACAAACTCCCTGAAAATTAGAATGGACCAAATAGAAGCTTTTTACTCCATGAGATGTTAAAGAATATTAAAACAACGTCCAAAGACTGAAAAACTAGAAGAAAAAGTAAATTATCTCATAGCAAAAAACAACTGACTTGGAAAAGAGATCAAGGAGAAGCAATTTAAGAACCACTGTAGTGCCAAAAAGTCATAATAAAAAAGAGGAAATTTTTAATAGAAAACTGCCCAGATCTCTTAGTCAATCCAGAAACAGAAAGAATGCAATAGTCACCTCCTGAAAGAAAGTTCAAAATGAAAACTTCTTCCAGGAACATTATAGCCAAATCTGAAGTTTCCAGGTCAAAGAAAAAATATTCCAAGCAGAAAGAAAGAAAATTCAAGTACTGAGGAGCCACAGTCAAGATCACACATAACTTAGTAACCACAACTTTAAGGGACCAGAGAGCTTGGAATACGATATTCCAGAAGGCAAAGAATATAGACTTACAACTAAGAATAACTTACCCAGAAAAACCGTATAATCCCACAGCAGGAATAAATAGACCTTTAATGAAATAGAAGACTTGTGCTGTTCCTCACATAAGACAATCCACCTCCCAACTCTGAGCATTTGTACTAGCTATCTACCATGCCCAGAATTCTCTCTCCCTTTATCTTTTCCTTCTGAATTTCCAGATTTCCTTCAAGTCCCAACTAAAATCCCATCTTCTACAGGTAGCCTTTCCCATCCCCTCTTAATTGTAGTGCCTTCCTTCTGTTAAGTATTTCCTATTTATTTTGTATATAACTTTTTTGTACATAGTTGTTTACATGTTGTCTCCCTCATTAGACTAAGCTCCTTAAGGGAAGAGAGTGTCTTTTGCCTTTTTTTTTTTTTGTATCCCTGGTGCAGCACAGTAACTGGCAAATACTAAGTGCTTAATAAATGTTTATTAACTCATCGACTGACTTCCAAGCAGTTCTGATGAAAAGACCAGAGCTTTGTAGAAACTTTGAACTACAAAACACAGGAGTCAAGAGAAACATAAAAAGGTAAACATGAGTGATCACAAGAAACTAAACTAGGATAAATTGTTTACTTTCTAATATGGGGAGATGATACATGTATCTTCTCTGAACACTACCATTGTCAGGGATCCTAGAGGCAGTCTAATTAGACAGAAAGCTTGGGAGTAGCTCTTCTGTGTGTTCTTAGAAGAATGAAAATGGAGGGGAAGAGGAACACATGAGGGAAGGAAAAGGAAAAAAAGGTTAGGGGAAATTCTCACATAACTAAGGAGAGCAAGTAGCAATCTATGCAAATAAGGAGGAAGGTGTGGGGGCATCAGGTGACACTTGAATTTCATTTTCATCTGAACTAGTCAAAGGAAGGAAAAATACACACACAGAGATGGATGCAGAAATAAATTTCAATAAATAGAGAAATGGGAGGGAAAGGGGAGAAAGGAGAGGGGTAAAGTAAGGAGGAGGAGTTTAGATTAAGGGAGAGATGTGTCCTGACTAAAACAAACTCTAACTAAGATTGTATGAAAATATTTATAGTACTGCTTTTTATGGAAAAAAAAAAAAACGAGGGTCGTGCCTTCCTACTGGGAAATGGCTGAGTAAGTTAAGTATATAAATGTGATGGAATACTATTGTGCTATAAGAAATGATGAAGGGGGTGGTTGCAGAGAAACCTGGAATGACCTGTATGTCTGGGCTGGTCCTGCTCTTGCTTTTGTTGAGTATTGAGTGTTGTGTTATTCCAAGATCTGAGGGACAACTCAGGTTGGGGATCTATGAGCTTTCAGTGCTCCCAAATATATTAAGTGGCACAGTGGATGAAGCTCTGGGCCTGGAGTCAGAAAGACCTGAGTTCAAATTCTTCCTCAGACATTTACTAGTAGTGTTATTCAGGACAAGGCACTTAACCTCTGTTTGCCTCAGTTTCTTTAACTATAAAATGGGGATCATAGTAGCACCTACCTCCCAGGGTTACTGTGAGGATCAAATGAGATGATATTTGTAAAGTACTTAGCACAGACTTGCAGAATGAAATGAGTAGAATGGGAGAATAATTTATACAATGATGATAATATCATAAAGATCAGCATAATGATTAACCACCATTCCATTCATGATGAAGAATGCTACCTACCTACCTCCTGGTAGAGAGGTGAAGGACTCAAAGTGCAGAATGAAACATTTTTCAGACATGACCAATGCAGAAATGAATTTTGATTGACTATTCATGTTTGTAACATATGTTTTCTTTTTCTTTCTTAATTGGGTGTGGGGTGGAAGGGAAAAGAGGATTTTTGCTGATTAAAAAATAAAATTTAATTTAAAAATAGATATGTTAAACAAAATATGTGTTTTAAATGTTTTAAATATTCAGTGGGAAAAGCTTTAGTCTCCTTTAAGAAAACTCACTGGAGGGATCACCTTTTTTTTTTCTTTTAAAAATATTCTGAACTTGAATAGCAAAAAGTGAACATTTCTTTATGCATAGAAGAGCACAAAAAAGGATTGTAGACAAAACTGGGAACCTCCACTTCATCCTGTTTGATTTTTTTAAAAGCATACAATAAATTCTACACATTTCTTTAAAAAATAACCCAAAACCCTAGCTCTCATTATGCATTTGGTTGACCAGGCTGATGCAAAATCTGATTCTTTTGTTCTTAGTTATGAGTATGTGAGTTCAGGATTTAGGCAGGATTTATGACAGCCCTTACCTTCAGTAATTTTTAGACTACCTCAGCCTAGCCCATAGGCGGTATGGTGAGTTGATAGATTTGGAGCCAGGAAGATCTGAGTTCAAATCCTGCCTTAGATGCTATATGCCTCTGAACAAGTTACTTGCCCTCTCTCAGCCTCAGTTTCCTAATCTGTAAAACTGGGTTACTAGTAACATCTACTGCAGAGTTGTAATGAGGATCAAATGAGGTACAATATATAAAGTGCTCTGCAAACCTTAAAGCCAGGCCACCATCTGAGAAAGTATTGCTGTCCCTTGTCTCTCCCACTTCCCCCCCCCCACCTTTCTAACTATTAGAACAATCAAAAAGTGAAATTGGATGCTTCGGGAAGTAATGGACTCCTCTCCCTAGAGGTCTTTAAGCAAAGGCTGTGTGACCACTCGTAAGGTATAATGGAGATTCTTGTATACGTAATGTTTTATTGAGGCTCTTTTAAAAAAATATATCATATTCATCTCACAATGACTCCTCACCTCCTAAATAGAACCTTCTTTTGTAGGCATAGTGAAGTAAAACATATTAGTATATTGGCCATGTCTTGAAAAAGTAGACCTCATTCAATACCCATAATCTACTGCCTCTCTCTGCCTTGTTTCACCATCAATTCCCTATAGTTGTGATTGAAGTGATCAGAATTCTTATGTCTTTCAATAACTTTTCCCTTTGAATTATTGCTATCACCATGCAAATTATTCTCCTCACTTTGCTTTGCATCTGTTCACACAAGTCTTCCCAAGATTCTCTGATTTTTTATGTCATTTCTGTCATCACAATAATATTCCATTACATTCATATACAACATTTTTTCAGTTATTTATCAGTCTGGGTATCCTCTTTCCCCCCAACTCTTTGATGCTATGAAAAGTATTATTATAAGTATTTTTGCATATATGATTCTTTCCCTCTCTTTTTTGACCCCCTTGTAGTATATGACAATTTGAAGTATCACTGGGTGAAACAGTATGTATGATTTGTTGACCATTTCAGCATAGTTCTAAATTGTTTTCAGAGTGTTTGGACCAATTACAGTTTCTCTAGTAGGGCATTAATGGGCCTGTCTTCTCACAGTGCTCCCAACATTTACCATTTTCACTTTTTGTCATCTTTGTCAATCTAATGGGTATGAAGTGAAACCTCAGAGTTGTATCACTTCTATTCCTGATGGACCATTGAAGACACTGCTCTTTTCAGGTCCTCTTCTTGTTCCTTTGACTGAGTCTTCTTTCTCACCTTCCCTGGTCCTCTTATTCACTCTGATACCTAAGTGTGGATATCCACTGAAGTTCTATCCTTGGTGAAAGCCCCAAATAATCAGATTAGATTTAATACAACTTATCTTGACTGAATTGAATTCACCTCTGGATTTCTCTTGTAACTCAGATTTTAAGTATGTTTGAAGCTTGGAACATTTGCATAAGATTTCCCATTGGTCTAGAGAGTCTTGTGTAAATGCTCCAGGTCTGATACTAAATTACCTTGTTTTGGAAGGAAAATGTCCAGAGGAGGAGATAGAGTGGGCAGAGAGACCCTGGGAAACCTGACACCATAAAGTCTTTAGAGAATAAAAAATTAAAAAATTTATTTGATGGGGTGGAGTGGTAGAGCAGGGAGTTGTGTATGGAGGTAAAGACAGGAAGGAAAAAAGACTACTAAATTGAACAGATTCTTCCCTTCTCCCTGCTCTTCCCCACTTTCCCTATGCTGAATTGGCCCTTGGGCCTTCTCCCTTATTTCCTGTTGAGGAAGGTATACTAGCATATATTTCCTGGTATTCTGAGATAAGGTTATTTTGTGCTTTTGACAATTGATCCCACACACCTCCTACATGGAATTTGACCTGATATTACAGTTTCTATTCAATAACAATTTATGTTCAAATAACAGATAGAGAATTTCACTTAACATCTTTGTTTATCTAAACATTTGACTAGTGTGGGTGAAGATAGCAAGCATTATCTGGGTTCTTTCTGTGTAGGCTTGCCATGGCATAAATAGATACAGTCACCCAAAAAGAATGGTTTCAGCTTAATAGTTGTCTGGAGCCCACTGATCAATTTGGCTTTAAGCTGAGAAAATAAGCCTCCTCCCTGTTTGTCTGTCAGCACATTATGGTGGAAAGAATACTGAATTGTAGCTAGAGGATCTGGTTTCAAATTCTGGCTCTACTACTACCTGTGAGACCATGGGCAGACCATTTAACCTCTTTGGGCTGTGGGCTTCTCTCCCATAAAATGATGGAGTTGGACCAGGTGACCTTTAAGGTTCTTCCCAACTCTAAATCTATAATCATTTGATTTTTGATCCTCATTCTTTTTGTCTTTTTTCTTCTTCTACCTTTCTCCATGTTTCTTTTCTCTCTGAGAGCCAAAGTAGAGACCCCTTTCCCTATGCTATCTATAATTGTTGCTAGACCCTAGACTACTTTTCTGTGGGGGGTGACTATAGGAAGAAACACAAAGTTTATTCACAACATCATGGGGGCTAAGGAATGATCATAGTCACCAAAGAGTCAAAGTCATTATGTAGAACACTATCCTGATGGTTCTATAATATGATACCTCTCAACCTATCTAAGCGCGGAACCCTAGCCCAAACTTGGTTAATTGATAGCTCTAGAAGTGGCTTGAAGATTACAGTGATGACCAGCTGGTCTCCCCATTGTATTGTTTTTTAACAAAAGTGATAGATTGTAAACTCCTTGAGGACAGGGACAATGTTAATTTTCATCTTTGCATCCTCATCATTCAGTATAATGCCTTGCACAAATTAATTTTGATTGAGCAATCAAAAACATTTATTAGGTACCTATTAACATGTTATTCACTCTTCCAGATACAGAGGATATGAATTTTGATGAATTAAATTGCAGCAATGTAATAAAGAGGCAGGTCTGGGTTCAATGTAAGAGGAGACTTCCTAACAGCTAGAGCTCCCCTAAAGTGGAATTAGTCATCTCCAGAAGTAGTAGGTTCACCATCACCATCACCATCAACAGCACCAGCACCATCACCATCACCATCACCATCACCATCACCATCACCATCACCATCACCATCACCATCACCATCACCATCACCATCACCAGCACTATCACTAGGTCTTCAAGGGGAAGCTAGATGACCACACATCAGGGATTTTCACAAGCTCACAGATTTGGAGCTGGAAGGGATCAAAGGGATCATCTAGTAGTCCAAGCCCCTCTTTTTCATTGGCATAAATTTCCATGTCTAATTGAGAGAGTTTCCAGTAAGGAAACTTAGATATCATTAGATGTCAATGGAGGGAATTCAGGTTTTCCTGACTCCAAGGTCAGCTCGCTAATCATTACATCATACTGTCTTTCAGCCAATCAGTCAATAAACATTTATTAAGTGCTTACTATATGCCAGGCACTATGCTAAGTGCTGAGGATATAAAGAAAGGCAAAAGTCAGTTCCTGTGTTTGAGGCACTCACAGAGGATGCAAATAACTATGTACAAATGACTTATATATAGGATACATAGGAAATAATCAACAGAGGAAAGGCACTAGAATTAAGAAGAATTGGGAAAGGCCTGCTATATAAGGTGAGATTTTAGCTGAAATTTAAAGGAGCAGGAAAGTCAGGAGGCAGAGATGAGGAGGGACAGCATTTCATGCTTGGAGGACAGTCAGCAAAAATACCTAATGCTGGGAGATGGAGTGTCTCAGTCAATGGATAGCAAAGATACACACAAGGATATACACAAAGACAGCAGAGTACTTTGAGAGGGAGGGTATAAGATGAAAGAAGTCTGGAAAGTGGGGGCAGGGGAGGGAAGGAAGCAGGTTATGAAGGTCTTTAAATACCAAATAGAATATTTGATATTTGATCCTGTAAGTAATAGGGAGTCACTGAACTTTATTGAGAAAGGGCTGACATGTTCAGACCTGAGGTCAAGGAATTAAGGTTAGCTTTGCCAGCTAAGTGGAAAATGGACTGGACTACTTGTGGTAGGCAGACAAGCCAGCAGGCTATTGCAATAGTCCAGGTTGGAGGAGATGAGTGCCTGAACCAGGGTCTCTTTATTTTGTAGATGGGGAAACTGAGGCCCAGAGAAGTAAAATCAGTTCCCCAAAGTTATAAAGAAGGGAAGTGGCAAAGCTTGGATTTGATGTCAAGCCCTATTCTCCTCTTATACTACCATGCTGCCTCTCCCTTGGAAGAAAGGATTCCTGCTCTAGAACAGGTTGAACAAGATAGACAAGATCTCCTCACCCGAGATTCTGTGATTTGGGGGGGGGGGGGCTCAGATACAGTGTATATCTCAGATAAGAGTCTGGGAGTCTAGACTCCCCCAGTTTGTCAAACTGATAGTGGTTACACACGTACAAGATGACCCTGCTCCTTGAAGACTACCAACCCTTAACAATACACATGGACCAGCAGATCCTCACAATCACACCCATGCTCTGGGAGCACATATCACCAAACTCCCTGCCTAGAGGCAACTGATGATGCAGTGGATAAAGTGCTGGGCCTGAAATCAGAAAGTTCAGTTGTTTTCAGTCATGCCTGACTCTCCATGACCCCATTTGGGGTTTTCTTGGTAAAGATACTGGAGTGGTTTGCCATTTCCTTCTCCAGCTCATTTTACAGATGAGAAAACCAAGGCAAACAGGGTTCAGTGACTTGCCCATGGTCACCTAGCTAGTATATGTCAGAGACTAGATTTGAACTCAGGGAGATGAGTCTTCCTGACTCCAGGCCTGGCACTCTATCTACTGTGCCACCTAGCGAAGTTCAAATCTGGCTCCATAAACTGACTAGTTTTGGGATCCCAGGTATGTCATTTAACCTTTATTTATCGCAATTTATTAATCTGTAAAATGGGCATCATAATATGCATCTACCTCTCACAGGTGTTGTGAGGATCAAATGAGATAAAAATTAAGTGCCAGTGCCTGGTGCACAGTAGGTACAATATAAATGCTTATTCCCTTCCCTTTCCCTCTCTTTCCTTATTTATCTTTGTATTTTCCCCACTACCTCATTGAGTTCCCTATGCATCCTTCAGTACTTCAGCACTTTAAAGAAGCTGTGATTTCCTCAGTATGGACATTCCCTTCACTGATACAAATGACAACTCCTCCATGCCCAAGTTAATGATTTCAGTAGTTACTTGGCAAAAAAAAAAAAAAATCACTTAGTGGCCAGCTTTCAGGTGATAAACTTCTGTGAACTTAGCTTGGCCTTGGATGACAGATATACAAAGTCCATGCTCAAAGCCTTTCCAGTATGGTAAGACCTACCACAGCTTATACTCCAGTGGCATAATCTTCAAGAACCCAAGGTCACCTCCATACCACAATAAAGCAACAGAATAAGTCCTTAGAGCATAGCTCTGAACACAAGATACTTCACCCCTGCAGCCCCTTCCTCTGATAGGATGGCTTTTCCCAGCCTCTATTTAAGGAGAGTGCCCAGGCCAGCTATGTATTTATTTCTCACTGGGCTATGCTCTAGACTTCTCCAAAGGAAGTTTTGACCCCTGGGCTGGGCACCTTCCTTCCCTTCCCCCCACCCTATTCTTTTTCTTTTTATGTGTTCTCTCTCACCCCGTGTCACCCCCCCACCCCCACCCCCGCCCATGCCCCACCTTCTCCATTAGAATGTAAGCTCCTCAGGGCTTAGCACAGTACGTGGAACCTAACAAATGAATGTTAACTGACAGAAGGTGCTTAATAAATGTTGAATTTATCAGTGAACGCTCCTTTGAGCTGTTGTTTGAAATCCTTGATCCTGGGCTGGGGACATGACAATCATGCACCATGAGGACACGATCGGGATCCTCAGTAAAGGATGCTTCACATGGTCCAATGGTCCTGAGCTATCTATTGGTCCTCATTCTGCTCTGGGAGGGGGGTGGGGTCGAGAAGATTCAATAAACACATACTGTTTGAAGCCAGGCAAACAGAAAGATTGGGGCTGTCCATCATGGTATACTCATGTGCAGAGAAGTCAGTCTTGAAATGGGATGATAACACATAGTTAGTCCATTTGTGGGTTGTTCCAATTGTCAACACACAGCAGAAACATTACTCCAGCTGTCTGGGCTGACTGCCTTGTTGATTCTCGAGAGAATGACTAATAGAGTTAGATGATCCCTCATTTACCCCAGAAGAAAGCCCAAACAATCTCCTTAAATTACATAATCAGACACAGCCTTAGAGGAACTTCAAGGCTGGGCTGGTGCCTTTCTGTTCCACTCATGAAGTCAGACTGAGATTTCTGGCTGATGCTTCAAGTGCGTTGACCTCCTTTGGAGAGGAGCAGAGAAATTGCAGAGGGACAGCAGTGACAATACTCCAGAGACCGATTTCTCTGCATCTGGAGCAACGTGGTGTGGAATGCCGAGCTGCTTCTCTCAGTTGAGCAGCTGGGAGATATGAGAGTTCTGCTTGAAAATGCATGACTTGCAGTCTGTTATTATTCTCTCTCTCTCTTAGAGCCTTCTTTTTCTAGGGAGCTTGAGCCTTAATTAAAGGAAGTAAACATTTATTAAGCACTTACTATGTTTGAAGCACTGTGCTAAGCCATTTTACAAATATTATCTCATTTTGATGCTCGCAGCAACCACAGATAAAGAAGCTAAGATAGATAGGCAGAGGTGAAGTGACTTGTCCGGGATCAGTCAGCTAGGAAGTGTCTGGGGCCAGACTTAATCTCAGGTCTTTCTGACTCCAGGCCCAGGGCTCTTTCTATTGTGTCACCTGGATCCTTCTAACTAAAGACTCAAAGAAGCTTGTGTTTTTGTTGTGGTTACTTTTGTGGAGATATTTTCATTGGGCTCTGTCCAGAAAAGCCAAGTGGAGAAGCACTTAGCAAGAACCTATTTGTTCATAGAAAACTAAAACATCAGAGAATCACAGAACGAGTCAGAAGGTACCATAGGACCCAAGAATTAGAGCTAGAAGCTTAGAGGTCATCTGGTCCAACCCCTTCATTTTACAGATGAGGACACTGAGGCCCAAAGAGGTTAAGTGACCTTACCAAAAGTCAAGAAGATATTAAGTTGCCAAATTAGGAATAGGACCTAGGTCCTTTCACTCCAAATCCAATATGTTGCCTCCACTATGTATGATATTAGAGTTGGTGCAAGGTATTTGGGAACTAGAATAGGAAGAACTGGGTTCAAATCCTGGATCTCCTCCTGATTAGCTGTGTGACCTTGGGTAAATAATTTAACTTCTCTAAGACCTAGTTTACTCACATGTAGAATGAGGATAATATTACTTGTGCTACACACCAACCTAACACGGTTATAGAGAAGAAAACGTTTGATAAAGCCCTTTGCTGTCTGGCTCCAGCCTACTTTTCCATATACACATTCCAGCCAGCCTAGCTTGATTGCTCTCTGTTGGCAACAATACTCCAATTCTCTCTATGTATGAATGAAAGAAAAAGAATTTTAAAAAAACCATTCATTGCATGGCAGCTACTATGCTAATTATTGGGAAAAGGAAGAATAAAAGTGAGACAGTTCCTACTCTCAAGGGGTTTACATTCTAATTGGGAGGGGAAAACAACAACATGCAAAACAAAGTTCAGCTAGAGGGCAGGTTGGAAGGGCCCAGAAGGCCTAAAAGGGAAGCCTAGAGGCAGATAGCAAGATCCAGAGTCCACACACAAAGTCACTAGGTCAGAAGACATTTTTGGGGGTCTACGGGGTGCAGAGGCAGGGCAGGTGGTAAGGCCAGGGGGCCCTTAGGAGGCAGTGGCAAGCCTTTCTTCATCTCCCTAGTTGTTAGGGAGTCTTTCCCTCTTCAAATTCTCTTGTTCTGACTTATGTGTAAATGGTGCATCCCACTGGCAGCTAGGTGGTCCAGTGGATAGTTCAAATGTGCCCTCAGACTCTTTCTAGCTGTGTGACTCTGGGTAAGTCACTTAACCTCAGTTTCCTCAACTGCAAAATAAAGATGATAGCAACACCTACTTCCCAGGGTTGTTGGGAGGGTCAAATGAGATAATGTTTGTAAAGCGCTTAGCAGAGAATCTAACACGCAATAAGTAATTAATAAATGCTTATTCTTTCTTTCCACCCCCTTCAACTGAATGAAAATTCCTTTTTCATTTTGCCTGTATATGGTCAGAATGTGAGAGACAGATGGCGTTCAAGGAATCGTTGGACATAACTCCATGTTGGCTCTCCTGGGGGTTCTAGGACCAGGCAGGGGCAGGTGATCTCTGAAGGCTAGGGGTCCTGTGCGAATCTTCATGGAGCAATATCAGAATTTTGGGAATTATGTTGACTAAGCCATGGCATGTATAAACATCTCATGGGTACATTTCTGATCCCCTAGTAATCTCTGGGAATTTGGGGGAAAAGTTGAATGACCCAGAATCTGGATGTGAGTGTGATAAATAGCAAGTAGGATATGCTTGTGAATATGTATGTGTTGAGGGTAGGGAGATGAGGGTGAGAACAGAGGTCTGTGCCAACTGGAGGGAGTTGTTAAGCCAGTTCAAGGATGAATTTTAATCATTTTATGTCAAGTGATGTATCTTTGAAGAGTGTCTCAAAAGGGAGTAGGGTAGAGCAAGAAAGTGGCTAGAAACTTGGTTGCGAAGAAAACTGTCTCCTTGCTTGAGGAAGAAAAGATAATAAAGTGATATTCATTCTTCTCTTGGTTCCGCTCCTGACAGTATGGATTACTCACCTGAGCTTTAAATCTTGGTGTTTTTCATCTTTTAAAATGATCAGATTGGACTAATTGCTGTCTAAGGTCTTCAAGGCTCTTCTAGCCTTCTATGATTCCAAGACTGTTGGATTTGGAGTTGGGGAACCTAGATACGAATTCTGGCTCTGACATTTACTCTCAGGGTGACTAAGAATAAACCACTTAGTCTTTTTGGGCATCAGTTTCCTAACCTGTGAAATGAGGGGATTAGATTAAGTGACCTTTATGGTAAGGCTATATGATATTATGATTTTATTAATCCATTTAGTTTGAGCATTCATTCTTGGAACTTAGCTGTTATGACTGGTCGAAGAGTGAGTGAAAACTCATTCAACCCAATCTACCTAGCCAGCTCCAGACTATGCTTCATCTACCACTATAACTTGAAAGGTGTGATAATCTGTTGCCCAATGATACCACTCACAATCTTTGTGACTGCCTTAACCAAACTGGCTCCCTTGGACACCATTCCCTTATATGTGTTGTATCCCCCACCAGAATGTAAGCTTCTTGAGGGCTTGGACTATCTTGTTTTTATATTCATATATTTAGCACCTAACATAGTGCCTGGCAATAGAAGGCACTAGGTAAATACTAGATTGATTGATTCTGTGTTTCTAAATTCTAGATTTGTTTTTTTTTATTGTTATTGTTGAGCCGTTTCAGTCTTGTCTGACTCTCTGTGACCCCATTTGGGATTTTTCTTGGCAAAGATACTGAAATAGTTTATCATTTCCTTCACCAGTTCATTTTACAGACAAGGAAACTGAGGTAAACAGAATTAAGTGACTTCTCCAGAATCATACAACTAGTAAGTATCTGAGGCTGGATTTGAACTCAGGTCCTCCTGATTCCAGGGCTGGTGCTCTATCCACTGTCCCATCTAGCTGCCGTAAGTTCCAAATTAGTGATATAAGACTTCAAAGAATGAAAAGTTCAGTGGAAGCCCAAGGAATTGAAGAAGGTTTCATAGGGGAGTTCTCATTGGCACTGAGTTTTAAAAGGATAGGATTTAGTTTGGAAGAAAAGGCTGACAAGGGCATTCCAGATGAGGGGAACAGTGCAGAGAGGATTTAAGGTAGGAATAATGAATGGATTAAAAAAAGCATTTGTTAGTGAGTCAGTCAATAAACACTTATTAAATCCTTACTATGTTCCAAGCACTGTGCTAAGAATCAGGGACACAAAAGGCAATGAAAGATGACCCCTGCCCTTAAGGGGCTTATAGTCTAATGGGGAGACAACAAACAAACAGATAGGTACTGACAAACTACATCCAGAATAAACAGGAAATAATTTATAGAAGAAGGATGGAACAGCTAGAAAAAAATAAAGTAGAGGCCTTTTTCAGAAGGCCACAAGGAATTCAGCTATAAAGGGCAGAAGAGTTATAGGATCATGCCGGGGATGGGAGTATCAAGTAAGGGTTTTTGGGGAATGGAGGAGACGTTGCCATGTTTGTAGGTAGTAGGGGAGGAACCACTAGACAGGGAGATAATGAAGATACGACACAGAATGGATATGAGGGAGCAATCAGTGATATGATAAGGGGGCCAGGGACTCAAGAGAAGAGGACAGGGCAGAGTTAAACTGGTTTGCCAAGGGGTCAAGATGGGAAAAAGAAGAGAGAATGACTAGTGATAGTATGGGCAACAATTGAGTGGTGGAGGGATTTGAGGTCATGGTATGGATAAAAACTAGAGTTTGGTAGGAGAAAGAAGGGGAAAGGTACAAAGCCAATAGGTCATGGTCAGATAAGGAATTACGGAATTCTTTGACGTAGAGCTGGTGCTTTTGTGGGTGATGGCCAAATCAAGGGTATGACCATCTTTGTGTGTTTCTGGGGTGTGGAGTAGGTTATGGGAAGTGAGTAGGTTGAAAAACTAAGTGGTTAGGGTGATGAGTATGTATGTGTTAAACATTTACAAAGTGCCAGGCATTATGCTAAACACTGTGGATACAAATATTACAAAGGAAACAGCGTCTGCCCTCAAGGAACTTTTTTCTAATAGGGGAAAACAACACATAAAGGGGAGAGATGACCGGGGAGGGGAGTTTTGTTTTGGGGAGGTAGAAACTTGAGGGATGGATAGATGTCTGGACAGGGTGTGAAGCTGAAACATATGTGGTGTCTAGGACCAGCCAGTAGATACAGTAGTCCAAATGGTTTTAGCCATGGTGGGGGGAAGGGAATGATATTAATAAGAAGATAAGAATGATTAGAGGGAGAGCCTGTGAGGAATACAGCTACGTAATTATAATTACTAGCACTTATGTAACACTTTAATGTTTATGAAGTGCTTTACAAATATTATTTATTTTATACTCCCAACCACCCCATAAGGAAATGCCATTTTACAGATGAAGAAGCTGAGGCTAAGAGTGGTTAAGTGACTTGCCCAGAGTCACACAGTTAGGAAGTGTCTGAGGCTGGATCCTGACTGTGGGTCGAGAATGCTCTTCACTGTGTCCCCTAGCTTCCTAAATTCATGATGTAGTCAAATCGGGACAGGACAGGGAGTTATTTGATCTGTACCTTTACTCAAGCTTAGTCACACATAAGGATGGCCATACCTTTGCTCACCCAAAAGTATTCAACCTCCACAATCCATAACTTTGAAATTCCTCTATCTGACTATATCTATATCTATCTATATCTATATCTATATCTATATCTATATCTATATCTATATCTATATCTATATCTATATCTATATCTATATCTATACTAGCTGTATTTCCAGCCCTCCCTGTGCCTCATCGCTCCTAAACCCATTCTCTGTCCTTATGTCACAACTCCCCTTCCTGATTTCCTAGGCCACCTCCACTGCTTTGGCTTTAATGTTCTCCCTTTAAGACCTCAACCTTTAGTTAACCAGTTCAACTTCATGCTGTCCTCCTACCTACCTTGAATCTTTTGCCCCATTGTCCCATTGACACTATGCTCAGGAATTACTTTCCCGTCCATCTTCTACACTTCTCTTCCTGTACTGCCAAGCTCCACCTGAGGAAGTCACATAACTATGCCTACTGGATTCGCTGCAGATATGTTTTAAAGTCTCAACTGGGTCCTCACTGTTGCCCAGCCAACCTTTTACTCTTTCCAGATCAAATCTCCACACCACTCCTCATAGCAGCTGTTCCAAACCTTCCCTTCTCTTCTAACGCTACCTCTGCTACTCCCTTATTCTCAGGAAAAAGATCTTGCCTCATATTCACTGAAGAAAAGTTGAGGTGATCCAGCCTGAGTTCCTTCTTATTTACCATTCTTTCTTCCTTTGCTCCAGGCATGTAGGCAACATAGTGGATAGAGTGCTGGGTCTGGAGTCAGGAAGATCTGAGTTCAAATCCTCAGGTACTTCCTAGCTGTGTGACCTCCTGGCAAACCATTTAACCTCTGCCTGCCTCAGTTTCCTCAATTTAAAATAAGGATAATAATAGCAACTACCTCACAGCATTGTTATGAAGATTAAATGAGATAATATTCCTAAGGTGCTTAGCACAGTGCCCCGCACATAGTAGATGCTTTATACATGCTGGTTTCCTTCTTCTTCCATTTCTTCTTGCCAATGCTAACCTCTTTACCTGTGCCTTAGATTCCATCTCTTTTTCTCTCCTTCAGGCCCTTGATGCTTTCATCATCCTCTTTCTTCTATCTATACTTGTAATTCTTTTTCTTACTGCCTGGCAAATAGAGAGAGAAGAAACGGAAAGAGTGTCAGATTTTATATTCTTGGGCTCAAAGACCACTACAGGCAGCAATTGCAGCCATGAAATTAAAAGACGCTTGCTCTTTGGAAGGAAAACTATGGCAAATCTGGACAGCAGACTAAAAGACAGAAACATCACCTTGCCAACAAAAGTCTGTATAGTCAAAGCCAGAGTTTTCCCAGGAGCCATGCATGATGGTGAGAGTTGGACTATAAGGAAAGCAGAGTGCTGCATGATTGATGCTTTTGGAGTCCCTTGGACAGCAAGGAGACCAAATCAATCAATATTTAAAGAAATTAATTCAGGCTATTCACTGGAAGGTCAAATACTGAAGCTGAAGCTTAAATACTTTGGCCACATAATGAAAAAAGGGGATTTATGGGAAAAGACCCTGATGTTAGGAAAGACTGAAGATAAAAGAAAAAGGGGATGGCAAAGGATGAGATGGATTGAACTTGGACTTCAAGAGATAGTGGAGGATTAGAAAGGCCTGGCATGTTTTGGTCCATGGGGTCACAAAATGTCGAATGTGACAGAATGACAGAACAGCAACAACAAAAATGCCTAGGTCTCACTATGTTTAAAAGAAAAAACTTCACTTGATTTTAGCTTTCCCTAAGGCTATCACTCTACCTCTCCTCCCTTTCACAGTGAAACTCTGAGAAAAAGCTATCTCATTGCCTACATTTTCTCACCTCCCACTCTCTTCTCAAGCTCTTACAATCTGGCTTTTCCCCCCACCACTTGACTGAAACAACTCTCTCCAAGGTCACCAGTGATTTTTTTATTGCTAAATCTAATAATTTTTTTCCAGAACTCATTATCCTTGACCTCTCTGTAGCTTTTGACACTGTGGACAGCTTTTTTTTGCTATACTCTCACTTCTCTGGGGTTTTTGTGAGATTGCTTAGTCATGGTTCTCTTCTAAGAGTATGCTGTAACTTTGAGAGCTGATTGTTAAATTTTCAGGGGGAGCATTTACACTTCAGAAATTAGTAGTCACTGCAATTCAGGGTTTTATTGTTTTGTTGATTATTTTGATCTAAGGAAATATTAATAATAAATATTGAACTTAAAAGTGCATATGCATATATATTCCCTCAGAGCCCAATTGTTAAACATATCAGTCAACCCCTGAATTGCTCTGTAAAAATTGCTTGAGCTCAGCAAGAGTGTAGTAGAAGGCTCAGTGGATGAATTAGAGACCTAGTGACTATAGGCTAATCAATAATAACAATAATAACATAGAGTGCTTTAGGATTTGCACAGGGCTTCACATCTTATTTTATTTGAGCCTCACAGTACTCCGGTTCTCTTTTTACTTGTTAGCCTAATCCTGCCTAGTTATCTTCTTTACAGTTTTATTATACGTGTCCCACTTTCTATGCATGAGTATATCCCAGGGCTCCACTGTAGGCCTTCTCTTCTTCTTTCTCTACACTCTTTTTGGTGATCTCATTAGCTTCCATGGCTTTCATTATCATTTCTATGTAGTTAACTCCCAGTTCTATATAACCAGCCCTCATATCTCTCCTGAGCTCCAGGAATGACTCTCCAACTGCTTACTTGATGTTGCCATTTGGATTTCCGTAGGCACCTCTGAGTGTGTCCAAAGTAGAACTTATTAACTTCCTCCCTAAACACTTCCTAATTTCCTTCACCATAACTTTCTGACTTCCCTGTTTCTGGTTTGTGATCTAGGAGTCATTCTCCATACTCCATTCTGTCTCATCCCCTGGATCTAATCAGTTACCGAGTCTTGTCAATTTCTCCTCTCCAACATCTCTTGAATCTGTCTCCATAGTTCTATTCACATAACTATTCTAGTCCAGACCTTCATCCTCTCTCACCTAGAATATTGGAAAAGGTCTCTTTATTGGTCTCCTTGTAGCCAGACTCTCCTCTTTCAATTCTGTCTTCCACACAACTGCTGAATCAATATGACTAAAGTACATCACCATGTCACTTCAGCCCAGGAAATTTCAATGGCTCCCTTTTACTTTTGAGATAAAACACAAATTCTTTCCCGTGACATTTAAAGTCCTTCACTATTTGACTCCAGCCAACTTTTCCAAGCTGATTGCATGACTTCTTCTCATGAACTTTACATTCCAGTTAAAGTGGCCTATTGGCTGTTGTCCATTCACAACATTCCACCTCCAGCCCTTACAGGCTTTCCTCTATGCCTGGAATGCTCTCTCTCCTCATCTCTGCCTCTTAGAATCCTAGATCTCTTCAAAACTAATCTCAAGTTCTATCACCTTCAATAAGCCTTTCCTGAGTCCCTCCACTTTTACTCATCTTCCCACCCAATTGTATTTTGTACATATTTTGAGTGAATTTTACCATGAACCTGTTGTAAATAGAATGTAAGTTCCTTAAGGGCAGGTATTCTCCTTTGTATTTTTATTCCTAGTGCCTGACACATAGTATAAGCTTAATAAATACCAATTGGTTGATTGATTCTAGGCTCAATTCTGCTTAGCTCACTGAATGGCTTTGGACAAATCACTTCCTCTCTCTAGTTTCCCTGTCTAGTGCTCTTTCTACTTACTAAACCAGGGGTGGGGAACCTGCTGCCTCCAGGCCACATGTAGCTATGTCCTTGGTAAGGCCTTTTGACTGAGTCCAAGTTTTACAGAACAAATCTTTTTATGAAGGGGATTTGTTCTGTGAAGTTTGGATTCAGTCAAAGGGCCACACTTGAGGACCTAGAGGGCCTCAAGGCTGTAGGTTCCCCACCCCTGTATTATGCCATTCAAAATGAAGAGGCTGAACTCAATGACTTCTCAGTTCACCACCAGCTCTGATATGTTGTATTTCTATACCCTAGTACCAGTCAGGTAACCAGGAGATAGCATCAAGACCAGATACTCTAATTTGACAAATGGAAAGATTCTAAATTCAGCCCAGAACCTCTTTCCTAGTTATATCTTCAGTGTAGTCTTCCAGGTTATGCACCCTTTGATTACCCTGTCCTTTCTCTGGTCCCTTGGAGGATGGAGACATTTTCCTATCTGGACCCCAAAGATTCTTTCCGTGGGGCTCAGGCCCTACCAAATTGATCTTGTTGTCACCTTTTTTGCTTCTGTCTTGGAGGCTTCTATGATGACAGGCCTTGCAATACTATTTTCACTTCTGGCCTCCTACTCTTTGCTCTATTACAGCATCTTGGCTAATCATATGGCTTGGTATAGTGATAGATCTCTTTCTGGATGATCCTATGGTTCTTGCAGCATGGGTTTAATTAGCACCTCTATGCAAATGACTCACCACATGTATATATCCAGTCCCTACCTCTCTCCTGAGCTTCAGTCTCAGATCAACAATCACCTATTGGGCATTTAAAACTTTATGTCCCAGAGACATCTTAAGTTTAGCATATTCCAAACCTAATTCATTCTCTTTCCCTCTAAACTGTCCCCTCTTCCAAACTCTGCTGTTTTTGTTGAAGGTGCTGCCATTCTTTCAGTGTCTGAGGTTTTTAATCTTGGCATTATCAGGATATCTCACTCTCCCTCATCTCACATATCAAATCAGCTGCCAAATCTTGACATCTATCACATTCAACCCTTTCTTTCCATTCTCACAACTACTGCCTCATTTCAGGTCCTCTTGTCTAGATTACTTCAACATCCCCCTAATTGGTCTCCTAGCCTTGCTTCACCGTTCCAGTCCATCTTACACATTGATGCCCAATTGGTTTTCCTTAAGAGGTCTAAAGGCTAGCAAGATGGTGCAGTAGATAAGAGTGTGGGCCTGGAGTCAAGAAAACCCGAATTCAAATCCCGCTTCAGATACTAACTAGTTGTGTGACTCTGGACAAGTAACTTAACTCTGCTTGCCTCAGTTTCCTCATCTGTAAAATGAGCTGGAGAAGGAAATGACAAACTACGCCAGTATCCTTGCCAAGAAAACTCCAAAAGGGTTCAGGAAGAGTTGTACACAACTGAAATATGACTAAATAATGGAGAGATCTGCCCATGTGACTTTTCCTATTCAACCAACTCTGGAGCTTCCTATATTGCCTCTAGGATATGATATAAACTCTTCTGTTTGGCTTTTAAAGCTTTACACTTTTTGGTCCCAACCTATCTTTCAAGCCTCATTGGGTATTACTATCCCTCCTGCATTTTGAAAATCAGCCAGGTTTTCTCTCTATTCCTCACACAGGAACCCCCACCATTTACAGTCTCTATGCCTTTGGACTGGCTGTCCTCCATCCCCAGAATGCATTCCCTTCTTACCTCTGCATTAGAGAATCCTTCTTTTCCTTTAAGATGAAACTCAAACACCATCTCCTTCATTTTTTTTTCAGTCACGTCTGACTCTCTGTGAACCCATTTGGGGTTTCCTTGGCAAAGATACTGGAATGGTTTGCCATTTCCTTCTCCAGCTTGTTATATAAATGAGGAAACTAGGGCAAAAAGGGTTAAGTGACCCAAGGTTACATAGGCCAAATTTGAACTCAGATCTTTCTGACTCCAAGGCCAAGAGTTCTGTCCACTAAGCCACCTAGCTGCCTCAAACACTTATAGCCTATGGACTGATAGACCACTATGGGTGGCAATAATCAAGAAGTTCCATGGAGGAATTGAGATTAAGCTAGGCAACAAAGGGGGAAAAGCATTGTGGGCACTTCAGCAAACGATTGATTAGCCTTAATGGGTTACTTCTCTCAGGAGTATTTGTGTTTTAACTGTGGTGTTGGTCCCTGTTTAATGTTAACCAAATTAACAAAAAGCTTTGAATGGGGAATTTCAGTCATAAGCGAACATGGTGAAAGAGATACGGGCATTTTGGAGTGGGCGGGGGGAGAAGGACATGCTCCTTCCCTGTGCCTTTGAAATGACATCATCATAGATGATTCCAGCCAGAGGGAAAGTTTTTCATTTTATTTAGAGATCTAAGTAAACTTAGAGAGCTAGCCCCACTCCTTCATTTTACCAATGATGAAGTTGAGGCCCAGAAAGATTACGTCCTGGTCCAAGGTCACAAAGACAGCAAATTAAAACCAACAATTCAGCAAGCGTTACATTAATATGCTTACTGTCCTGAGAGTTGGGAATACAAATACAAGCAAAAAGAAAGTTCCTTCCCTCAAGGAGTTTACATTCTAATTGGAGGGAAGACAACACATAATACCTGAATATTCAAGAGTGCAACATGGTTGGCCTGGGCTCACAGGTAACCCTGTGTCCAAATCTAGAATGCTTGCCATTACAAGTCAGGCTCACCCTGTCTGTCCTTCCCAGGAACACTGTGTAGAAGATGATATTGTCAGGGTCCCAGGATAAGGACTTGACTCCAATCAAGTACTCAGGTGGCTGGGAAAAAAAGAGAGAAAGGAAGGAAGGAAGAAAGAAAGAGAGAGAGAGAGGAAGAGAGGGAGGGAGGGAGGAAGGAAAGAAGGAAGGAAGGAAGGAAGGAAGAAAGGAGGGGAGGGAGAAAGGGAGAAAGGAAGAGAGGGAGGGAGGAAGGAAAGAAGGAAGGAAGGGAGAAAGGAAGAGAGAAAGAGAGAGAGAAAAATCAAGAGAGGGAGGGAGGAAGGAAGGAAAGAAGGAAGGAAGAAAGGAAAGGAAAAAGAGAGAAAGAGGAAGGAAGGAAGGAAGGGAGAAAGAAAGAGAGGGAGGGAGGGAGGAAGTAAAGAAGGAAGGAAGGAAGAAAGGAAGAGAGAAAGAGAGAGAGAAAAATCAAGAGAGGGAAGGAAGAGGGAAGGAAAGAAGGAAGGAAGGAAGAAAGGAAGGGAAAAAAGGAGAAAGAGGAAGGAAGGAAGGAAGGAAGAAAAGACAGAAGGAAAGAAGGAAGGAAGGAAGGGAGAAAGAGAAAGAAAGAATACTTGGAAATATTTAGAACAGCCACTCCTCTTCCACAATCATAGAATTTTTGGTTAGAAAGGACCTTAGAGATCATCTAATGTAAGCCCCTAATTTTATAGATATGGCTTTCTAAGCTTTGCTTCGTAGGCAGATAAAGGTAACCTCACCTCCTGTGGTGAGAGGGAAGGCTGGTAGAGGAGTGAAGGTGGGAGAGTTAAATCCCAGGAGGTAGGAAACTTGAAAGCTGAACTTTCCAGACTAGCTGCCCAGGTTTCATTGCAGATTTCAGGGCTGTGACCTTTTCTCTTTGCAAGGTTGCTGGCACCTTGGCCTGAACTAAGCTTCTAAGGCCTGCTAGGAATCAGTTATTAGCATTCCAACTATATTTAACTTGGAACAAACCCTGGATTCATCAAAGCCGGATTTCTTTTTTTTCCTGCCCACAAAGTCAACCTATTGATTTAACACATCGAAAGGGCGGGGGTGGGGGAGTGGGGGGGTGGGGGGGGTGATGAAACCCCAAAGCTTTAAATTCCTTAGAATGTTCATCTGAAAAGGATTTAATTTCCTTAATACCCAGATTTGGAGTATAATTAAAATATGAACATTCCTGTTCTTGGGTCTTTGATTCTTTTTGTATTTAATATCCCTAGAAATAGAACACCAGGCACTGCCATTTGCGGATTGACTTAGGGGCAAGGTACTCTATACCAGAGTTTTTTAACCTGTAAAATGGGAATAGTGATTCAGAAATATCTCAGGCAATCAAAAGTTGAAAGTCATAATGAATTTCTCACAATAATCCTTGTGAGGGAGTTAATGCATGTATTACGATCCCTACTTTATGCACGGGGAATCTGAGGCTCAGAGAAGTCATAGAAGTATAAGAAATGGAACTGGAAGGGACATTAGAGATATTCTAGTTTAGTTCCATTTCCTCATTTTTCAGATGAGGAAAAGGAGGCCCAGAGTAGAAAAGTCAAGTTATACGAATGTAACTCAACACAGAAGACACTACACAAAATAATCAAGAAGAAACCGAAAACTCATTTCTCAAAGAGAAAGTTTTCTTCTCAGAGAACCAGAAATACATTTAAATCAATGAATCTAACTGAGCACTCTCTATATAAATGGCACCATACTTGTCACTAGGAGGTAGATGGAAAAGATCAGAAGGTAACACAAGCCCACACTATACAAGGCTTTGTATGGAAAGATAAGAAGTGTGGACTTTATCCTGTAGAACAGGATTTCTTTACGTTTCTTGTGTGTCATAGCCCCCTTTGGCAGTCTAAGGAAACCCATGGACCCCTCCTCAGAATGTTTTTAAATGCTTAAGTAAAATGCGTAAGATTACAAAAGAAACCAAATATATTGAAATATAGTTAGAAATTTCTTTTTCAAAAACAAGCTCGTGAGCCCCAGGTTAGGAACCCTGCTCTAGGTATAGAGAAATAACATGGTCCAAGCAGAGTTTCAAGAATATTTGTTTGACACTGAGAAGGGAGCTTTGTGGGCTCCGAGCATTCTCGGGTTAGAGACTGGCTCAGTAAAAATCCTGTTAACGTCAACAATGTCTATGATGGATTGAGCTAGAGAAGGGAGAAATTGCCAGAGAGTTGAGAGCAGTTGAGAGACCAGTTATGTCCATTACCACAACTTAAGTGTAAGCTGATGAAGATCTAAATTGTGGTGGTAGCCGTGGGAACATCAGACATAGGGAAGTAAGGACTGAGTTTACTTACTGACACTGTAGTTGAGTAATCAGGACAAACACTAGAAATAACTTGACCACATTTAAGTATCAAATGGTAATAAATAATCTAGTACAAACCAAAACAAACTGACCCCAGCTTACGAAGAGTTTGTGTTCCAAGTTCCCTTAGGAGTCAGTTGACTGGAGCTTGGAACACATTTTCTCAATGTCATAAATGGTGCTTATACTCCCAAGGTAGGCCAGGAAAGTTTATTTAAGAAACTTATAACGTAGTTAAAATTCATTTTAATTTGTAATGAAAAACTGTAGAAAGTAATACTATTGTAATCATACCAATTAAAATTTTAAAAATACAATTGAATAAGAATTAGTGTTTTATTTGTCTTAGATGTTGGTGCCTGGAGAAAAGCAGGCTTAATTAGAGTAGAAAGAGGAAGTAGATGGAGAACATTACAGAAATTCTGAAGGGGATTTTAAGACATTTTCAAGAGTTTTGTGGCTGAAGGCAATGGTTTGAGTGTATTTTTCTTTAAAAATGTTTCTAAGGAAGTCTGGACCATTCTCTACCTTCTCTCGAGAATTGTTCACTTGAAACAAATAAAGGAAGAGAGAAAGAGAAATTTTCCCAGATAGCTGGGCAAGGGTTGGAACTTTTAGAGGTTATACGTGTCATTGAGAGAAGGACATTTGCTTCATGTAGAATTACCTGAGCTGTTATTAACTGAAGATGGAGGAAAGGATAGCTGTGAGGGGAAAGAAAGTAGGTAATGGGGAAGAACCATCAGATAAGAGTTCTCTCCTGCTGCTTCTCCAGTGACACCTGGACAGTTTAATCATTGTTGAGTTCAAGTAGTTTTAGGATTAGTGGGGGAAGAGGATTAGCAGACAGCCCACCCTTTCAATGTAAGGGTTGTTTTTAAGGTTTGTAACTGGAGGAATGCCTGGAAATAAATGCTAAAGGGATGTGAAATCTGAGTGGGATTAACCTGGGAAGTCTTCCCAGAAGAGGTGAATGGGGGTGAGGGGAAGGGACCTCATTGGTTGACACTGTTTATGGCTACTAGATTTGTCCTCACTTTTTTCTCCTCTCTTTCCCTGTGCCAAGCAACAGGTATTATGTATCTACAACTTTACTAAATGCTGGGCATCTGATTACAAAGAATGAAATAAGCTACACTCATATATATATATAGGAAGGAAGTAGGCAGAGGTAAGAAGGGAGAGCCTTCGAACCGTGAGGAACGTGAAGTGAGGAGGCATGGAGGTAGAAGAGGCAGTGTCATGAGGGAAGAATAGCAAGAACACCAGTTTTACTGGGTCATGGAATATGTGGAAGGGACTTGAAAGATAGGAAGAGGCCAGGTTGTAAAGGACTTTAAAAACTATACAGAAGATTTTACATATGATGGGTAAAGGGGAGCCACTGGAGATTACTGAGTGTAGGCATGTCTATGTGATGTGATTTACCTCCCATGCATTTTAATTCTTATAGATTAAATTGTCTGTGCCATTCATTAACCGTGGTCAAAGAAACAGCATGGTGGTAACGGAAAGAGAGCTGTGTCATGGCACAGCTGGTTTAAATTCATGCTCTGAGGAGTACATGTTCTGTCATTTCAGGCAAGTCATTTAACATCCTCAAGTCTCAATTTTCCCATCTAAAAACCAGATGGCTTTTGTTAGAAAGGTGCTTGGGAAACCTTCAGGCACCTTGTAAATGTGAGTTATTATTATTATTCTTATTAAATCACAATGCCCTATTGTCAAACATTGTTGTAATGACTTGTTTTCAATAATTGCAATATTAAACTTCAGCACAGCAGGAGAAGACTAGGTCTCTGGATTTTTGAAGGCTAAAGTAATGGAACACAGGTTCTGACAGATCCTAATCCAGCTAGAAAGACTTGGGGTACACACCCAACAATGGCCTGTTGGCCCAGGACCAGACTGGCCAAGTTCCGACTGGCTAAGTTCCAGACACTTGATCACCAGGTGATAAATTTTCTCATTCTCAGCAATTGTGAAGGAGGCTGTGAGGTGCATTTGAAATCACAGATTCTTGGAGTCTTGAAGTCCCTGTATCTTATCTTTCCAAATAGATTGTGAACTCCTCGGAGCAAGGAACAGGTCACAAAGGTTCTTTGGGGCAGAAGCTTGCCCCAAGCCACCCATCCTCTTAACTTCCCTATTTTCTTTCTATTGATGGCTGGATGGCTCTCAACTCCAGAGGTCACCCAGGTTTGAAATCTCATTCATATTTGACTCTTTCTTCTCTCTCCTTCATTCTTCTCAGGCAATCAGGGAGTTTGGAGCCAGATTGTGGAGGCCCTTAAATACCAGCCTAAGGAATTTGTTTTATTCAGTATGCCATAGGAAACAAGAAATCAATCAATAAACTAATAAGCACCTACTATGTGTCAAGTGCTGTGCTAAGTGCTAGGAATATAAAAAGAGGCCAAAAAAAAAAAAAACCCAAACCATACCCTGCCCCCAATGAGCTTACAATCTAGTGGAACAAGAATGCCTTGACAACTATGTGAAGGATGAATAAAGAGTAGGGAGAGCCTGGAGGTAGTGTCAATTCTACCTCCACAATATCTCTTGCATCTGATCCCTCCTTTCCATTGCCACAGAAACCATCCTTGTTTGGAACTTCATTACCTCATACCTGAGCTGTTCCAAGAGTCACCTAACCATTGTCACTACCTCCAGGCTCTCCCTACTCTTGTTCAGCCTTTGTACAGTTGTCAAGGCATTCCTGTTCCACTAGATTGTAAGTTCATTGGGGGCAGGGTCTGTTTTTTTTCTTTTGCCTCTTTTTATATTCTTAGCACTTAGCACAGTGCCTGGCACATAGTAGGTAGTTACTAGTTTATTGATTGTTGTCTTGTTTCCTATTGCATATTGAATAAAACAAATTCCTTAGGCTGGTATTTAAGGCCCTCCTCAATATGGCTCCAACCTCCCTTCTCAGGCTTATTTCATACTATTTCTCTTCATATTACATTCCTGCTAAGAAACAGTGGAGGTCTCCAACCTCCCCACATTTGCCCTTCTAACATTCTCTGGGTGTACAGTTTTATGTCCTTTAGGGGCTTATGATCTCTTGCAAAGGTAGGACATACACCTCACAAGCCATCACTGCAGGAAGGCAACTTACTGTCCCACTCAACAAAGCAGCTATTCCAAACCTTTTCATCCTTCCTCATACCTCCTTCTCTACCTACCCTTTCAGCTGAAGACCTTGCCTTGTCCTTCACTAAAAACAATTGAGGTCCTTCACTGAGAGCTCCCTTTTCTCCTTTCTCTCTTCATCTCATGACACTCAAAATCACCTTAATGATCTAGATGGTTAAACGGCAAAACAAGGCAGTCAGCATGGTGCAGTGGAAAAACTGGCTAGGCTTTGATTAAAAAGAGCTGGGTTCAAATTCCAGTTCTGCCTCTTTTTACTTGTGTGACCTTGGGAAGTCTCCTAGACTCTTTAGTTTTCAGTTTGGACAGAAGGAGGTGGACTAAAAGGCCTTGAAGGTACCTTTCAACTCTAAATCCTACAATTTAGGATTGATTCTACAATGCTAAGATGAAGTGCTGACATGAGTGTTCTAGGTGACAAATGCTAAGAGAGCACGGAAAAGAGAAACATTCAGTAATGTGGTATAGGGGAAGGAATACTGGATTTGGAATCAGATGACCCAAGTTTGAATCCCTGCTCTGCTGTTTTCTATCCCTGAGAACTTGGGCAAATTACTTAACTTCTCAGATCCTTAATTTTCCCATTTGTAAAATGAAAGGGTCGGATGAGATTGGCCCCAAACTCTAAATCTCTGACATTAAGATTGTGTGAGCCAGGGTGATAAGGAAAGACTGCATGGAGATAGGATGGATACAATTTGGATAAAAGCAGGGTAGGGCAATCTAGCCAGCAAGAACAAAGACCCCCAGGCAAAACCGAGTCAGGTGTGTTCCAGGAACTGGGGAAACCCATCAGAATCAACGAGCATGCCAGGGGAGGAATGGGGAATAAGATTGGAGCAAAAGCATGAGGTAAGATAGTATTGGTCCTTGAACACCAAGATAAAAAGTTTGAACTTTGACAGACTCATCTGAGATTGTCTAGTCTAATCCTGTCATTGTAACATGTGGGAAATAAAGTTCACAGAAGTGAAATGAATTTTCTGAGGTAACAAAGCTAGTAGGTGGTGAATGTGGGATATTAACCTGAGAGAAATGGGGAACCAACAAAGTTTTTTTTTTTGTTTCTTATAAACAGGAAAGTAACAGGTAAAATAATGTTTTGGAAAGATAAATCTATCCAATGAAATATCCTTAAGCAAGCCTAATTCCTAAATACCCAGAGGATAACAAGAATTCTTACTTCATATATAGCCCTCAAGAATTGCACCAGGAACCTAATCCTAGAGCGTTCAGAGAGTAAGTAAAAGGGCCCTGGTACTCCCCAAACCTCAGCCTCTCAAAATCGCTGGAAGTCAGGTCCCTTATCAGGCAGAGCTGTCCAGTGTCCAAAGAGTTAGATCCTAAGATATGGCTCCTAAACAATGAATTTTAGATTATCTTTGCAAATGGCAGGCATTGATAACACAAACAATGGATGATCAAATAGGCATTTCTATTAAAAAAAAACACCTTATATTTGACCCTTATGTTTAACTTATATTTAAACCTACATTTGTTGATATGGGTGAGGCGAGGGGAGGGTCATGGAGACACTCTGAAAAAGGCTGATTAAAGAGAAGGTAGGAAATTGTCCTTCCTCTTTTCCCCTCCTGGTCCAACTCTGGTTCTCTGCTTTCTACTAAATGGACACAGTATAATTCTTCAGACCCCTAAAAAGTAACATCAGCCTAAGCCAAACTATTCTTCCTTCCTTTTTCTCTCTCTCCCTTTCTGCCTCCTATCTGTCTCTCCTGCTCTCTGTTTCTGTCTCTGTCTCCTCCTCCCTTTGTCCTCCTCTCTCTCTGTCTCTGACTCTGTCCATTTCTCTCCCTCTTCTTCGCTCTTTCCCTCCCTCTATTCCTTTTCTGTCCCTCCTTCCCCCTCCCCTTTCTCTGTCTCTGTCTCCCTCCTTCTTTCTCCTTCCTTCCCTCTTTCACTCCTCCTCTTCCACTTCAGTGTGTTTCCTTCCTGGATCACAGCATCCCTAGATTAAAAGAGGTAGTAGTGTTTTCATTTTAAAAGTGTTTTGAGAGGTAAGGGTAACTAGAGATAATGGACAGCTCCAAAAACAAGAATGGAATTAAGCAGACTAGGTGTTATCTGTCAATAAGAACATGAAAGCAAGATTTATTGTGGATAATCTCCCTTGGGATTACTGATGAAAATTCATTCATGCATCTCACAGTCTTGCTCAGAAAGGGGGGGAAGGGAGGGGAGAGAAGGAGCATTTCTTATTTAAAAACAAATTTTAACAATAACTAGACACACCAGCTATTCACCTGTTGTTCTTTTCTAGTTCCTTCCTTTATTTGGGCCAAAACATTTCACAATATCATACCCACCCTACTCAGGAGGCCTGTGGGAAAGAAGCAAAGCTATGTTATAAAGAGCAGAGATTGTGCTCGCATTCTTGGCAAGTTCTCTTGGGAGACATTGCGTACACTCAAGGCTCTGTATAAATAAATAACACGGATATAGAATTTGTGGGGGAGGGTTCTCGCCTGCTGTTATTCCAAGGCCTGGTCCGACTGAAGCCTTTGTGACAAAAAGAGACTTGTTTGCACTACTCAGAGCCCTACAAACACAGTATGTTTGTTGAGTGAGGGCAAGTTTGAGCACACAAGCACTTTGATCTCCACTGACCAGCACTTGTCTGGGAGTTGAGGTGAGGGAGAAAAAAAATTAACTACTTCAGAACATAAGAGGAAGAGAAAAATCAACATTGCTTTTTGTTTCTTGGTCTTATTTCCAATTGCTTCCCAAGGTGATGGCGCTTCATTGAATAATAGTATATGAGAGTTGGAAGGGTATCTAGTCCAATCCAAACATGAACAAGAAACCTCTCAACAACCCTGAAGGAATGATCATCCACCCTTTGCTTAAACTAAAGAGGGAACCTGCTGCTTCCCAAGGCAGCCCAATCCACCTTGGAAGATTTCTAATCATTACTCTTTCCTTTCTAATTTCTACCCATTGCTTTTAGTTCTGCCTTCTGCAGTCAAACAGAAATCTAATCCTTCCTCCAACCCTTTAATATGTAGAGACAAATGTTATATCCCTCCCAAATCTCTTCTTCAGGCTAAACTCCAATACTTCATTTGTTTTATCTGGCAACAGCCACTTACCAGTGACCCTGGGCAAGTCACTTAACCTCTGTTTGTCTCAGTTTCTTTAACTGTGAAATATGGATAATTACAACACCAAGCTTGCACTTGATAGGAGAATTAAATGAGATAATATTTGGAAAAATACTTAGCACAGTGCCTGGCATGCAGCAGATGATATATAAGCACTTATTTCCTACTTTTCCCTTTTCTCCTTACTCACTTATCCCTTTATAGGACTTAGCTGCATTTTTTTTAACATTCATAAAACCCTATATTTGCATGGATACAACCCTCTGCCATCTTAGAATTCCTCCTCAGCAGTGAATGATAAATGGCCTACCCTGCTGGAGAGTGGATTCAGAGAACTTTTGAAATGCTGTTGTGTGGATTGGTTTTCATGTCCAGGATCAACAGGTCTCAAGATGTTCCATTCCGCTAAAACTTTCTGTCAAATGGCACTGATACACATGAACAGTCTGATGGTAATCAATTTTTATTGAAATGACCCAGAGCAACTCAGGATCTAGAAGCACAAATGGAATCATCAAGCTTTACAAAAATTCATTTACTAAGTCAACAAGCATTTATCAAGTGCTTAATATGACAGGTACTACTGCTGGGGATACAAACTAATAAAGGGTGTTTGGAACATTCCTAGTTCACCTAACATAGAGGCTGCCTGAGGACCTTATCCTGGGCATGCTCAGATCATCTAATACCCGCTCACGTGGGTGGTGACCCACAATGCCTGTGTGTTAAGCAATCTGAGATTGCCTAATATGGGCTTTAGGAAGCTGACTTTGGCAGCTGAGTAGAGGATGGACTGGTGTATAAAGAGACAAGTTAGGGCTAGGATTTGAATCCAAGCCGTCAGACTCCAAATTCAGTGTTCTTTTCATTGTATGATACTGTTAGGGTGTTTGTTTTTGTCTTGTCATTTTAAAGTCTCGACTTTATATATTCAATGAACAAATTGGAACTAGAGTCTAACAGAGGAGATTCCTTTTGCAAAGCTTACTTTAAAGTGAACAGCTAAATTCTAAGTGTACTATTCTTGTCTACAGTGTCCACTGCTCTGCCATTCTAGGAATTCTGTCAAAAAAGGAAATGAAATTAGTCTGGCATGGTCCATTCACCACGAAGCCTTTTCAGATCCTCTGTATTCTCTTCTGGATCCTTTGTGGGTCACCTATTTCCCTTCCCATATACAGAAGGCATCCTTTTAATATTAGGGAGAAGGATTGGATACCTACATCCATACACACACATGTATATACACTCATGTGTGTACATACATGTATATATATATGAGTATATGTGTATATATATATATATATGCATATGTATGTGTATGGATAGATGGATAGATAGATTGACTGATAGATAGACAGATTCCTCAGTCTCCACTCTGAATCCATCACCTCTCTATCTGGAGGCAAGTAGCATTCTTCATCATGAGTTCTCTGGATTTGTGATCGGTTATTGTGTTGATCAGAGTTCCTAAGTCTTTCAAAGTTGTCTTTGCAGAATTACTATTTCTGTATAAATTGTTCTCCTGGTTCTGCTCCCTTCACTTTGCATTAGTTCGTGCAACTCTTCACAAGTTTCTCTGAAACTATTCCCTTCATTATTTCTTACAACACATAATATCCCATCACATTCATATACCATAACTTGTTCAGCCATTCCCAAGTTGATGGACATCTCTCTCAGTTTCCAATTCTTTGCTACCATAAAAAAAGCTTCTATCAATATTTTTTAATCCATACAGGTCTTTTCCCCTTTTTTTTTGATCTTTTTGACCTAGTAGTGGTACCACTCTTTAAAAGGGTCTGCACTGTTTAATAGCTTTTTGTGGAGGGGGAAGGCAGGGCAATTGAGTAAGTGTGTCAAGTGTCTGAGGCTGGATTTGAACTCAGGTCCTCCTGACTCCAGGGCCAGTACTCTACTCACTGCTCCATGTAGCTGCCCCTTTTCATCATTTTTGAGGCATAGTTCCAAATTGTTTTCCAGAATGCTGGATCAGTTCACAGTTTTACCAACAGTGCATTAATGCGCCTATTTTTTTCACTACCTCTCCAGTATTTTTCACTTTCCTCTTTTGTCAGCTTTGCCAATCTCATGGATGTGTGGTGGTTCTTTTAGAGTTATTTCCACTTGCATTTCTTTAATTATCAATGATTTAGACAATATTTTTCATGTTGGATTTCATCCCATGAAAACTGGAAAACTGGAGAATGACTCTCATTCTTATGAGTTTGAATTGGTTCCTTATGTATCTTGTAAATGAGACTTTTATTAGAGAAATTTGGAAAGATTCCCCCCACTCCAAAATTCCTGCTTCTCTTATAATTTTTGCTATATTGGTTTTGTTTGTGAAAAACCTTTTTAATCTTATATTATCAAAATTATCCATTTTACCTCCTGGGAACCTCTCTTTTTCTGGATTAAAACATGTAGTTTTCCCATATCCATAGATCTGACAGGTATTTTTTTTCATGCTCCTCTAATTTGTTTATGATGTCACCCTTTCTGTCTAAATCTTGTATTTTGATCTCTTTGATACTCAATCTTCCTAAATCTGAAGCACATGTAAGACTGTGTCTAGCCTCTTCTCTGACATTACAAAATCTAAGATGGTTTGTTCACTTCTTCCCAAGGTTTCCATAATTTTCATTTCATCAGGCAGATAATTCTTGCTGATGAGAATCAGATCCAGAGTAGCAGTTTTACTCAGACACTTCCACTACCTCTAGAAGCATGAAATGATAATTACAAGGGTGTCAAGAATCCATTAGTTGGTTCGTTTTTGGCAGCGAGAGAGAGCATCCACAGATGTCTGAGTAGTTAAGGTTCTTCATTACTACTCTAGCAGGCCTCTTTGCCAGGTTTGTGATGTTCCCCAAACTCTTTGTCACACCCCAAGCATGATGCTAGATAGAATTGCCAATACAGAAATTTCTCCCCAGTGCCCATCTATTAAGCTGCAGGGTTCCACAGAATGTAGGCTGGGAAATCCAGCTCCAGGCACTAAGACATCATAAATTTTCATATGTCATCATCTTTACAGTTTATTCTTCAAGAACCATTAAGTACAAATACCTGACTGATAATACATGTCAATAACCACTTTTGTAGTTTATCGTTTGCCAACGGAAAGGAAGGATATGTGTTTGATTGATAGTGCGATGCCAACATTCTTGTCTGTTGTATTTGATGGTGAAACTGACTCAGCAGTTTTCCAATCATTGGACGCATATTTCATTTCCCATTTTTCTGTTGTCACAATTAATGCTGCTATGAATATTTTTGCACATAATATTTTCTCCTAGTGAGATTTTTAACTCATTCCTAGAGGCAGCAAAGTGGCCTAGTGGATAGAGTACTAGGCCTGGAGTCAAGAAGTCAAGTTCAAATCTGGCCTTAGACACTAGCTATGTGACGTTGGTCAAGCCATTCCACCTTTGTTTGCTTTAGTTTCCTCAACTGTAAAATAAAGATAATAATAGTACCTAATTCCCAAGGTTATTATGAGAATTAAATGAGGTATCCGTCAAGCATTTAGCACGGGGCCTGGCAAATAGTAGGTGCTTAATCAATGCTCTCCTGACTTAGCTGTTGAACGACTAGGTGAATCTTTGCCAACCGACTGACTTTCCTGGGGCTTAGTCCGATTGTGCTTTTGTCTTAATGCTTAACATCAAGAGGCCGGAATTTTGCTGTCACGATATTTGTGGAGAACTCAAAACACTGATGATACTTTGCTGTTGTCGTTTGTTGTTGAGTCATTCAGTTCTATCTGACTCTTCGTGACTCCCTGGGCACACCATGCCCTTCCATCCTCCACTGTCTCTCAAAGTTTGTCTAAGTTCATGTTTGTTGTTTCCGTAACATGATACATCTCATTCTCTGCCATCCCCTTTTCTTTCTACCTTCAAACTTTCCCAACATCAGGGTCTTTTCCAATGAGTCCCATATTCTCCTTATGCGAAGTACTTAAACTTCAGAATTTGACCTCCCAATGAATAACCTAAATTAAAGTACTGACTGATTTGACCTCCAATGATGATGCTTAAATAGTGTAAAACAATAATGATGCACTTTTTACATGCAGTTTTTCAAAGTCATTCAGATTGCATTGGCAGCAACATTTCATCCATTTCTGCATCTTTCCTTTACAAAATTTTTTTTTCAGGGCCAGCAAAGTAATGTATGATTTTATAATGTCTTTCTTTTTTTTGAGGCAGTTGGGACAAAGTGATTCACCCAGAGTCACACAGATAGTGTCAGAGGTCATATTTGAACTCAGACCCTCCTGACTCCAGGGTTGGTGTTCTATCCACTGTGCCACCTAGCTGCCCCTAATATATGATTTTAAAAGTACCAGACTTCTATTTTAGCACTACCTATAATAATCCTGTTCCATTTTGATTATGCACTATTCTTCTTTGAAACATCAAAATTAGAAAACTAGATGCATCATAGATATTTTGCTCCTTTTTACCTTGTCAGAGCATCATACTAAATAGTCCCTACAATCCTTTTAGGTCTACACAGATGATTCTGTGATTTTTCTCTTTTTTTTTTTTTAGAGATGTTTTTAAAGGAAGTTTGATATTTAAAAATGGGTATTCCTCTTCCTGTCAGGAACTACCTGGCTCCCTGATCCCTCACTACAGCCAGATATCCCTACTTGCTTCCACTTCTAAGTTCCTTATCCCCATATCCCACTCTGAGACATATTTTGGTCTGGGCAGGAAGCATATGGCATCTCCTGTTTTTTTGCAAAGTCCTTTCTCCAGTATAACCCTCTTATTGCTTCTGTCTTTGCTTCTCACTCAGACCCCTTGCCTAGATTCTGGCCTCTTGTTGCCCATATCCTCTGCCCCTCAGTCTTCTAATCTAAATTCCTGAGTCTTGTTGCTTGACCTCTGGACTCTGGACTCCACCTTGTTTGTTTCATCCCACAGTAAATATCTGTTCCTTCCTATCTTTACTTACTTTTTGTACTTGAAATTTATCCAATATGATAAGGAGCTTCTAATACCCAGAGGTTTGTAAAGTGCTTTGTAAACCTCAAAACACTGTTGGTTTTTATTGTTATTGTTATTATATTGAAATGTATGACAATTTGTCAAAAAGATTATAGAAAGCATTCCTTTATTGAGTGGGGAGATGAACTAGATGTGTCAAATTCAAATCTCCATATTGACTTAGAAACCCACAAATTAACATCATCTCTGTTGTATTGTATTTTTATTTATTTTGTTAAATATTTCCCAATTACATTTTAATCTAGTACCCAGCTGTACTGGGAAGTTTTGCTCGCCATGCACCTTAAATTTGACACCTTTGAGCTAGATAATCTCAAATTTCCTTTTTAACTCTGAGATTCTCTGAGTCTGTGCTGCATTTTGGCTCCTCATCTTCTTCCTCCTTTGATATTGGTATTTCCCAGCTTTACTCCTTTCTAGTTGAACTTCGGGTCCTGAACTCGCACATCCTCTCTTATATCCCTGTTCTGTTGCTGCACAGAACTCAACCTTATGTTTCCCCTCAATCAATCCAATCTATAAGCATTGATTAAGCTACTACTATGTGCCGGGCACTGTGCTAAGCACTGGGGCAGTCCTGCCCTCAAGGAGTTTATAATCCCCTGTCTGATGCTACATTTTCCTTCCCCCACTCCAAGAATTAATCTCTACTATTTTTGGACCTTTGTTCCATGCATTCTTTGCTTCTCATATACCTTTCTTTCTGTGCTTCCATGACTGGCCCTCACCAGACTTTTTGGTGAGAAGAATTTTCTCACCTGGAGAAAATAGCTCCACATTCTTCACACGCTTTGCTCTCAGCTGTAGCATGTGGCTGCTTCTTCTTCTACAAGCCTTAATTCACTTAACTCTGCTTCACTGCCCTACCTCTCCTTTTCTCCCTTTCACTTCATTGCCTGACATCATAAAACCTTGAGCCCCGTGGTTCATGATTTGAGCCAGAAGGGGACTGGAGTCATGTCTGGGAGTTTTAAAAGAGAAACACAGAGCCTGTAAGAAGGCAGCTTGAGAGGAAGGAGCAGAAGAATGGCATTCCTGGCCCCACCCAGGATTTAACACTAATTGCCATACCTGGGTGAGCCTGGTTACATCTCCTGGGAAAAGGAGGATAGGGCAGTGGCTGAAAAAAACATCACATTCTAAATCCCAGTCCACAAAGTGGCCAGTCAGTGCCAACCTCTTCATAACATTTCTAACAAATTCAACCATTGTTTTCCTATAGCATTGATGAGGGGCTGATCCCTGTCCAAGTCCATCTGACTAATAGTATCTATTGCTTTTTCTCCATTTGCACAGGCAACATACCAGGTCAGGTCCCTATCATTACTCCTTTTTGCTACTTCTACAATTCCAGTCTTTTCCCCTCTTCAGTCCATTTTCCACATGGCTTGCTGAACCATATTCCTTCATTTTCCTTTTTTAAAAATATGTATGTTTTATTCCCCTCACCTATTTTTGTTTAAATTTTTTTTTCAATCAACAGCAAGCATTTATTAGGTACTTACTGTATATCAGGTACTGTGCTACACTTGGGATGAAAAAAAAAGGCAAAAACAAAGTCCCTGCCCTCAAGGAGTTTATATTCTGATGGATAAAACAAACAACTAGGATTGCTGCCTGACTCCTAAAGCACAGGTCTTACCCACATCATTACTCTGTTCTAGAATTTTTTGTAATTCTCTGTTGACTCTAGGATAAAATACAAATTCCTCAGGTTGGCATTTAAAGCCTTCCCCAATTTCTCTTGTCTACCTTTCCAGGTTCATTTCATATAATTTTTCTAAGCATTTGTTGTATTAATCTGGGTTCAAGATTGGAACAAAAATATTTTCTTGACTTGTCATAGGAATATAGAAATGAAAATTACTATTAAACAACAAGATATTCACTGCAGTCGATTCAAATGTACTTTATTGTGGGACAACTTCCTTTAATTCAATCTTTTTAAAAAAATTGAATATTTATTTGAATTTCTCTTGGTATTCAACATTCAGTATTCACCATCTTAATCACTAGTAGAGTCTTTTATTCAATCTTTAAAAATGCCTTTCCACAGAAGTATAACTATGTCACTATGGAAGGCAAAGTTATCTTGATGGTAACTTATTCTTTCTACTCTCTCTACCCTGATGGACTAGTTAAAGTTGAACCCAGCCTAGGCTTTGTCTATCTCTCCCTAGACTGTGATTTAGATGTAATGTTTTCTTCAGCCACTGCCCTACCCAATTTTTCCCAGGAGAATTAACCACCCCCACCCAAGTATAGCAATTAATGCTAAGTCCTGGGTGGGGCAAGGAATGCCATTTCTCTGCTCCTTCCTCTCAGGAGGCCTTCTTATAGGCTCTGTGTTTCTCTTATAAAACTCCCAGACCTGACTCCAGTTCCGTTTCTGGCTCAAATATTTTGAGAGTTCAAATCACTTTTAAGCCTGGTCTGAAATGCTTTCCCCTCTGAACTACAAATTCCCAAATATCAGGCAGTTCTTAAACCCCATTACAAATTCATCATGATAAAGAAGCTGTATTTCATTGTCATTCTGTTGCTTGTTTGACTTTTAATTCCAAAATGGCCTACTTGCTATTTATTGAACTCAGCATCCCAGCTCCTGCCTCCCTGCCTTTCCCAGTATACTCTCCATTCCTGGATTGTACTCCCTCTTCACCTCTGCCTCTTAAGCATCCTTAGCTTTCTTCAAGGCTCAGCTAATGTGCCGTGGCCTATAGGAAGCCTTTTCAAATCCCCTTAGTTGTTAAGGGATGTTCTTGATGTGTTTTTAGGAGTGCAGGAACCCCAAAATACCGAGGTTCAGGGCAGAGTTGTCTGGAAAGAATTCACGAACTCAAGCAGTCTTCCAGTCAAGTGGCAAAAAGTTTATTGTAACACTATATAGTGGGCAGAGCTCTTTTTAAGAAACTTGCAAACTAATAGGAGTGATGTTAAAGCTTATATAGGAAAAACTTAGTGAATTGTGTGCCAACTATGCCAATTAGGTGGTAACATGCCGTTTCTGTACCTTGAACACAGGCGTCATTCATTACTGGAAACCTGGGGTGGGGGTGGAGGGGCTTCTAAGGGGGTCTGTACCTCCTGTAACAAGATAGCCTTGGGAGTTGACATCTATGGCTTGACCTCCGGATTGTACATGGTAACTGTGGGAACCAGTACATGATAGTTCTGTTGGTACAAGATGGTTCTGTTCATGCCAGGGAAATTCTACAGAGGTCAGCTTGTTCTTGTAACAGAGAGAGATAGTTTGCCTCACTGAGGCCCACTCATGAGTTATTGCCAGACACAAGGTCTTTGGGCTGAGGAGAGACACAAGCACAAGCACCCCATCAGTCTCTCTGATCTTCAGATGACCATTTTGGTCCTCATTCGCTTGCATGTAGTATTCCTCACAATAGAGGATAAGCTCCTTGAGGGCAGAGACCATCTTTCATTTTGTCTTTGTACCGCCAGCACTGAACACTGTGCTTTACACACGATAGGCACTTAATAAGTACTTATTAGATTGGAGTTGGAACCATAAAAGATTTTCACAGGTTGGCAAAGAAATATATAAATAAGAAAATTACTATTTAAACAAAGGTCTACACTGTTACTGATTTAAATATGCTTCCACATAGAACTGGTGCAGTGGAAAGCACACTGGATCTGGAGTTGGGAAGACTTGAATTCAAATCTTTCCTCAGATATTTACTAGCGGTGTGACCTTGGGCAAGTCCCCTAACCTCTGTCTGTCTCAGTTTCCTCAACTATAAAGTGGGGATAATAATAGCACCTATTTTATCAGAGTTGTTGTAAGGATCAAATGAGATCAGATTTGAAATCACTTAGCACAATGCTTGGCACAAAGTAGGTTCTATATACATGCTATCTATTATTATTACTAAGGGGCAGCTAAGTGGGGTAAGGGATAGAGCGCCAGGACTGGAGTCAGGAAGACTCATCTTTCTGAGTTCAAATCTGGCCTTTGACACTTCTGAGCTATGTGACCCTGAGCAAGTCACTTAATTCTGTTTATCTCAGTTTCCTCATCTGTAAAATAAACTGGAGAAGGAAATGGCAAACTACTCCAGTACCTTTGCCAAGAAAATCCCAAATTACTGAAACGACTTAACAACTACAATACATATGTGTGCATCTATCACCTATCTAGTCTTTTCTTTATGACCCTTATTCCATTGTGCACCCTTCACAGTACTTTTTAAAATTGTGTCCATCTTAATTCTGCCATTTTTACTGTTATCATTACCTCTGGGTCTTTGCTACACTCCAAAACGAATTTTAAAGGAATCCCACACCCAAAGCTATTTGTCTGGTTTCTAAAGTGGACAAGAAAGATCCATTGCATTTGGGAATAAGTAATATTGCTACTTATCTCCTGGACGGAATGAGCAGTTGATGAGTGCCTTGCCACCCATCAGTGCTGAGGAGATAATGGAATATGTGTGGTATCTGTGCTTTGTGATACAGACCAGTGCTACAGAGATTGTGGGAAGTAAAGCTAGATCTGGGTTTTTCAATGAAAGACAAAGATCTAAGGATTTTTGAGTAAATTTGTCTTCTACTCTAGTATTTTACTGAGAGAGAGATTCTTCTTCTGAAAAGCTTAGATAGATATAATTGCAATTCAGTTCACTTCAATAAGCATTTATTAAGCACCTACTATGTGTGTGTGTGTGTGTGTGTGTGTGCGCGTGCGGTGGGGAGAGCATCTGTGGGTGCCTGGTATGGGGATATGTTGTTCTTCTAAGCACAGCAGCTGGTGGGAAGCAGAGCAATTATTCCTATAACATCTCTGTAGGAGCCTCATTACTCCTTTTCTGCCAATTCTGATCTTTCCTTTTTGTCCTGTTTTTCTCTCTATTTTAGAAGACCCTGGGCAACAGCATCCTTTCACATGGTTCAGTTACTATGCACAAAGAACCCATCTGGATAGCCCAGACACTCTATCACTCTTCAATTTGGGGAGAGCACATGGTATAAAGAAAAAAACAGCACTGACTCTGGAGATAGAGGACCTATGTTCAAGTCTTGCTTCTGATGCTTACTACCTGGGTGACCTTGGGCAAGCTCCTTAACCATCCCCGCCCTCAGTTTCCTCATCGATAAAATGAAGTGGTTGGAGTCGATAGACTCACAGGTCCCTTCCAACTCAGCACCTGTGAACTTTCTTCCTAAACCTAGGCCCTTGTGGTAATTAATTTTCAGTATGTCTCCCACATACTCTTGAATGAGAAGGCTGCAACACATCTCCCGGGAAGAATTACACAGCAGAAGTGGTATAAAAGACACCACCAGACAAATGCATGCCTGCAAGAGAAGGTGATCTGTTCATAGAGCAGGAGCAAGGAATGCCTGGAGGATCACTCTTTTCTCACATTGGTATCCCTAGTATGTCTAGATGAACTAGAGAGAGGTCCCCTTCAATGGCAGGTATACTCCCTGCCAAAGATTTGTGAAAGGACATGGACAAGAGTTACATAAGATGAGCAGGCAACTGTATCATTGGAGGGATCACCTTCATGGATGAGATGACAGATTCTTGCATGTATTAAAATATGCCTCACACTAGACACCTCTGGGCAACTAGGTGGCACAGCGGACAGAACGCCAGGAATGAAGTCAGGAAGACACCTTCCTGAGTTCAAATTTGGCCTCAGATACTTAACTAGCTGTGTGACTTGAGGCAAGTCACTTAACCTGATTTGCCTCAGTTTCCTCATCTGTAAAATGAGCTGGAGAAGGAAATGGCCAACCACTCCAGGATCTTTGCCAAGAAAACCCCAAAATGGGGTCACAAAGAGTTGGACATGACTGAAACAACTGAACAACAACAAAGACACCTCTATCATTAACTCAACAAAACACACCAAAATCAGAAGTGCTTGTCTTTCTTCTATAATCCTCCATCACAGCATCAACATCTTGGAGTGATTTACGACTCAGTGCCTGTCACCTGATAACTTGCCATTTTGAGTCTCCAACAACTATCCTTGGAAGAATTCCACTCTTACATGGACATATCTATCCTAAATCCTGCATGCTACAGCTGAGATCCACTGTCTTTTATTCTCTTCCAGCAGAAATGCAGAAGGCTGGTTCCTGTCTCTTTTGAATTAACTTTATCATGGAAACTCCTCCTGAGTTGTTCCTGGGCTTTCTTTTCTACAGACTGACTGATTAATTCTTACTTAGGACTCCATCATACTTTCAGAGAATTGATTATGCTCACCTCCATAAGTACTTTAGCTCTGAAGTTTAGAATTTTGAGTTTTGAGGTGCCCCAAAGGACAGGGGAGAGATGCATTGTGGGTATGAATAGACCAATAATGAATGATGAGCTCTGAAGAGGTCATGTAAATATATTAGAAACAGATCGAGTGCTGACGGTCAAGCTATTCCAGTGTCCTCTTGATCACTTCTAGTGAATAGGAAGCTCACTACTCTTGGAGGAAACATAGTGCATTGTTGAGTAGCTTGGGGAAAGTCACAGCTGATGGAAAGCCCCCAAAGATCTTTCTATGTACTCTCAAAATATATCATGAGCTCTTGCATAAGACAGAGGGTTCCTATGATGAAGAATACAGCTAAGTCCTGACTAGTAGGAATGGTGAATCCTGTGTAGGGGTCACATTATTTAAATTTGCTCAGCATATTGCCATTGGAATAGAACCAATTATCACATTTTGGCTAATTATAATGGAACATAGTGTGAATTCAAATATGTGCAACCACTTCACAGGCTTCATTATTTATATTAATCAGGACCTGGGTATATGTACCTAATGGAACCATTCAACTTTCCCTTGTCAAATCACTCTAGCTCATTAAGGCTGGCAAACACTGTCTCCTTCCTCCCTTCTTCTCCCACTTCCACTCCTGGGGTGCATGGGATGTCCAGGGATGTCTGGTGCGACGGCTTGCTGAGCCCTTTTCAAGGCTGCTCATCTACCTTTGGTGTCTACCTCTCACCTGTGGATCCAAGAAGCTGTAGCATGTGCAGTGGCCACGCCCCAGTAAACCATCTCAGCAGACAGGCTAAACCAGGTTGAGGGCAACAGACAGGCCTCAAACCCCAAACATGTGAATTCAGACTTCCCTCAGTAGAATGAGTAGATAAGAACAATTTGTTCCAGTGGCCATGAAGGTGGCTGACAAAGTGCACTTAGAGCTTGGTCAGACATTGAAAATGCCAGTCATCTGCTGCATCCTCGGCCATCACCAGTCATCCTGATTTTTCTCTTGCCACCGGACTTTGATAACTCTAGAGAAAAGAGTGAGTCTGACAACTTTGTGCAATTCTGCCTCACTTAAATCTGATTCAAGCATGAGTCAAGACATCACCCCATAATGTCATTGGTCCTCTTCAGAAATGAAGGACAACTTCCCTACTCCTTTATCTTACATATTTCCCTCCTCCCTTCCCCCAGTGACTTTCCAGAAACCCCTAGAAGCAAACTTCTGTATGTGTAACTCACTGTACTAGGAGAGGGTTCTTGCATAATCTCTCCAACCTTAGCCTTGATCCAACCTTACCACCTCCTCCCTTCCCCTAGTTCCAATCTAGCCTTTTCACCATGCATCTCTATATTCCATCTGTAACCTAGCAGTTCAGGTTCTCTTCTACAACTGCCCCGTGTCCCACGTGTCCTACCTGCTTCAGTGAAGAATCTCTGTCTACTTTCCTATTTATGTTAAATATAGCAACCATTAAACTGGATAAAGACAGGGGAAAAGACCAGTGGATTTAGTGATAAGGATGTAATTAGTGACCTTGGAGAGAGCTATTTTAGTGAGTGGTAGAGACAGGAGCCACATTGCTAGGGACTGAGGATTGAGAGGATGGCGATAAAGTGGAGGCCACTAGGGTTATGCTATTCTTTCTAAGAGTATGAGAGTGAATGGAAGGAGAGACAAGATAGTAGCTTGACGGTAGGGTGAAAGGAAGGATTGGGTTTTTCTTGGTGTTTTTTGTTTATTTAGGATTAGGGAGATTTTAACACGTTTGTGATCTGAGGGTAAGGAACCAGTAGAGAACAACAGACTGAAGATTCATGACACAGAGGTGGCAAAATGGTGGAACAAACACAAGGAGATAGAATTAAGAGACTATGTAGAGGAATTAACTTTTGCAAAAGGGGAAGAGTCATCTCTTCTGAGTATGGTGGAAAGGGGAAGAAGATACTAATTTCCAGCAGCTTCTAAGTCTTCTATTTTGAAGTTATACATCCCTAGTTCTTTCAACTATTTCTCACATGATGTGGTTTCTTTACTCTTTGTGGGATCATAGAATTCCAGAGTTCAAGGGACCTTGGTGGTCAGGAAATCCAACCCATTCCTGAAAAAAAAAATCCCTCTATAATAGGGAATTTCATAGAATCATGGACTTTTGAGAGTTGAAATGTACCTCAGGGGTCTCTACTCCAATCTACATATCAAAGGAATCCAACCCCCTCCCCCTAATACATTTGATGAATTGTCTAACCTCCGCTTGCAGATTTCCAAGGAGGGAAAACCCACTACCTCCCAAGTTAACACATTCTATTTTTTGAAAGCTCTAAGGTAACCTTGTGTTAATTGTTGTTGTCCAATCATTTATTTATTCTTAGTGTGATTTTTAGCATTCAGGTCATATCTATTTTGAGGTTTTTAAAATTCCATTCTATTTTATTTTATTTTCATTTCAAATTTTCTTCTCCCCCACGCATTGAGAAGGCAAGAGAAACAAAATCTATTACAGTTATGTGTAGTCAAGCAAAATGAATTTCTGTATTAGCCTTGTATGAAGATGAAAGAAAGAATAAAAAATATGTCTCAGTCTGTACTCTGAGTCCATCAGCTTTCTATCTGGAGATGGATATCATGTTTCCACGAGCCCTTTGGAATTGTGGTGGATCAAAGTTCCTAAGTCTTACAAAGTTGTTTGTCTTTACAATATTGTGATTACTGTATAAGTGATCTTCCTGGTTCTGCTCACTCCACTTTTTATCAGTTCATACAAATCTTTCCAGGCTTCTCTGAAACCTTTCCCATCTTCATTTCTGACTGCATGATAGTATTCCATCACATTCATACTCCGTCACATTCACTCGTTCAACCATTCTCCAATTGATGGACACCTCCTCATTTTCCAGTTCTTTGCTTCCACAAGAAAACGCTGCTATAGGATTTTTTTGTCCGTATGAGTCCCATTCCTCTCTCTTTGACTTCTTTGGAGGTATAGAACTAGTAGTGGTTTTGCTGAGCAATGTAATTTTTCACATGGATTCCTTACGAATGATTAGGATGTCCTGCCTCTTGCATCAAGCCTGTTTGCCTTTTTGAAATGTCTGCCCGCTGCTCCTAATTCTTCAATTTGGAATCAAACAGAATGAGTCTGAGCTCTCTTCTGCATGATAGTCTTTCGAACATTTGAAGACAGCTATCCTATCTCCAGGGGCAGCTAGGAGGTACAGTGGATAGAGTGCTGGCTTTTGAGTCAGGAGGAAGTGAGTTCACATCTAGCCTCAGATACTAGCTTTGTGACCTTGGGCAAGTCACTTAATCCTGTTTGCCTCAGCTTCCTTATTTGTAAAATGCCCCACTCCAGCATTTTTGCCAAGAAAACCCCAAATAGGGTCACAAAGAGTTGGACATGACTGAAATGGCTCAACAACAACAAAATCACATCTTCCCTCCCTTTCCCATGTCTTTACTTCTTCATGCTTTACATCTCTATCACATAATCCTCATATGGCATGACCTTGGGGCCCTTCGGCATCATCTTTGGTTGATTGATATCTGGCATCAAAAATGGTGCCCAGAATTGAGCCTAATACCAAGATAGAGGACAGCGAGATGACCTCTCTACTCCTGGAAGCCATTCTTCTTTTAATGCAGTCTTGGCAGTCTTAGCAGTTCCTCTTGAGCTCAGAGCCACTAACACCCACAGATCTTTTCTGGACAAACTGCTCCTAGCTAGTCTTCTTCTGGATGAAAATTCCATTTGTCATTGTCCCTCTCCAAATGGGGAATCTAGATTACATACCAAAGAAAACAATCTTTACCCTCTTTTCAGAAAAAAAAAACCAATCTTTTTGAGCATTAATTGTACGCACAGATAATCACATGAGATACTTCTATTCACAATGAGGGAGGTAATAGCATCGATGCCTATGTATATGCAAAGCTCCACATGGTGGTAATATCAAGCCCAGGGTTGCTTTAGCCAGAGAACATCTGCGTAATTATGTGGGAGCACCATTTTAAGGGGGTCAGGGGAGCAATGACAAACTGGAGCACGGTATCTTCCCATCCCTAGTGCCGTAGGCACTTTATAATCTTTGTTGAGTTGAGTTGAGCTGAAATGGAAGTGTGAGCCTGCAGTGATAAGCAATGATCCAGCCCAATTCAGGCCAGATCCAAATTGATTAGAGCACATGACAGCTGGGATGCTGGATGCTGCTAATAATAGAGGCTAACTTTCAGAGCCTCAGATCTGGGAAAAAAAACAATCAATTCAATTTCTACTTAAAGAAAAATCAATGTGCTCAGCAACCAGAAGTTCACTTAGGCTAATACGGTTGTATTATTTGAGATTTTCCCCTGTATGTGAGACACTATACAATCCTCACATGTGAAAAGGCTTGTTAACAGCTACTCTGGGATGTGGGTACCGTAAAGGCTTCTTGCTTCTCAGACCCTACTGAGCTATTAACACTATTAACATCATGGACCTATAGGTTAGAAGGTACTAGAAGTAGGAATTGAATGTTCAAGCAAACTACATTAAAGCCTCTTGATAAAGAAAAGTAGGGGAGCTCAGAATGAATCCAGCTTTACTGGACAAGTTTTTCTCCTATCAGTCACTTTTAACTCAAAAAAATGTGCTCTGGGCCACATCCACAGAGACCTCAGCCAACTGTTGGAAGGGGGTACCTGGAGCAAACACTTGGTTCCCAAACACATATATCCTGAAAGAAGACGGCCTAACGTGCTCATTGTGTGATCGTGGACAAATCACTCAATCTCTCAGAGGCTCAGCTTCTTCAGCTATAACATGGACGTAATCATATTCACACTACCTTATAATAGGGTAAATATTTTGCAAGCTCCAAAGGCTATAAATTTGAGCTATTTCTTGCTATCAATAATCATAACCAAAAAAATTTTTTGAAGAAAGAAGGTGGATCGCTCAGTTATATCCTATGCTATTTACTTCCTAAGACCCTCCTCTGTGGACTGGATAGTCCTGGGCCCTGAATTTTGTTTGCAGAGGACACGCTGTGCTCCTCTTCTTGGTGCTGTGGTTTCCACAGGGAATATCGCCAAGAGGACACATAAGAAGCACCCCTTTCCTATTTCTGTCTTTGGCCTACCAACCAACACAGTCTCCTTTTTTCCCATTCTTAGAGAAAGGGCTAACTTAGTACCACTGGAAATTAGTAGTAGCATGTCATCCCCAAGCTTCTGCTGGCTTTTACCCAATAAACAGGTTGTTGTTGGTTTTTAAGTCACACAGTTGAGGGATTCATAGAACCTTGGAGACGATCTAATCCATCCCCCTATTTTACATATGAGGAAATTAAGACCTAAAAAAAAAAAAGTGATTTGTCCATGTTCACACAGCTAATTGGCAAAAGACCTCCCCAATGGGGGGACTTTTAGTAGTAGTAGTAATGACAACAATAAAACATTTATAATATAGGCATTTAAAGTTTGCAAAGTGTTTTACATATATTATTTCACTTGATCTTATAATAACCCTGTGAGGTAGATGCTATTATTTGCCCCTTTTTACATATGAGGAAACTGAGGCTGAGAGAGGTCAAATGGCTTGCCTGGTGTCACAGAGGTAGTACATGAGTCAGGATTTGAATTCAGGTTTTCTGCACCCCAAGACCAGGCCTCTTTGCCTGTCACCAGTACCTTGTTCATAAACTTACTCTTTCCTGGTACCAGAAACAGCTTTCTTTGTGGAATGTGAACAGAAATGGAAGTGCCTTTGACCCGAAATGCCTGAAGTTTTGTGGTTCTAATAGCATGTGCTCTCTTTCAACAGAGAGAAACAACTCAGTTTATTAGCACTCAGTTAGCAAGAGTTACTTAAAATAGGAAGCTACCAGATGATACTTCCTTTCTCCATCCCAAACCAATGCCCCTTCCCCCACCACCATGTCTACACCCCAGGTAAGCTCCTTCCCAGCTCAGCCACACCCTGTTTCCTTCCCTAGTAACCAGCTCCTTAGCAGCAGACTTGGATGGACTCCAACCCCATGGAGTCTATCCTTTCCATGGGAGCTTCTATCCCAAGATCTGTAGTTTTTTTCCTATTCTCTCCTCTCTCTTTCTTTCTTCCCCATTCTCCCCTCTCCCTCCTGCCCACCCCCACCCCCATTTGCCCTACACAGGTTTTGTGGTCCTTTTGTTCCAAAGTCCTAAATCAATGGAAATGAAGAAAAAACAAGAGAGGGTGTTGGAGAAGAGACTGAGGGCAGGGAGGGGGAGGGGAGGAAAGGCTCAAACAGGATGAGGGGGGAAAGGGAAGAGGATAGTGGGTATTTCCACTGGTGATATCCAGGCTTAACTATGACTTTTCTTTCCCAGGCTGTGAATTGAAGATTAATCCTTTGAAACCCAAGACAACACGGATTCAAGGCTGAGGGCCAAAAAGGTAACTACTCTGTCAAGAATGAATCCTGGCTTGAGATTGGAGAGACCCAACTCCCTCCACCCCCAAAGAAACAATTAGAATTCAAGGTCAAAGGCAGCAGCTTTTACCAAGATTTACACATTACTTTTAATCAGGCATTTAGCTGAGAACCTTGGAGAAGCAGCAGCAGGAAAGCAATGTAAGAAACTCCAAGGTTAGACCATATGTTGTATAAACTTTTGGCCGTGGAATATGACACCGTTAGTCACTGCCAAAAATTAGGCTTTCTTCTTCCTCCAAAATGCAAAAAGCAAAAGCCAAAAAAAAAAAAAAAAAGAGGGGGAGGGCTTGAAAAGGAGAAAGCTCAGATTTTACTTTCTGGTCTGACTTGCTGTAACTTTGCAACTGTGCACCAGGTCCCTCACTGGAGAACGTGGTAATGATATTAACAGTAGCTGACATTTATAGAGCATTTTTAGACTTTGTCTCATTTAAGCCTCACAATAACCCTACGAAGCAGATGCTGTAGGTTTTGCTACCTCCATTTTACAGATGAAGATATTGAAGCTGTGTGAGGTAAATAAAATGTGAAGACTTCACAGGGAAGATATGTATAAATATATATCTATACTAAGATATGTTTAAAAATCAAGAAATAGGGAAATAGGGAAGTGGAAAAATTCTGAGGCCATGAGAGTCTGATGGCTCAGCCTCTGGGAAAGTTTACCCTGAAACTTTTTATTCTTTCTTATGGTTCTGGTTTAAAGATTTGCTCAGTAAGAATAGGGTCACTGTGACCTACTTTCCTTTATTGTAAAAGTACTGTAGAAGAATGGAGAGGGTCTCCCCCTCCCCTTATCTTATTCTCCTTCTTTAGATTTATAGATGTCACCTCAGTTGTAATCATTAACTAAGGGAATGGGAATTGGAGTTTCTGTGCCTCAATTTCCCTGTTCGTTGTCTAGCTTCCATGCTCAGATTGTAAGCCTGCCTCCCAGCCAATGGAAGAAGAGTCAGAGGTGGGTGGGAATTCTCTTGCCTTAGGTATAATTATTGGTGCTTTACCTTTTGTACTCTGCCTCACTAGATCTGTTCTGGCAGAGGACACCCTATTCTCGAGAATTGAATAAAATTTATTTCTGTTCCCACCCTGAGATGGCTCCTTATTATAAATTTAATTGGTGGGGGTCTTTCATCCCACACAAAGCTCAGAGAGATCCGAGGTCACAAAGGTAGCAAATGTCCAGAAGCAAGATTTGAACCTATCTTCCTACCTTTAGGTCCAGCACTACATTATATCATACTCCTTCCTTGGGGGCTTACTACTGTCCTAGCCAATTGTGAGCATCAGTGATAGAAGTTTGTCAAAAAGAAAAACAAAAGAATAAAGGTGTTTGTGCATTGTTTCAATAGTAGAAATAGGGAAATGGGATTGCTTACCCCCAGGTATAGTTGAAAAGCTAAAAGGATTTTGTGTCCTCCTAGAAGGAGGTAGAGTAGCGTTTTGTCTTTACGTCCCATTTTCAAACACAGGTGAGGCTGATGGGTAGTTGTGGACCAAAGGGTCAGCTGTGTCCAACGAAGCCATGTCAACAATCCTCATTGCTTGACCCTGAGCAGGTAGTATGGTCTCCCTAAGATGTTTTGACCAGCAGCCTGTCTTTGCCTCAATCTTTGTTTAAAGCAGGGAAGAGTACTGGATTTGCAGTTAGAAGAATTTGAACCACAACTCTGTTGCAAGCATTATTGTTATTAATATTTTTTCCTGGCTTCCTGACCTCTCTAAGCCTCCATTTTGTCATGTGCAAAAGAAGAGAACTGGATTATGGGATTTCAAAGGACCCTTCCAACTCTAAATCCTAAAATCTTATAATTCTAACTGAGGATGAATGCTGGGAATTTGTAGGACAGGTAAAGAGAGGCTATACACCACAGAAGAATGAAGGAATGGGTGGGAAAAATGTTTGAGGGCAGATGTAAATTAATTAGTAATAGCTAGCATTTATATAGTGCTTTAAGGTTTATAAGGTGCTTTCCAAATACTATCTCATTTGAGTCTCGCAATAACTCTGGGAGGTAGGTGCTATTTTTACTCCTATTTTGCAGATAAGAAAACTGAGATAGTCAAAGGTTAAATGATTTATCCAGGGTCACACAACTAGGAAGTATATCTGAGGCCATATCTGAACTCTGGTCTTCCTGACTCCAGATCCATAGCATTTTCTATACACTGTATACTGTGTCACCTAGCTGCCTCAGATAGATGGGATACCTGTTTCAGTTATGAATAGGACCAACCCTGTTGAACATGAGACAAGAAAATGAAAGGCAGCTAGAAACCCATCTTGTTCTCAAATTTCTCTAAAAGTAACAGAAGAATCATATTATTATGGATGAATGAATAATTAATTAGGTAAATAAAGTCCATCCCCCTCTCCCTAGTCAAAGCAGCAGTTTCCTGTGGTTCCCACGCTCTTTCTCATATGATGTTACATATAATCAGCCATTCTACTTGCTATGACCTCCTAGGATAAAAGTACCAGCACCCCCTCCCCTTGCTTTCTAATTAAAGGGATGGAAAAAAATGCAAAACAATACAGGAATAAGTCACTGGGTTTATACTAAGACTCTTTTGGATATAAATTCAAGAAAATCTCCATCCTGGAAAGAGTGAAATGCTGCCCATGGCCTGGTCTTGAAACACAGCTTTCTGCTTCCTCTGGAGTGCACTGCTGATATTGAAGGGAACTGATAATAACATTAATAACAATGACAATAATAAGTTAAGGCAAATATCTCTCACATATGCTTCAGCCAGTGAGGTCTTAAACTTTTCTTTGAAGGGAAAAATAAAATCATCCTTTTGTTACTTAACCCTGGGACAACTACAGCCAAGATGATTAGAGATGCTGGCCTCCTTCCATGCCTCCTCTTGTTCCCAGGAATTTGCCAACTCTGCATTTAAGTCCAGCTAAAGGTTGTGTAATCCCCCGCACCCACCCGCAGTCTACCAGTTCCTAATGAACGTGGACCCTGCCTTTTTCTCAGGTCCACGAAATACAGTTACCCTTTTCTTTTTCTTGTGTTGTGGGTTGCCTTTTTGCCATGTTCAAAATGAGTCAGATATTTTAGACTGACAATCCTCCATCTGCCACAGATAGGTGAGAAATCCAAAATGCAATGGAAAAAATGAAGAAATGGACTTCTACCCCTGGTGTAGCTCACTGTTTCACCTATTTTCATCTTTATGGGGCATAAGGGAGGGTATTCATAATAATAATGGCTCACTGTGGTGCTAATGTGATTAAAGATCTTCCCCACCCATTAATAGGCCTCAGGTGGAGCTAGTTAAGGGAAGCTTGATTAGGGGAGGCTTATTTGTAGGAAGGCCCACACCCTTTTGCTAACTAGGTGCCAAGCCCCAGGCCTACACTCTTTTGCAGATTAGGTATGAAGCCCTTAGGCTGAGGGTAGCCATTAAGCTCAGAATTCAGCCCAAGGAGATGCAGAGAGAAGGAGCCAGAGAGAGACAGAGAGAGAGAGAGAGAGAGAGTGAGAGAGAGAGAAACTGCAAGGGCTTTCAGAACTGCCAGAGGAGAGGACACAGGCAAGCAGAAAGATAGAATTTGTGAGTGAGTGTTTACAGGAAGGCCCCAGCAGAGGGGAAGGTTACAGGATGGCTTGGCTCCTTGCTGTGATATTGTGCTTTAATTTCCTTGCTGTTACATTGAAGTGGACTTAATTGGTTTTGGGATACAATTATTGCTATGTCAAATTGGAATTATTGGTTTTCTGGTATCTGAATAAATGTTTTCCTTCTTCTGCCTTCTGTGTAGTCTCTTATATTCTGCGATACCAAACTATACAGACATATTCATGGTCACTATCAGTACCGTGAATTTTGCCTTACTGATACACTCACAGGATATGGATAAGGAACATGGATCATAGAACCAATTTATATATTCCAATAAAGGGAAGAGCAAAGAGAGCATAGTGCTAGAATTGTAGTATTTTGAGTATTTTAGGTGAGACTTAAGCAAATTTCCATATGGTAGTTGGCACAAACTACAAGATCACATTGAGGGAAGTGGGCTGAGGGGTAACTAGGGTCAGGCCAGTAAGCCTTTGCCATGTCCCCCTGGCCAGCTCACTCCCAAAGCCCCCCACAAGGTGGGGTGAGGCTTACACCTTTTTCCTATCAGATGAGTATTCTCACCTTCTTGCCCTTGTTATTGGTCTATCCCAGGTGTAACCATTACCAGCTAGTGGATAACCTCTCCTCCCACTAACTGTTCTCTACTGTACTGGCCCCATAACGGCTTTCCATCCCAGGTGAAAGAATTTGTTGTGCTCACTCTAGAGTCATCATTAAGGAGGCTGTGTAAGGTAAAGAATGGACTTAAGTCCCTTATAAAAATGCAAATACCTCCTAAAAGGGTTGCACCTTCAATTTTTATCAGCTTTCTGTTGGACACACCAAGTTGAAAGAATAGCTGGCCAAGATAAGCACCTGTGTGAAGAGTTCTCAATTTGTTTCTAAGCCTAAAACCTAAATTTAGGATTCTTATCTGAGAGTTCTTAGGGGTAGAGACTTAGGGAGGGCTTAGAGGAACAGGAAAAGAACTAAACTATGAAAAAGGAAGCAGATGGCTACAAAAGAAGAATTTTGTTATTGACTTCATGATTTTGTACATAAGTACACAGGGCTGCTGCTTATTAATATTTGTGGAAGGAAGCAATACTAGTAGGCAAGATCATGAGGGGTAGGGAAGGGAGTCAGAGAAGAGAAAGAAGGGAGTGAAAGAAAGGTAGGAAGATGGAAGGTGTTTGGAGTTGGCAACTTGTGCTATTGAGATTTCTCCTCGAACTGAGAACTACTAGGAAAGTAATTCCCCCAAATTCTGGCTTATCTAGAAAGGACAATGACAATGGAAAAAGACCCTGGATTTGAAGTCAGAGGAGCCAGATTCAAGCCTAGCTCTTTTACTTACTACCTGACCTGTAGGACCTTGGACAAGTCACTTCTCTTTGGGTCTCAGTTTTTTCCGCTATAAAAATGACCTCTAAGGTCCCTTCCAGTTCCTGTGGTCCTATGAAAGAAGTGTATTAGGTGGGTGGGTGAGTGGGTGAGAGACCACCCAACAACTTATTTGAATTAAGTGGCACTGGACAGCTTTATCTGTAGTTGGACCATAGTTAGCCCAACCCTGTTTTAGGGGAAGGATTCAGTTACTCTAGATGACCCTTCTGGAACACCAGAAATACAGTCTTAGAGTCAGGAAGACCTGAGTTCAAATCTGTCCTCAGACACTTAGCTGTGTGACCCTGGGCAAGTGACTTAATCTCTGGCTCAATTTCCTCATCTATAAATGAGGAATATTTACAGGATAACAATAGCACCTCCCTCTCAGAGTTGTTCTGGGGATCAGATGAGGTAATAATTGTAAAACGCTTAGCACACATAGGTGCTATATAAATGCTAGCTATTAGCTATTAAATTTAATGGACCTAGCTAAAGCTTCCTGACCCATACACACCCAGTACTACCAGAGCCAAACCTTATAAATGGGTAGGAAGTTGGATAAGAAAGAACCTGGAAACAGCTGGTAATTTTAACTCTTTTTTTCTGTTTTTACCTTGAGATAAGACTGTCTTGGTTCTCATACCCAGTTATGTAATTCATTTAAATTATTAAAAATTTCCTTGGCTATAATGTATGTTTGCTATTCAACATTTTTCCTGTCTCTGTTTCTTAGCTTTAATTGAATAGGTAGCCATGTGTTTATGTTAAGTTTTTTGTTTTTGTTTTTCTCTTTTAGCTCAAATAGGGTAATGCTCTGTTTTGCTTTTAAAAAATTTTTATTGATATATTTTGTTTTTACATAACCTAAATTTCCTCCCTAGCTTTTCTCCTTTCCGTCCTCCAAAACAGCTATATTATATAATAAAGATTTTTTTTGTACTAGAAAAATAGCATCAGTTTGTATAAGTCTTTCCAGATTTTTCTGAAATCTGCCTGCTGATCAATTCTTATAGCACAATAGTATTCCATTACATTCACATACCTTCACGGTGATCCTTTCTCTTTACATCCTTGTAGTCATTGTGTAGATCATTTCCTTGGCTCTGCTTACTTCATTTTGTATCTGTACAGTTAATAGCTTCTCACTATTCATCTTATTCACTATTTCTTACAGCATAGTAACATTCCATTACATTCATGAAGCATAATTCATTTAGCTATCCCCATGGAGGTTTGCTTTTAAGATATATAAGGATCAGGCTAATGATCCATCAGCACTAAGAAATGGGTTGCAACTCTGATCTGTAAAAGCCTTGCTTTCAGGGCAGGCCTTGAGAAAGTCCCTTTCGAAGCTCAGGAGCCTCACAAACACACTGGTGGCATTTGTCATTATTTGCTAGCCATACCCCCAGGGTTAGGTGCAGAAAGTGGTATTAGCTACTTAGACATAGAAGTCAATAGACAAGTGATTTACTCAGCTGGGAATTCCTTCCACAAGATGTAACTCATCTCTGTTAGTAGGCAGTCTTAGAGAGTTTCTTGAGGCTCAGAAATGTTATGTGACTTACCCTTGGTTATACAGCTAGCTAGTTCCAGGGATGCTTGGAGGTATCTAAAAAAAAATCTTACACGTCAAATCTACCTTTGACACTGAAAAGGGCCTGCTGACAACAGAATGCCCTGTGACTACTCACCATCCCATCTCAGGCCAAAACTCCCTTTCCTGCCACCACTTCCCTGTAGGCATCATCTATTTTTATTAGAAAGTAACAATTCCTCTTGAATGAAGGCAGGGACTATCTCATTCTTGGTTTTGTACCCATAAAGTATAAGACAATTCCTTGAATATATAATGAAAGGTCTGTAAGAAATGCCTTTTCATTCATTCAATGTAAGCCTCTTGAGGACAAGAATTGTTTCATTTTTTCCCTTTACATTTCCAGCTCTTCGTATGGTGTCTTGAACATATGTTAGCTGCATTGCTCTGGACCCCATCACTTCACAGCACTCCCTGCCCTGTTGTCCTCAATAAAAAATTTAATGAATTGAATGAACAGGTGTGGAAATAGTTGAAGGGATGCTCCTGAAGTGTCCAGTAATTAGCATGTTCCAGGTTTAACTTGTTGAATTTCTGCTATCAGAAGCTCACCTGGAACTTCTATAAGATGTTTTTCCAAAAATACAATGGGAGCTAAGAGTTCCAATTCAACATGTGGAGACTTGGTGAGCCTGTTTTAGGCATGTGCAATAGAGGGACCCTTCCCCCCACTTTAGAACATGTGCAGAGGTCTTCTGACTGTTTCTTCTGGTATGCTGTTTGGTGATAAAAAGTCTTTTAATTGACTGCTAAGCTGGAATTGAGTGTGTACACAAGAGTTTTAAGAGGGATGATCTCTATCTGGAGGCATTTGAGTGAAAAGGACTGCTGAGAGATGCTGGGTAGGGGAAGACCCCTTCCAGTTGTGCTTCTGACTTTCTGGACCTCAACATTATATGTGCCTTACTTGCAGTCCCACCTCAGTGTCTGAGGCCTCCTCATATCTTTCCTGACTTTGAAATAACCCTTTATAGTACTATCTCCCTTCTCCCATTGGTAAGTTCCTTCTGGCTCCTCCATCTTGGGGAGAGACCCAGGTTGGCCAACCTTCATTACCCTCCCTGCTGTGCTTCTAACTTTCTGGACTTGAACATGCAAATAACACTTCCCCTGTTCCCTGTCTTTCAGTTCCCTATTTATAGGCTGTCTTCTTCTATTAAAGTGGAAGTTCCTCGAGGGCTGAGACTTTATGGGGTTTTTTCTTTTTTTTTTTTTTTGCTTGTATTTGTATTCCCAGCACTTAGTAGGGTGTCTGGTACATAGTAAGGTACTTAATAAATTTTTGTTGACTGCCTGCATGCTCCATCTCCCACCAAACTGCCAGGTGGCCAGGAACACATGGTGCTTCTATTCCTGTTGTGTTTCTTCTTTTAGGATCTTAGATAAATTAGTTACTTTTGAGAGGTAGGAAAAGCTGTCAGAAGTCCCTTCAGCAAATGGAACAGGTAACAAAGATTACAATGCAGAAGTTGACTGACCTGTCTGATGTAGCCCAATCATGGATTGACCTGTTAGCCAGCCCAGCTGAGCAAGGCAATGACTTGTGCCATATCTTGTCCCTAAGCAAACTTGGTGGAGATTTTGGGAAGGGAGAAAAGAATACTAGGGCAAGGAGTCACTCAGCCTCATGTGTCTCTCACATGTGTGTTTTTAGTGTGAGCCCACTCTCCCCAGGGACCTTGCATAATCAAAGAGAGAGTGCATCTCTGCTTTGGGGGATGTTTTTATAATTTCTGTCCTTCATAGATCTTCTCTTGTAAAAGCCAGTTGATAGCAACTGGTTGATCAATATTGGAGCATACCAGGTTCAGGCTTGTGTATGGTGGTATTAGAAGCCACAACTCCTCAAGTTTTTATTCCTAGAACTCTGAGGGGAGTAGTAGTTAGCTCCCCTCTGGGGAACCAGCAGGTCAGTGTGACTTGGGGCTAGGAGGATTAGTCCAGGGAGGATGCTGCATTTCAAATTCAACAGACTTCAGACCCATAACCTATGGACTAAGAACAGGAAAGATTATTGACCAGTTGTGTTTCCACAGAGAGATGGGAAGAAGGAAATACCTCACTACTTAAAATTGATTCCACTCCATGTATTTGAGCCCATATGGACAACTAAGCCCTACTCTCTACTAGTTAAGGGGAGGTCAGTTGCCATGCTGTTAATATGGGCGCTTAATCATGTTTTCTACTGTATGATTTTCTAATACTTTCATGTGTCTTAAACCTTCTCTTTCCAACCAGATAGGGTACGGATTCATTCTATATTTCAGAGGGATTCTTTACATCTCCTACCATACTGTTTTACTAAATGCTTAGTAAACTGTAAAACTACATTTCAGTATCCTAATAGATCCATGCTCCTGTCTCCAGGCATGTTGCCTCCAACAATACAGGTTGTAACCCATTCATTCCTGCCCATCTTGTAAGACTCTTTGTTCATGTCCTCCCATAAAATCACTGCAGGGAATCCACCCAACATGCTTGGGGCCTCTCTCATCTTCTCTGGATACCTCAAGGGTACCGGTGGGGCATGTGGGCTCCCCACTGGTTATCTTTCACTTTCACCACATTATCGACCCATCTTTTTTTTCCACTTGTACAGTACTTTAAGGCAACTAATAGAAACACCACATAAATATGCCACTATTATTATTGGCCTAGGTTCATGACAAACATTGGGTAAACTGAGTGGTGGAGGGAAGCCACCTGTGGATTGTCTGTAGAGATTATTTTCCTTTCCATGCACAGGTGGAGCAACACAGTACACACACACACACACACACACACACACACACACACACACACATCCAATCTACATGCTCTCAGAGCCAAAAAACTTATTTTGGGCCAGAACCAAGGTATCAAAGGAAGCTGCCTGACTTTTCTGCTTCTCTATGCATAGGTCAGGCTTGGCTCTGCTGTTAGCAATGGTTCACATGATTTCCCTGAGGAAGGTACTTTGGAAAATCTGCAAATGGAACAGGAGAATGCTTTCTCTCCCTCTGTAAGCAGCATTGTTTGTGTCCTCCCATGCTTGAAGGAGAGAATTGGGCTCATATGTCTGATCTTGTTACACTAGTCTGATTTCACTACTGCTGGGATTCAGCTTGAGAGAAGCTCCCCCACATACTTACTATAATCTTGAGGAATCTGAGCACTGGCATGTGTGTTTGTAAGTAAAGATTTCACTACTTCAAAAAAATCCATCCTTTCAACACCTGTGCTCTCCATCTCATGGTGCATGAATGCACTGGAATATTATTACACAATAAGAAATGATGACCGTGAAGAATTCAGAGTATGTGTGTATGTGCTGACACTATTCTGCTTACTGAAATCCTAATGTAGAAAGACTCTTCTTTGTCATATCCTTTATCTAGAGTATCTGGGCCTATTTTTATATTTCAGCATTCCATCTTGTATCACATTAGCTTAGTCTAGTCTAGCTGGGTATTTCAGGAGTGACAGCCAACAGTGAAAAGTTAGGACAATGTAACAGTCCTCATTAGTTTTGGAATTAAATACTCCCTGAAGTCGACTGGTTTTGTCCACCAGCTGTCAGCCAAGTACAGAGTCCGCTGGGGAAGTCTCTGAACACACTCAGTAAGGGGAGCTGGAGGGAATGGAGTCATCATTGAAAATAATATTGTGGTTAGATTTGGAAAGTTTATCAGGCAGTAATTTTATAGCTACTTATAACAACAGTGGTTGCTCTGCAAGCTGAAATAATCATCATCCGGTAATCAGATCCTGTGCTCTGGGACCTGCAGCTATGAAATGATTATTGTAGACGGCTCGAGAGACCTACCACAAATGGCCACTTTCCCAAGGCCTGGGAGACATATGCTTTTGTCCTGGGGCTCCACATCATGACTTCTGACCAGGCCATGGGGCAATTAGAGGAGAATTCAGGTACGATGTTATTCTCTAGGCTCCCCATCTGACTCTCTAGACTTTCTCTGCCATCCTATAGCAGCCTTCTTACCCTGGAAGGTCAGTCTGCCCCTGGCCTATCCTGGAAGTGACCTCTACTCCTGCAGCCCTTTCCTCTGATTGGTTGGTTCCTCCCAGACCGTTTATTTTAAGGAGAGTGCCCAGATCAGCCAGGTCTTCATTACTTTCTAGACTCTGTTCCTGACTCTCTGGACTTTTATCCCACCATGACCCCACTGCTACCTACCTTCTTCATCCTCTTCTGCTCCCACCCCTCCCCTACTATTTAATGTGGTTTTTTTTTTGTACACCATTAGAATATAAGCTCCTTAAGAGTATTCTTTTTTTTTTCTGCTTTTATTTGTATTCCCAGCATTTAGCACTAAGTGTAAGTGTAATAAATGCTTTTTGACTTGTTGACTTGACAATGCAGGGTTGTGCCATAGTATATTGAGCTGTAGGACTTTGAGTCAACAGATCTGAACGGACTTCAGAATCTTGCTTCTGCCACTTACTTACTAGGCAGGATTACTAGGCTTCATTTGACAAATTTATAAAACAATGATCCATAATCCTTATGCTCTGTATACCACAGGATAACCTAAGTAGTGAAGTTCAAATGATTTAATACACATAAAGTGCTATGTCAGCATATGATGCTATTATTCAGTACGGCAAGGTAGCATCCCTTTTAAAAAACAGTCATTATAAACCTCACATGTATCATACCTTCCTTCTTACACATTACATCATTGACCATGGTATGCTACAGTCTCCTTTCACGTACCTTTGGGTCACTGGCAGTTGCAATTTTCCTGAGACCAGTGTTCCAAGATTTGCAGTTGTATAGCATCACTTGGGGGTTTTGATTGATATTAAAAAAAATTATCCATACTTTTATTTTTTTAACATTGCTGTTACTTCCCAATGACTCTCCCTCTCTTGTCAAAAAAAAAGAAAAAAAGAAAGAAAAGAAAAATTTTTTTTAAAAGGACAGAGCCATCTTTTGTAACAAAGAAATACAGTTAAGCAAAATAAATCTGCATATTTATCATGTCTGACAATGAATGCCTCATCTTACCTCTATATTCCACGGCCTTCCTGATGAGGCCCACTTTACTGTTTGTCATGAGTGATGATTATATGGACCAGACTTCTGATGCCTTTTAGATTGTTTTCTTTTTTATTGTTGTGGTTACCAGGTAAATTGTGTAAGAGGACAATTTGTTTTGCTTTTGTTTTCAAGTCTAGGTCTCCCAGTTTTACAGGAGGGTAGTGCACTTGTCCCTCAAAAGACCTGACACCGCTGATGATCTTCCCAGAAACCTTATCCCACTCAGTTTCCAGTCTGGGTTGTTTGTACCTTGTAGGAAACCTGGTGACAATCCCTGCTCACCTCGTGGGGGCTCGCTTCATTGTGGAAGACTTAGTGAGTTTGCCCGATGGACTTAAACTCCATTGCATCCAAGAACTCCTGAATTCAAGGGATTCACTAGCCTCGACCTCCCCTGAAAACAGTGGACCATACCCTGCATTCTCATTTTACTTATTTTGGTCAGCATCAGTTCATACAGATCTTCCCAAGTTTCCCTGAATCCTTTATTTTCATCATGGCAATTGTGATAATATTAAGCTGAATTAATACAATAAGACTTAGAAAACCCTAATTTAAAAAAAAATAATTTTTTTTCAGCAGGGAGCTATTTATAATCACTGATCTTCTAAATTGTTAGTGCCCTTCCTCTCAAACTGCATTTATTTATTCTCATGTATGTAAACATGTGTATATAGCACATTTCCCATGTGAACTATATGTGATGTATATACACACAAATATGCCTGTTTTTCTCCCCATTAGAATGTAAGCTTCTTGAGAGTAGAGATTGCTTCATTTATTGTATTTGTATCCCTAGCAGAATGCCTGACTCATAGTATGCACTCAATAATACTTGTCGACTGAATGAACTGTCAAATGTCCTAAATGTAATTCGGACCATTTTCTTCTTAATTCAGTTCTGGGTCCAGCTTCTTGTCTACCTGCAGTACAGGTCCAAATAATGTATAATGATGGACTAACTCGATGATATGCATTTAACAGACTGAGAAATGTGTAATCTTCATCCACTTGGTTTTTCCCGTGCAAATTGTTAGGCTGAGCACTTTTTGAGTGGTTGTACATTTCATTGACTCCTCAAGGGTGTGTATGATGGGAAACAAAGGTGAAGTAACCATGTAGCATGAGTGAAGAATAAGAAGGAAATAGCTTTCTTGCTTCACTGGTACTAATGAAATACAAAAAGAAAAAGAACAAGTGTTATATTACGTATATCCTCTGTTGGGAGAAATGATTATTTCTCTCTTATATTTATAATCAATTGTTAATATTGGGGAAAGTCAAGATTTTTTCCCTTCCTATTTTTCCCTATTTCTCTGCTAGGTCAAATTAGCCTCTGAAGAATAGGGTCGATAATGAGATTGGATTTAATATTCTCTTCTATCTTGTTCAGACCCCACCTAACTGGGAAAGTTTAGACCTGACCAAAAGGTAAAGAGATTTTAGTCTAGGTGAAATCCAGCCCATTGTGTTATAGTCGAGATAGATCTGAGTGGAGATAGGCCCCCTTTGTCTAGATTGCCCTAGTTGGCTGTCATCTGAGTGATCAGAGTCAGCCTCTCATTATAATATTCATTCTTCTCATTAAATTGTTAACCAATCAGAGTTGATTGACCATCTGTTGTTCAAAGGGCATATAAGTGTCAATAGATGACCATGATCTATCTTTGGGTCATGAGAGATGACCAAATAACCATTCCTTTTATTAATTTTTTGTTAGCCATAATTAATTACATAGAAATTATGTCCCCTGAACTTTTCATTTGTCACACTGTGAAAAATATAATAAAAGACACAGATGAGCATTCAATAGGATAAAAGGCATGGATGGGTTGTGTGCTTTACCACTGGAAGGGGTACCCACACTCAAGAGAGATCATGATGCATAAACCCTTAAAATATTACGAACTTAACTTTAAACATTAACAAATCAATTTGACTTATATTGACAAGTTAAATTTCTGGGAGAGTGGTGTTTTGTTTCAACTTTCTATCTTTCCCCAGCACTTTGCACACAGTAAGCATGTTGAATTTGAATTTGGACTTTTAAAAATGACCTTTAGTGTGCAAATAGATAGATGTGATCCCTTTTCATTGCTTGCCTGGACTGACTGATGGAAGGATAGTAATTAGTAAGCAAATGTATCTCTCCTCTTTAAAAAAAAAAATTTAACCCCCAATGAGTCTTCATTAAGATAGAGCTTTGAGGTAACTTAACTTTTCCTCTCAAGGATCACTAAGCTATGCCAATGAGGTGCTTGCTAGAAGGAGTAGTAAATGTAGTCTGTTTGTCATGGCATCAAAGCTGCTGAGAACAGCTGCAGAAAGCAGGATGGAGTGAAGATCAGAGGACCTGAGTTTGAATCTTGACTCTTCTAGTCCTTGTGCGACCTTGGGTAAGTCATTTAGCATCTCTTAGCCTTAATTTTCTCATCTGTGAAATGAATAAAATGAGGTGAGGGGGTGAACTAGAGGCATCTAGGTGGTATGTTGATTGGAGTTCAGGAATTGTAGGCAGGAAGACCTGAGTTTGAATTCTGTCTTACACACTTACTAGCTTGTGCTGCTTAGCCTCTCAGCCTGTTTCTTTATCTGTTAAACAGGAATAATAATAGCACCTAGGACCTCACAGGTAGGAGGATCAAATGACATATTATCTGTAAAGTGCTTTGTAAACCTTTAGGTGTTGTCTAAATATTAGCTATTGTAAATTACAGTGTAGTATAACATAATATAATGTGATGTGATGTGACAATATAATATAATATAATATAATATAATATATAAATATTAATATAATACAATACAATATAATATAAATATTAATATAATATAAATATAATATAATGCCATATCATATAATATAATATAATACAATGCAATACAATATAATATTTACAATACAATATTATGGTATAATGTGTCATAATATTATACCATATTGTACATTATGAATTTTGACAAATATTAGCCATTATTATGATCATTAATTAGACTTCCAAGGCCCCTTCTACTTATAAATCTATAAACCTGTGAATCTATGATTCAGTGAACTAACCTACTCTGTCTCTATGTGTGAGCCTAACAGAGAAAAATGTGACAGAGACAAGTGTGATGAGATGGTTAAGTTGGAGAAGAAAGTCAGCTCTCTCGGACATAGATGTTGAATGGGAATATAGTTTGTTGTATCTCCCTCTTATCCTGAACATTTCCTGATTAATACTGCCTGATAGAGCTCATATCAGGACATGGGCAGAACCAGATTCAAGCTTATCCTGAAAGGGTCAAAGAACACATGATATTTAACTGCCTATGACCTATAGTCCTTTCCACACTAACCATAGAAAGACTGCCCTTTGGCTTGCTGTGGTTTGTCCTTCGTTTTTGAAGGGAACTAATGACATTGGGGGTGGGCATTTATTTGTGAATTGGATTTAAGTGAGGCAGAGTTGCACAAAGTCTCTGTCTTCCAGAGTCGTTGATGTTCACTGGCAGGACAAAAGTCAAGATGACTGGTGATGGCCCGGATTGCAGTGGAACTACAAGGGCTACTGCTAATTAAGCCTTAATCTATTTCTTTTTGCTCCCAAGCAACTATTTTTAAAAATAGGTATTACCATCTTTTGGCTTTTTACATCAGCATAGTTTCCCTCAGTATTCCTCCCTCCTCTTCCCAGAGAGCCGTCCCATGGAACAAATGGCATTTTAAGGTTAGATTTAATAAAGATTAAAACAAAAGGAAGAGAAAAACCATCAGCATAGCTGATCAAAATGGCAAAAAAGTCTGAAAATATGTGCAATGTATAACAGTTGTGGACCCCTCACATCTGCAGAGGGGCGGAGTGGGAAGGAAGAAAACAAGCATTTATTAAGCACCTCCTGTGTACTAGGCACTGTGCTAAGCGCTTTACAATTGTTCTCCCATTTCATCTCAGCAACTCTGGGAGGTAGGTGCTATTACTATTTCCATTTTACTGGCTTTTAAAAAAAAATCAGCTATAAATTCTTTCCGTCTTTCTACCCCTCCCCCACCCATTGAGAAGGCAAGAAATGTGATAGCCATTATACATGTGAAATCACGCAATACATATTTCCACATTGGCCATGTTGGGGTGGGGGAGGGAGGAAGGAAAAATAAAGAAAGTGAAAAAATATTCTTTAATATGCACTGAGTTCATCAGTTCTCTCCCAATTTTACTGTTGATGGTGGCAGGATCTTGAGTCAATCCATTTCACATCCCTCTTCCTGTTTTCTTTCTTCCTGAATAACAGCTTCCCATTTGTATAGTGCTTTATGAGGAATAACTCTGAGTTAAATCATCCAATTATTATCCTGATCATCACCATTTTACAGATGGGGAGACTTAAGAGACTTCATTAAGACGACCTAGCTACTAAGGGTGATGGAGTCAGCACATAAACGATTTCTGATTGTTAATTCCAGTGTGTTGGGTTTTTTTTCTCTATTACGCTAGCCTGTCTCGCCCCTCTCCTCTAGTTGTCTTCCTTCATTCTTTATACCTTTCTTTTATCTTTTTTTTCTTCTCTTCCTTTTTTTCCTCTTGAGAAGCCACTTAAGCTCAATAGGTTAAGCCCAATTACTTAGTGAGTGTCAGAGGAAAATGTGAAAAGGTGGGAATTTTCTCTCTCTCTCATCTTTGGCAACCATCCTGCTCTCATCTTCTTGTGACATCTCATCAAGTGCTTACTCTTTACTCCATCCTATTTACCTCAATTCTGGCTCTTTTCTACGTGTTTCTCCCCAGACCATCTTTAGGCACCAAGTCCTGCTGTATGGTCTTCAGTGGGCCTTTAGGAAGCCTTAGATCCAACTTTGGGAAACGTCAATTCATTCAGCCCTTTTCTCTATTACTTCAGCACTACTCTTAAGAACTCAAAAAAAAAAAAAGCTACCCACCCCTTTCCCAATAACTCTGATTTAAGACATAAAAACTAATCTAAATTCTCTTGTTAATCAAAATAGCAAGCAACTTATTTATTTTACTTAATAGAATGGCACTAGCTATCTGGGGGAAATGATAACGGAAAAGGTAAATGCTTAATTTTTATGAGGAGAAATAGGCAACATATGTAGTCATGTGTCTATATAGCTTTTGTTAAAAGATCAAATTATACTTTTGATAATTACAAATGCAATCTCCATATTTATCTAATTAATCTGAATTTTACAAAATCTAAAGAGTCATAGCCAATTTAATCTGAGGATTTTTTTTGTAAGAAAGAACAAATAACTACGTGACTGAAGATTACTTAAACACAAAATCCAAGACCTTGCCTTAATCTTCATATTTTAATATTCCTAGGAACTGAAATCTAAAAACACCATTTCCCCCAAATGTGCATAGTAATTTTCTGTTCTGAAAATTCAAGCTAAAGGAGAAAACATTGCTCTTCTGAGGAGATGAAGCTTGGTGTAATGGAAAGAGAACTGGGCTTGGAATCAAAGGACCTGCATTTTGTCCCTTGCTTACTGGCTATATAATCATGGGCAAATCAAGCAACCTCTTTGAGACTCAGTTTCCTAATCTATAAAATGGAGTTAGACTAGATGATCTCTAAGATCTTTTACAGATTTTAAAGTTTTCTTTTTTAAAAAATTTGGTTTTTATGGAAGTATTTTTTTTCACATCAATCATAGTTTCCCATTATCCCTTTTCCTGCCCCCACCCAGTGATCCCATATAACAAATAGTATTTTTAAGACAAAGAAAACGAGGGAAAAAATCAGCATAACTGATCAGTATTTTGAAAAAAATCTGAAAGTATGTTCAACGTACAACATTTGTGGACTTCCCACCTTTGGAAAGGGATTGAATGGGAGTATCTTCTCATATCTTTTCTTTTGAGACATGCTTATTCTTTATAATTTTGCAACATTCCCTTTTTGTTATTGTTTTGGTCCTTTCTGTTTAGATTATTGCGGTCATTTTGTATATTTTTCCTTAGCTCTTCATCAGCTCATGTAGATTTTTCCATTCTTCTCTGTATTTGTCACATGTGTCATTTCTTAAAACAGAGTAACATTTCATGACATTCATGTACCAAAATTTATATGGCTGTCTTTTACAGCTTTAATAGTCTATAATTTCAGCAGCAGACTTTATGAAATTAAATACATTTTATTATTTATTACTTACACTTGAGTAGCCAGGTCCCAGTGCCCATTATCTTTTTAGGTAGTGCATAAGACATTCTAATGAATTGACAATTCTTTTAATGGATATATGATCATAGGATGATAGATTTAAAGCTGGCAGGGGTCTTAGAGGCCATGGAATCCAACAATCTTGTTTTAAAAATGAGGAAACTGACACTCAGAGGGACATGGTGACTTACCAAGGAGATAAAGCCAAGATTTGAACTCAAGTCTTTTGACTCTAAAGCTAACACTGATTCTACTGCCCCACATTATGCCCTATGTAGATATTACATTTAACACAAACAGCATCTTTTTGAAAAATATTTTTACATTCATTTAAAAAATTTTGAGTTCCAAATCCTCTCCCTCCTGTACCTACCCCATCCATTGAGAAGGCAAGCAATCTGATACCACTTTACATATGAAGTGATACAAACATGTTTCTATATTAGCTAAAACATAGCATCTTAAAAAATAAATAAAAGTAGCAAAAAATAGCAGTACAATATATGCCATTTTATATCTGGGGAAATGGAAACAGGGAGATGGTAAAGACCTTCCCAAAGGTACAAAGTGGGGTCCATAGCAGCCAGAATCAGAATCTAGAGACCCTGAAGTTGCAGTCTTTTTTCTTAGCATCCAGAAAAGCAGTCATTTCTGTAAAAATCCTTTCTTGGAGGGATTATCTTCCAAACTGAGCCACACAATCTAATAAGAATATAACCCAAATTTTGAGCCTGGACATTTACACAAGACTTCTCTTTGGTCGAGTGAATGATTACTCAAGGATTTATGCTTAGTATGCGAAGTACGAGAAGTGGTTGGTGAAAGCTTAAGAAAGACTTTTGGCTTCCATCTTCAAGAAAGGACAGGTGCAGTTCCAGCCTCTCTTTAGGCAAAGACCTAGGGAGTGACTTCGGGAAGAAAGCCAAGCTTACCAACCTTCTTTTTATATAGTAATCATTCTTTCCACCAGATGAAAGAGTCTTATACAAATGTCCAGGTTTGAACACTTGCTTCCATTCAGGACTACTACTAGGTCCATAGCACTTAGGTCTTATGCCTTCTCCTTCTCTACTAAGAGGCCCCACTCAAATGCAGTGAGTGGGTTCAGGCCTGGGGAGCCTGACCTCACAAAACAAGGTCTGGTGCAGAGGAAACCTTTCAGGATATAGGAAAACAGCGTGGGAAGTGTGTTGGACTTGCAGAAAAGACAGACCTGGGCTTGCATCCTGTCTCCTACATTTATATTTATTAGTGGGTGACCCCAGGCAAGTCACTCAGTCTCATTAAGTGTCAGTTTCCTGATTCATAAAATGGAGAACATAATAGCATTTACCTTATAGGATCATTGTGAGGGCCAAATGAGATAATTTTTATAAAGCGCTCTCTAAACCTTGAAAGGACTATATGAATGTTATTATTTGGATAGCTTTAATCTGTTCCTGCGTCTTTCTATGGAAATAATGCTCTTTAGTTGCTCCAGATGCTTTTGGAGTAAAGGGCAGAAGTTGGTGGTAAAGGATACATAAAAGGGGTGATACCATCATCCCTCATTCTAGCATCAAGTGTCAACTCTCTTTCTCAAGTAGTAATGTCATATTCCTGGTGTTCTACCTCAATTGGAGTGTCCAATTTCCTCCTCATCACTCCAATTCCATTTCTGAAAATGAGAAGATGGGACAGACTGAATAATCATTCTTTTTAATTTCTGCATTCTACCTTCCCTTTGTCTATGGACCCAGTGAGTCTTGGGAAAAAAAGGGGGTCGTATGCATTGTTGTGGCAAAGTCATGGCTACCACATTCCTGGACTTTATGTAACTCTGTATGGATACTTTTCAGCCTATTAATATGGAAGATATGAGGGACATTTGGAAGAACCTCCATTGCACACTCTACAATGCTTTGAAACCCAGTTCGAGGGAGGGAGTTATCTTGAGAGTAGGAAGGGGTGTTCATTTTTGAAACCCTAAAGTAATATCTTTAACAGTTGGAGTCCCATGAAGAGCAAACAGCAGGTTTATGCCTGGTCACTTGATGATATGACCACAGCGGCTTGGATCCCACTGTCTCTACTTTGTACTAGATAATAAGAGGCTGCATTTACATAATGTTTGATGATTAAAAAACACTCTACATGCATTATGTCAATTAATTCTCACAACCACTCTATGAGTTATTCAGGGCAGGCATTATTATCCCCATCTTATAGACAAGGAAACACAGACTGAGAATCAAGAGACTGAACTAAGACCATAGTTAGCATGAAGCAGATTAGGGACTTGTGTTCAGATCTTTTGAATCCAAGTTCAATGTTCTTTCCACTATCCCAGGCTGCCTCCTTACATAATATGCTATTTAAATAGTTGGGTAATTTTTCCTAGTAGCATTAGACACCCAGTCTCAGAAAACCCAATAGATGGTGTTATTTAGTTTTTTTCTTCAAAATGTTACTGAACAGGATACTTAAAGAGGGCAGGTAAACAAAATTTTACAATCATTTGCACACTTTTACACTTTGACTCTAACCAGTCATAAAAGCACAGGAGGGAATTTCTGACTTAATATAGATTTAGTTTTAGTGACAATTGGCACCTTCAACCCACCCTTTGTTTAGTATTCTCGCATAGCACTTAACACAGTACAGGATATATAATGTTTGCAAAGTACTTTATGAGCCTTGGGAGGAAGAAGGCAGGAAGTTAGTAACAAACGGTAAAGTCCCTTCTGCTGAGAGGAGGGTAGTGCTAGTAAAAGGAGTAAGAAAGCCCTGTATTTATAAAATCCTCTACAGCTTACAAAGCTTTGTATATATAGTGGGAGAGGGAGTTGATCAGGACATCTTTGATTACTGATTTCCCAGCACCTAGTGGAAAAATTTCTAGGACACTAGAAAAGGGAAGGGAGATTTAGGATACTGAAGTAATGGAGGTATGAATTCCCTAGCAGTGTGACTCTTTACTAGTGCATTCCAAGTGTGTGCCCCTCTTCTCATTGATACTGTAGAAGAGTGTACTCCAGATTTATGGAAGGTGGGGAGGAACGGTTTGTTGCTATTGTTCTTATATGATACATTTGCTTTGAGCTAATTGTGTCTACTAGCTGACTATGAAAGTCAATTGCACTAGTAGGGGCTTATGAGCTATCTTTTTCAGGGTGTGGATTTATGAAGTACCTTAGACATGGTATTAGGTACCCCACTAATGACTTACCCTATGGATGCAAGTTGGAGGTATCATTGTGCTATTCTTCCTGGTTATATCATCCTTGCTAGATAGATCACTCAGCTGGGTTCCCTAGGCCTATTCCTCTCTACAACACAAATCCCAATAGCCAGAGTTAGCTTTCTTCCTGACTCACAGAAGTTATACTCTTCATAGCTACTTCCTCCTTCAACTCACCCCCAAGATAGTGTGCCTCAGTTTTTAAAGGGCTACCAGGTATATAGAGTCTTTGGCTAGCCAGCTGCTAGCAGCCCTCTCATTTCATCTATTTTGATCAGAGGACTTCACACTCAGTAAAGGATAACACAGTATAGGCCTCTCTTTATACTTGGTTCAAAACCTTAACTCCCCTTTTGGTGTTGCCTATCCCTTACTTTCTGGAATTTCAACTAGGTTTGGTTGAGGAAGGGGAATGGGGGAGGGAAATCTCATTTGATCCTCCCCATAACTTTGGGAGGGAGGTCCTTTACTAGAAGGGGATTGGTAGCAGAGGTGGGCACAAAAAAAAATGTTTTAAATTAGAGCTGAGGGAGGGAAGATGGACAGAAAGGCTGCTACCTACTGTTCTCTCCTCCCCATCAAAATCCCAGTAAGCCTAAAGAGGAAAAGGTTTCCAGAAAGAAGGGGGAAATTTCAATAAAAGAGACTGAAGATCTAAGCATAAATAAGCACGAAACTCAACAACAAATACATTCAGGGGGTTGTGCTTTAGGGTGAATAATAATAATGATGGCTCAGGAGGTAGAGTGCTATGGAGCAGCCGTGATGGAAGGAGTTACCTCACTGAGCATTCAGTACATTAATAAAATCATAGATCTAGACCTCTTCCCCTGTATCCTTCCTGCCACCTTAAAATAGTTCACATTTAGATAGCTTTGAAACACAGATTTGTGTGAAAGACATTCCTCTATGGGATGCACTCCTAATTCTCCTGGTCTTTCTTTACAATGCCCCAGAAATGTCGACACCCTTGAAGCTCACTTCATCCCTGGACTTCACACTTTGGAAGAATCTCTTCCTCTCTCTCCTCACTGGCTCGTTCTTTCCCAAATTTCCATTTTGAGGAGGAGCCCAAAGCCAGTCTTGTCTTCCTTTTTCTCATGGCTGTACTCTCCTTCTTTGCCTTTCTTTATATTGGTCCCCCATTCCCCAGCCCATACCTTCATCTCTTCTTCCCATTCACATAATTTCTAGCTCCACATTAGGAGGTAAGCTCCTTGAGGGCAGAGCCTGTTTCTACTTGTATTTGCATTCTCATTGTTTAGCATGATGCCTGGCACATAGTACCCTCTCAATAAATGCTTGTTGACTATTGATTGAAAGACTGAGAGATATAGATTACATATCTAGAGACAACCCCTGACAGTGAGGAAAGGGAAAAGGTCTTTTTAAATAAAGAATAGAAAGCTTGATTTAGCCTAGGTCCATGACTACCATCCAGATGGAATGATTTCTGCTCATCAGGCAGTTTTAGGAGATCCTAACTTAACTTGGATATTCTTCTGCGCTACAGTTAGAGAAAAGCTTTGGCCATTTTCCAGTTACATACACAGAAGCTCACTGTAATAAGGTCAATGTGTTATCCTAATCTGAAAGGGGCCAAGCTGCTTTGTTCTCTTTCTGGTGAATAGAATCTCCCACTGACTTCAAAGGCATTCCTGATAACATGGAAGTTATGGGAGGGAGATTCTGAGCAGGCTGGAGATTGCCAGACACCATTCATGACCTAGCTTCCAGTAGAGGTCAAATCACATTGGTAATAATTTATTTTCCTTTAGATACTTGCTTCAGTTTGCTGGCATGTTATCCTTATCCTGGTGGCTGCAGCCCCTTCTCCCCTTTCCCCCTCTCTTGATACTCTTCTGGCACCTTTTGACATCCTTTGTTGCAAGGTTCTGTCATTATTCCTTAGAGAAGCATTTTATGGCATATCTTAGCACTATCTTCAGAAACACAAGCAAACAAACAAACTGTTCAATCAGATTAAATTTATTGATGCACTCGCCACTGAAGTATTTCAGTGCCCACAAGGGCTTTTGTACACTAGGAAGATGAAAATCATTTTAATATATTCTCCTCCTACCTATCCTAGGGTTGCAGGGGCTGGGCTGCCTCTGAGTCTCAGCCTCAGGGAAATTGCCCATGCCATTTATTCTCTGCTTGAGGGTAGTTTTTCCCTCCTAATAAATACTATGAGGTACACCCCTTTCTGACAAAGAAGGAAGAGTCTGGGGGTCATCATCTCTCTTCTACAAATTGAAGAGGAGAAAGGACATTCAAAGAGGAGGGGCAGCCTGATACAGGGGGAGGTGTCAAAGGACCTTGGTTTGAATCACAGCTCTGCCACATACTATCTGTGTGACCAAGGTAAGTCACTTATCCTCTCTGGGCATTTGTTTTTTCATATGTGAAATAACAGTTTTGGACTAGATGACTTCTGAAGTTTCTCTTTGTACTAATTTATCATTATTTCTGTCTGTCTGTCTGTCTGTCTGTCTGTCTATCTATCTATCTCCACCTTGCATCTTCTGCCAAGCCTGGTTTCAACTCATAGAACAAGATGCCCTTCCCAGGATAAGCTCATTAATTCTAAACTTACCACCACACTGCTAACTCAAGCCTTTATTGACACTTCCTCCTTCCTCTTCTTCTTCTCTCTGATTAGAGGGCTGAAGGGTGGCACCAAACTTCTCCCAATGCCTTCTTTTATAGAGGGCAGAAGTTGAACTCATCTCACTGAACTTTGTATCTGATGCCCTGGTTGGTTTCAACTCTACAGAACAAGACACCTTCAAATCCCCATCCTGTGCTGGTAACCCTTGGTATCTGTCCTTTCCCTCCTTCCTCTTTCTTTCCTCCCCTGCTTTCCTGTCTCCTTTTGGATGTTGTCTCCCTTTTTAGATTGTAAGCAGCTTGAAGGTAGAGACTGTTTTCCTTTTTATTAATTGTATCCCTAGCACTTAGCACAGTGCCTGGCACATAGCAGGAACTTAATAAATATTTTTGATTGGATCTATCTATCTCTCTGTCTAACTAGTATGTTGTCTTCTCCCTTAGACTGAAGTTCCTGTGACTAGTGACTTTTTTGCCTTTCTTCATATCCCTAACACTTAGTACAGTACCTGACACATAGTAGGGGTTTAGTAAATGCTTGTTGGTTTGTCTTGACTAAATCTCTGATGATCTTGACTTATTATTATGTAGCAAGCCTAGGATAGAAGTAGGACACAATCCAGTTGTCCAGACAGAGGTGTCCAACAGGAGGCAAGCCACTGTAAAACTCCTGACAGGCCTGGACCAGATGAAGATATAACTGGGAAATATTTAACAAAATAAATCAAAATACAATGCAGCATAATGTTAATTTGTGGTTTTCTAAGTCAATATTCTTCCCACCCTGATCATTTCTATTTGAGTTTGACACCACTGATCTAGAGTTCCAGATAATTGCTCATCAAGATTACTATCTTGATTTCCCCTGGTGGCTAGTGGCTTGTATATTTAAATACTTAAATATTTTGTATTTACCTATGCTTATATATGTTGTTTCCTTACACGAAATGTAAACTCTCTGAGGTTAGGGATTATTATTTTTATCTTTGTATCCCAGCATCTTTCAGAGTGCCTGGCCCATAGTAGGCACTTAATTTTGTTGAACTTATTGTAAGTAGCCCAATACCTCTGTGAGGTAGGCAAAAGTCTACACAGGAGAATTCAAACATATCCAGGATCCATCAAGATTTAATTAGCCAGAGGCCTCCAGTTGCTTTTTATAGCCCTGGGTTGGGCTCCCTTCTTAGGTATAAAACAAACATCCTATAGTATCTTGTCAGCAAAGGAGAAAAGAACTTCAAAATTAAAATAAAACACATAGGGGTAGTAGCCAGGTAAAGAAACAAAACTAGCTTTCTGAAATAATGAAGGTCCACTGTGGAAACATGTTGTCTTGTTGAGTTCTAAGTGAAAGGGTTATCCAAAATGACAGTCTCTGAATAGGAGGTGGGTGGCGTTGCTATTAAGTGTGTGTTCTTGTACAATTGTTTTAGTCAATATGGCAAATCCAATTTAGCAAGCCACATAACTTGCTCTTAAATAACTTCCTGTTCTTATGTGTCTCTTTACAGGCACCTAATGATGAGCTCATTAGAGTTTATAAGACTTAATGGGTTTTATTGTCTTTAGTATTTTCTATTAGTCATACACTTTGTCAACTTTTGCTCTTTGGGCTAATAATAGAATAGAAAATATCCTGACAAAGTGGACTCTCCAAACAGTTTGTCACAAGGAGATAAAGGGAGTGCTATTCAACAAACTGATATGGGCACTCTAAAGTCACCAAAGCTAGTGTCAGACTTTATCCGGGAATAGCCTTTTAACGGTGTTGGCTAATTCAGTGGGAGTGAGATTGTACGTTGTGTTGTAAGGGCAAAGGTTGAAGAGCTGTATCTTAAGTTCCTAAAGGATATTTAGATATAGTTATCCATTAAGTTCCCACAACATCTCTGCATATCTCTTGGATACATTCCTTTCTCTCTATTCACATAGCTACTACCATTCTAGCTCAGGCATCTATCTTCTCTCACCTGGGCTTTCACGGTAGCCTCTCAAGTAGTCTCTACTTCAAGTCTCTCTGCACTTTAATACATCCTCTACTCAGCAGCCAAAGTGAGTTTCCCTAAGCACAGGTGTGGTCATGTTAACCCCCCTACTCAATAAACTCTAGTAGCTCCCTATTACTTCTATGATCAGACATATACTTCTTTCTTTGGCATTTAACACTCTTTACAATCTGGTCCCTTTCTATCTTTCTAGTCTCCTTACATATCACTTCCTTCCACAATCCAACCATGTTATTCTACTTCTGTTTCATATACATGATGCCCTATTGCCCTATCTCCTGTCTTTGTGACTTTGCATTGCTTGTTTTGCTTACTTGGAATTTCTCTCTCTCTCTCTCTCTCTCTCTCTCTTCGTCTTCCCCTCCCCCCACCACCTCCACTTCTTAGAAATCCTGGCTTCTTTCAAGACTCAGCTCAAAGATCACTTTCTGTAGGAGGCCTTTCTTCATTCCCTTCCAATTGCTGGTGCTATACCCTCTGAGGTAACCTTTCAGCTCTTCTATAGGCAATTTATATGTATGTTGGCTCCTCCATTAGAATATAAATTACCTGAGGGATGGGACTGATTCTTTTCTTCTTTTCTTTTCTTTGGTGCTAGCATAGAGAACTTAAGAACATATTTAAATTTTTTTTTAAAAAGATATATACAGAAGATAGAAACAAGGGTTGATAATGGAGGATGAATTCAAAAGCAAAGCATATGTTAAGTGTGCTAAAACTCAGAATGAGTTGAGGTCGGGAGAGAAAGCTGAGGATAATTTTAAAAAGGCATTGGCCTTTTTTTAAAGATGTATTGGGGGAGAAAGGAAGATCAAAGAAATGATGCCAGAAAAGCAACTTGTCCTTGTTACCTCTATAGCAAATTTTGTGAGGACTCCATAAAGGAAGAAAAGGACTCCCAAAGCTAGGACTTCTGGGCTACCCTTTATCACTCATGTTCCTTGTACTTATGTCTCACTCCCTTTGTAATGTAAACTCACTTTTCCTTGTGTGTATGGTGGATTGTGTGCCCTTGATTTATTTTTATAATTACTGTTCTTGCTATACATTCTCAGTAAATCCCTTTTCTAAAAGCTAAGGGAATTCAACTAATTGGTAATGGGGAGCACATGGATGGGGGCTTATAAACAACAGTACTACAAATCCAAAACCTTAAGGAAAGAAGTAGTAAGCCTTCCTCTAGGGTCCTGGCTTCTGATTTCAAGTGCAAGTTGGGGTAGTAGTACCAACTACATAGATTTTTTGTTTTCCTATTTGTGTAAATGTGGTATGCCCTAACCCTCACATCCAATAGAATGTAAGCTCTTTGAGGGAACGGACTGTTTTATTTATATCTGTTCCTCCCTAGTACACTGATCACAGAGAATAAAGGAAATGATGCTGATGTAGTTTACCTTTATGTTTTTAAAGCATTTGACATCTTTTATGCTAATCTCACAGAAAAGATGAAAAGCTAAAGATTAAACAATAGAATAGTTAGCTGGGTTTGGAATTGGTTGGATGAGTAGACCTCCCCCACCCCCAAAATAGTTACTGATGCTTTAAAAGAGCTCTCAAGTAGAATTTCCCAGGGATCGGCATTTAGTCTTGTGTTACTTAACATTTTTATCACTGATTGAGAAAAAGGCAAAGATGGTATGCTTATCAAATTGTCTGATAACACAAAGCTATGAGGGATAATTAATAAGCCAATTGGCAGTCAGGATTCAAACAGATCTTGATGGACCAGACCACTGGATTGAATCGATAAGATGAAATTTAATGGGGGATTAATGTAAAGTCTTGCAGTAGGGTCCAAAAAAATCATTGTCATAAGCGTGAGGTGGAAGAGGCACGGCTAGATAGCAGTTCTTACTGAAAAGATCTAGGAATTTGTCTAGATAAGTGCAGTGTGAATCAACAGGATGATATGCCTCAATAGAGTTATGATTTCATGAATTTGGATAAACCCCCAATGATGAGATAGCAATCTACTCATGTTTGACCAACCCATGTGAATCACATTCCTGTCCTCCCCTGAGTTCACACAGAGATTAACTTAACATGCTGGAGAGCTTCCTTATATTTTCTTAATAATATAATTGATAATAGTATTGCTACTAGGGATGACGAGGAGTATGTAGCCTGCCCATCTGTTGTTCCTTAATATCACTATAGGACCTTTTTTGATTATACTTTTTTGATAAGATCATTAATTCCTTGTTTGTAATGTGTTATATCCCTGTTCCTCTCCTGATTGGCCAAAGGACTTCTGGGTGGGCAAATTGGCCTCTTCACACTCTTTTGTATGTGTTTAGTTCTAGCTTAGCAGCCAAATAAAAGACCGTTCTTCGTCATGTAGTAAGCAGACAGGAAAAAGTTACAGAATACTTAATCATGTTCTGAATCAGACACATGGCACCTCATGTCACACTTTGGGAAACAGGCTGACTCAACCCCATCAGCCCCAAAATACACATACATACAATCACAGGTTCATAGCTGGAAGTTCCTGTTCTTGGGCCTGTTCTAAGGACTGAGCCCTCATTGGCCAATTCTCCCCCTTACACTTCAATACCCTCAAAATTGTGTTGTTTCCAGAATGGACCTTCTCTGTTTCCTTGGTCTAGTCTAGCTGCTTTTCCCTTGTTTCCATCTTCAAGGGTGTTTCTATCTCTTCTTGTTAGAGTCCAAATTGAGGGATCCACTCTCCTTGATGGTAAAAAGAATTTGTTATAAAAACCTTTATAGAGAGCTTATATTTTTTATTTACTTGCTCTCCTCTTTTCAATTGTATCCTTAAATGCCCTAGAGATAACTTTGCTTAGCTGGGTCTCTTACTAAACTTTCCTCAGGCTTGTTTTCCCCTCCACTGCTTCTTCCTGTCTCATGAGGCAAAACAGCTCATAATCTTTCACCATCTTTTCCTCTAATACTTAACAAACAAATTTTTATTCTGTAAAGGTATTGCCCTTGGCTTCCATCTCTCTTTCCCTGGCAAAAATTCTCTGCAAGTTTCAGAGGAAAGAGTGCTGAATTGGAGGGGTCAGAGGACCAATTCAAAATCTGATTCTGCCATCTACTAGTTGTGTGACCCTAGGTAAGTCTATTTCCCTGTTTGGGCCTCACTTGCCTAGTCTGTAAAATGATTGGGTTGTACAAGTTGACCTCTGAAATCCCTTTCAGCTCTAAATATGTGATCTTATGGGATGATAGGTAGCTAGGTAGCATGGTGGATACAGTGCTGGACCTGGATTCAAGAAGACTAAGTTCAACTCTCTCCCCCACCATACCAGATAATCACTAACTCTGATCAAGTCACTTAATCTCTGTCTACCTCAGTTTTCTCATCTTTAAAATGGGCATGATAATAGTACCTATTTCCCAGAGTTGTTGTGAGGATTAAATGAGATGATATTTGTAAAGTGTTTAGTACAATGTCTGCTACATGGTAGGGTATATGTTTGTTTCCTTCCCTTAAATCTTGAAGTGCTATATAGATGTTTTCACTGTAATTGTAATTATTAAATGTTTAATGACTAAGGTGATGGTTAGGCTCTTTTGGTCTCTTCCTGATGACAACTGATTGACTTTTGTTAAACTTCCATATGAAATTGTTATAACTAAGCTCAATGTCCTTCTCTTCATCTCTTTCAATAACTTTTTTCTATAAGTCAGGTTGGAGTTACGTAAATTGCGTGTCTTATCATTTTTCTCATTTTTATTCTTCTAGCTTTGTGTTAATTTTGATTATTGATTTAATGAGATGATTGTCTGATTGTTCACAGATAGCCAATTCAGGAATGACTTTCATGCTAGTAATGAATTATTTCCTCTCTCTTAACATATAGTTGATTCCATATTTTTTTTGGGAGGGTTAATGTTATTTGGTGCACTCTTTGACTAACGCCTCCTAATTCTTTTTTCCAGATGAAGTACTCATGATGTATAGGGATGCGGCTTTGGGTAGCCCACAAGTTTTTGGCCTTTCTCAGTCCTTATTCCTGAACTATATTTCCTGACTTGTTTTGTGCCCTCTTTGCACTGAATTCTCCAAGTATCAAATTATATGTTAATGTATTTTGAATGTATTAAATTCTTCATATATATATTTTTACTTCATCTTCTGTGATAGGTGTTGATATATAAGCAGTAATTATTTTCATGGTGGTCTTTTAAAATATATTCATCTTTAGCACTGGAATATGAGATGATCAAATATCCTATGAAATGATGCTTCTTGTTGCATTTTTCTTCTCAATCAGTTCACTTCACTCATATAAATTCAAGTGTCATATAAGACTTCCCAGGTTTCCCTGAAATTGTCTCCTTCATCATTTCTTATGGCACAATAAAGTATTCCATCACATTCATATGTTATAATTTGTTTGCTATTTTTCAGTTGATAGGCACCCCCTTAGTTTTTTTTTTTTTTTGCCGTCACAAAAAGCTCCTACAAATACTATTGTATATATGGATCCTTTTCTTCTTTCTTTGGTCTTTTTGGGTTGGGGTGTGTGTGTAGGCCTAGTAGGGGTATCTCTAGATTAATGAGTATGCACAGCTTAGTGACATTTTTAGGCATAATTCTGAACTAGTTTACATAATGTTCCCTTGATAATTTCATTTACTTCTACAGCTTCGGATGCAGAAGACTGCCAAATCTCAGTGTCTAATCCTGAACTCTTTCTTCTGAGCCCTAGGCCTACATTTCCAGCTGCCATGGGATATCTTGATTTCTCATGGACATCTCAAATGTAACCCGTTCAACACTGAACACTTTATTCCCTGACTCTCCTGAACCTGAAGTCTTCCTGCCTTCAGTTTTTATGTCTGTGGCCTTCAGGTCTACCTCCTAGCTTTGAGTCTTCCCTTTTTCTTAACTTTAACCAGTTACTAGGTCTTGTCAATTATGACACTATAACTTCTACTTGTTCTGCCCTTCTTTTCTATCCCCATTGCCAACCCCCTAGTTTGGGTACTTTTTACCACCTGAGAACCCTTGACATAGCCTTCATACCTTCACCATCTCCCCACTCCAACCCATTCTTCATACCATGGCTAGAATAATCTTCCTTATGTATAGATCTGGACGTATAACCCTGTTGCTCAAAAATCTTCAACGGTTCTCTGTTACTGTTGTTTAGTTGATCAGTCATGTCTGTCTCTTCCGGATCCCATTTGAGGTTTTCTTGGTAAAGATACTGCAGTAGTTTGCCATTTCCTTCTCAATGACTCTCTACTGCCTCCTTAATAAAGTTCAGACTTCTTTAAAGGTTTGTCATTTAATCTCTTCAACTTAGAACTCCCTTACCCTTCTAGTATTATCTCCTCTTGCTCCCCTACAAAAATGTGAAAAAAAACCCAACTGAATAGGATAATTCTCTGTATTCTTAAAGCACATTCAATTCTCTTGCCTCTGTGACTTTGCTCACAGTGTCAAGGTAGTCCTGGAGCTGGACAGTGAATGGTGAATAAGTAGGATTCCAACAAGGAGAGACTGGGATTGGAGGAGGGGGAGAGACTCTGGTGGAAGAAAAACACAAAAAAAGGCAGAACGAGGAAAGCACAGGACTTGTTCAAGGATCGATCCTATTTGTTCAGAATGTAAGGTATGTATAAGCAGAAGGTAAGGATGTAGAGATAGGTTGGGGACGGATTGTAGCGGATCCTGAATGCCAAAGGAAAGATATTAACTTTAAACTGGCATTGAAGTCAATGAAGAAAAACCAAAACAAAGGTTTATGTGCCAGGGAGTGATTTAATTAGGTAAATGTGGCTGTCGCATGGATGGAGTAGAGTGAGGAGAGAACGGAAGTGGATCGACTGATTGAGACTATTGCAATATTCTAGGTCAGAGGTGTCAAGATATTAGGAGACACCCTGTTTTCTACAGCTGAGGCTCAGCGAGCAAGTGACACCCTGAGCTTGGCATAATCCTTTGCGCTCAGCCTCTGGATGATCTCACCCTCTGGCAACATCATATAATTATTGTATTGCTCTGACCAGCACCAGGTGTTCTCTGAACTTGGATAAGCACCTGATGTATTCATGTTCTGATCATGAAGCCTTGCTATGAATCAAACTTGTCTCATTGCTGCTGTTACTCCTCATTGTCAGGGCTACAGTTCACTTAGTAGCCATTGGTACTAGTATTGAGATTTCCCCATGAAGCCTTGGGTCCATCCCTGCTCCCCACATACACTAGGGCTAGATCCCCTCTTTGCTTGCAAGCCAGTTTCCTCATTTTGAAGTTAAACTTCTGTTTGATTCCTGCCTCTCCAGTCTCTAGCCTGCTTTGTTTGGTTCCAGACATCTACAGGTTAGAAGTTGGTTCAGTCCAGTTGACATTAATTGGTGCCAGAAGTGGGATTGGACACAGAACTGAGCCATTGGACTCTCAGGTACCACTGGAGATTTATTTCCCTGGAATCTGACCTCCTTATAAGGTGAGTCCTCTGCACTTGTCCCAGCTCCAATCCTCCAAGCTCCCACCTTGGTTGATCTTGCCATTCTTTGTGAGGAAAACTCCAGGACCTTTCTGGTGACCCAGTTTGTCTCTGATTACTCTAGTAAGGATATCCTTTCTTAACTGCACACCTCTGTTAATTGGCCTCTCTGTATGCCTCTGAACTGCATGCCTCTGTAAAATTTTCAACTGTGTGCATACCTTGGTAACTGTGAGCCTCAGCTGAACCAGTTACAATTAGAATTGTAATTGTGTGCTTTGCCAAAACTATTTGTGTCTGTTTGTATCTGTCCTGTTGTTTTGTCTGTGTTTCTGTCTTTGTAAAGTGTAAAATGTCTGTGTTGTGTTTGTGTTGTGAGCTAGATTCTGTTACCTTGAAAGATTTAAAATGCAGCCTGGCAGAAAAAAATCTAAGGGCTGTAGCCAGAGAGTTTAGCACACTGGGAAAGATTAATGAACTTTCATAGTTGAAGCAGTTGTCCCAGTAAGTAGGACCAACTCCCACTTTAGGCTTTCTGAGGAAGATTAGGTTATAAGAAAAGAAAAAAAAAACCTGCAAGACATTTTTTCCCCTGTCATTTCAGCTTTGGCTATGTTGGAATTACAGAAATAAAGTCAGACAATCAAAGTTTGTAGAATCACTAAAAACATCTTAGTAGATTTTGGAATTACAGAAATAAAGTCAGACAATCAAAGTTTGTAGAATCACTAAAAACATCTTAGTAGATTTTGGAGGTCTAAAGACCTCCATTCAGGAGTTTGAAAATTTGTAATTTTTAAGATTTCATGGGAGAACTTCTGAAACTTTAGGTAATTCTAGGACCTCACTCCCTTCTGAAATGGTAAGTTTTGGGTTAGCATTCTGTAGAATTTGTTTTAAGGAAAAATAAGGATTAAATTTTATAAAAGTTTTAAAAGTAAATGGCAAGATTAATAGCTTCATTGTTCTGGGACGATGAAGGAAGGCAGCTAGTTTGGAAGTAATTTCAGAGTGAAGAAAGAAAAGAAAATAGGTTAACAGTTTGCCCCTTATAGCAACTTCTTGTTAACCCTTCCTTGACATTTCTGACCATGAAAAGGGAAAAGATTGTTTAAACCAGAGAGTCCTGTGACACTCCCGGATCAGAGACCCTCTTCCTGTTAACCCCTCTCATCCCAGATTAGATTTCCAAATACAGATATCGACAAAAAAATGCTGGAAAAATATAGGGAAACTTGAATTATGTTCCAGTTGCAGAAATTTATTAGCTGTGTAATCTTAGGCAAGTTATCTTATCTCTGTTTGCCCCAGTTTCCTGATCTATAAAGAGAGAAATAGTAATGGTACCCACCTCTCAGGGTTGTTGTGAGGATCAGAATAATGTAATGATTGTAAAGTGCTTAACCCGGTGGCTGGCATATGCTAAGCATGGCATTATTATTATGCCTTTAATTGAACATAATTGTTCCAAACCTGATGACTCTAAGGTGGTTTTAAAATGTTAAAGATAACAAATTATTTTTATATGTGATAATTTGGAAATGAAATTGATATCATCTGAAGTTTATTGTTTGTGTTATTATTGCATTTCTAAATTCTCTTAAAGTCTGAAATTTGAGAGACCATGGTAACAGAAATGCTGTTAGAAAAAACAGCTTTTAAATCTGGACACCATTACACATGAATTGGGCTTTTAAAAGCATGTGATAAAAATAGATATTTGAAAACTGTTAAATATTTAACAAGGTATATTTTGCTATAAAACAAATAATAATAATGTTTACTATGATAGTGAATTTTCATTTGAAATTCTTGGCAACTATGAAAGAAAGTAGGGTGGTTTAAAGATATACCTTCACCATATTAATGATGAGTCAGCTATCAAATGTTTGCTGTATGTCTGAAGCCCCAGAATACGGGTAGTTTAATTTATAATTTAATTTATATAATTTATAATTTATTTAATTTATAAGTAAAGGATAAATGAAATGTTAACTGTTAGGAAAATATCAGGAAAGATATTCAAGCCCTAAGTGGTAGTTGGTCAAATTTTGCTATTTAAGGTAAAAATTCCTGGGACTTAATTTACTATTGCTTTGGGCTTTGATTAGTGGAACAGTTGTCTGAATTGTCATGAAGCCAATAGTAGAAAAAGGCATGTGCTACAGTCTGGGAACTGCTAAAGATGGATTCTGTGCCTGGGAAAAGTTTTGAGACAACTGTGGCACGGCCTAGGTAGGATCCTTCTGATTCTATTTCCCCACTGTGCTATTTCCTTTCTGAAAAGGAAATTTCTCCACCTGGTTAATCCTGGGCCTTGCTGTTAACACCTTGTGACTACATGATTGGCTATCAGATATGACTCATACCTGGAGTCAAACAGAGCTAACAGTTTTTCCCTCTGTTATGATACACGGCATTGCCATAACTATGTTCCTCTTTTTCCTTTTGTAGCAACTTTCTATAATGAAGAAGTTTTGTAAGTACAGTACTAAATCTATTAAATAATAGATTGGTACTGGAACATCTCTAAATTACTATAATAGGATGCAAGTATGAACATCTTACAATTTTGATCTGTATTTGGGTTAAATTACAGTACAGGGATGATATCCTCCTACGGGGGAAGTGATCAGACAAAGTAATAAGACAAAGACGTAATGCAAGAAGTTTCATAAATAAATGGAATAGCAAATTATGAGAAAGCAACAGGATTAGTCTTTTTCTCAAAGAACTACACACATATCTATATGATTGGCTTCCAAATTTATCTATCATGGAAATTCAGGCTTTGAGTACATTTCAGTAATAAGTTCTCAAAATTGGATTAAGGATTTTACACATAAACTGTGTTGATAATGGTAAATAAAGTGAAATTATTTTCCCATTTTAAGGTATCTGTCTGATAATCTTAAAGGGCAGAAGAGTTCATTTTGCAGTTGGACCCTCATAAATTTTAAAAAGATTCTTATATTAGGTACAGGATTTAGGTAATGATAGAAATAGCAAATGGCACATAAACTGAAATTCCCTAAGTTTCAAAATTGGAGAACTAAATTTAAGTGATTGTATTAAATTATACTAAGTCACAATTATCTAGGAACCTCTAGATTTGGAACTAGAGAAGCAGAGCCCCATTTAGAGCTATCCTGAGAATAAAGTCTATTGTCCAAGAAAGCGCATCTAGGGACCAGATGACTACATGAGACGTCTGGGACTCAAAAAGTGCTGATTAAATAGACATTAAGAATGGGTTATTGAATACAAGGAGACTTGATGTTAGTTAACATTGGTGATAATTATTGCATTGCTTTGCACATGTTATGTTCACTTAAACTTATGTTTAAGTTTTCTTGGTTACCTCAGTAACATGTAAATCTCCCTTCTCAGACCTAGTTCATTGTGAGCCCTTCAAGTAGTTTGATGTGACCTGACTTAATGTAATTACAATAATGAATTTATGAAAAACTTTATTGCATTGTTTGAACCTATCCCTGTATGGCTGGGAAACTGGACCTCTCCATGTGCTGTTTAGAGAGCCTTAACCAAGAACCTATGTTATGCTGACCAGAAACTCACATCCAAAGATTGATGCAAGTCTTCTCCCAATTATACATTCCAAGCAACTCATATGTATCTTATCTGAAAACTGGCAATCAATCATTGTTTCTAAGGGCCCCTATCAGGTCCTTCTGACTACTCCCACAGCCGTCAAACTTGTGGGTCTGCATTCCTGGATTATCTGAAGAAAGCCCCTGCTCCTGAGTGGATGGCAGAAACCTCCAGGGACCTCGAGGTTTGTCTAGTATGGACTCAGAAGCAGCTGACATCCAGATAAGACAGCTGTCGCAAGATTCCAAATGAAGGCTGAGTATACCATCCTAGCTTTTTGTTCTCCTCTTCCCTTTTGTTATGTACTTGACCATCAAGGCCCTGATTCGAGTTTGTACTGGCACTTTCTCCTTCTACATTCTTGGCCCCCCTCTTTTCTGCTTGCAAGCAAACAATGACTAGCAATGATACCTGAGACACACTTTCCTGATAGGTCCCTTCAAGGAACTAACCCCCTGGACAACATCTCGTCCTGGCCCTCCTGTCCTCTCATGCCATTTTGGCTTACACCTGCCTCTCCTTTATTGGGCAAAAGGGAAGGGGTTCTTTCAGAGCCTTTCCCTTTGGCCAAAAGGGGGAAATGTCAAGACATTAGGAGACATCCTGTTTTCCAGAACCAAAGCCCAGCAAGCAAGCTATGCCTTGAGCTTGGCATAACAACAATCCTTTGTGTTCACCCTCCAAATGATCTCACCCTCTTGCAAAATCATATAATTATTGTATTGCTTTGACCAGCACCAGGTGTTCTCTGAGCTTGAACAAGCACCTTCTGTATCCATGTTCTGGTCATGAAGCCCTATGAATCATGCTATGAATCAAACTTGTCTCATTATTGTGGTTACCTTTCATTTTCAGGGCTACAGCTCACTGAATAACCATTGGCATAAGTATTGAGATCTCTCCACACTGCCTTGGGACCTCCCCACTAGGGGTGGGGTTCTAACACACCTGTCTTGATCCCCTCCTTGCTTGCAAGCTGTTTCCCTCACTTCAAAATTAAACTTCTGTTTGTTTCCTGACTCTCTTGTCTCTAGCCTGCTTTGTTTGGCTCTAGCCACCCACCGGTTAGAGGCTGGTTTGGTCCAGTTAACAGAGGGTAATGAGGGACTATAACAGGGTGGTAGTGAAAGCAAAAAGGAAGGGATAGAAGCAACAGGACTTGGCTACTGATTTTTTTGTGAAGAGCAAAGGCAAGGGAGGAGTCAAAGATTGAGGGCCTAAGTGACTGGGAATATGGCAGTGCTATTAACAGAAATAATAAATTCGGAAAGAAGAACTCCTTTTGAGAGGTTTGGTGCTAGGGATATGAGTCTGGTTGTGGACATTGGTCATGAAATGCCAAAGGGACATCACAATGGAAAAAAATTCAGCAGAGTTGAAAATATTGAACTGGAGCTTGGGAGAGAAGGAAGAGTTTCAGAATGGATTGGGGAGACATCTGCAAAAAGATGATAGTAGAAGACACAGAAATAGATGAGATAATAAAAGGAACAAGTACATGTGAGAGACAAGAAAAGAAAGTCAAGTTAGAACTTTGTTGAATATTCTATGTTTAGGGGTAAGGAAGAAGAATCCTCAAGGGAGACTGATTAGAGTGGTTGGAAAAGAACCACAACATTGAAATTTCATGAAAGCTAAGAGTTTTCAAGAGGATATGTTAAATGCTAAAGAGAAGTGAAGGAAACTAAAGTCTGTAAAATGACCTTTGAATATAGTGATTAGATAATTGTTGGTGACCTTGGGGAGCCAAGATGGCTGAGTACATGCAGATGAACTCTCCCAACATTCCCCTCCAAACAACTTTAAAATAAAGCTTCAAATCATTTTTTCAGAGCAGCAGAGCTAACAAAAGGGCAGAGTTGGATATTTTTTTCCAGCCTAAGACAACCCTGTTCAGATAGTACAGAGGCTTGGCAGCACCAGTAGTGGACATTGGAGGCAATGGCAGCAGCGGAGCCAGTAAGGGAGTCAGAAAACTGGTTAAAATGATTACAGAGGACCCTTTGCTGACAATGGGTGCAGTGGGCACTGATTGGCAACTCTATTGCCTGGATGCAGTTCTGGGTCACAGTTACAGGGTGAAACGGTGTGCTTGTGGGCAGCCACAAATGAGTAGCGGCCTTGGGTGCAAGTCCAAGGCAGAGAGGAGTGCTGGCACTTGTGTCCATGGTAGAGCAGGGCAAAGACCAGAGCACAGAGCAGGAGAACAGTGACCACCTATTTCCCTAGATTATACCCCCTTGGAAGTACTAAAAACTTGCAGAGCCCTGGAATTAGCTCTGAAAACAGTAGCATAAAAAAGCCTGAAGCTTGGGACAGTGCCTCCTGACTCCCAGATCAACATAAAGTTCAAAGATAAGAAATAAAGTGGAAAAAAAAATAAGCAAAGAATAAAAACAAACAACAAAAAAACCCAAACAAAAACCAAAAAAACAAAATGCTACTACAATGGCAGGAAAGACCAAGACACAAACTCTGAAGAAGACAACAATATAAAAATAGCTACAACAATGCCTCAAAGAAAAATGCTAATTGGATCCAAGCCCAACAAAAAATTCCTAGAAGAGCTAAAAATAACTTTAAAAATCAAGTAAGAGGGGAGAGAATTTGGAACCCAAAGTTTTAAAAGCAGATGCTCAAAAAAAAGTTGTTTTTGCATGCAACTGGGAAATAAGATATATAGGGAAAGGGGCATAGAAATCTATCCTGCCCTACAAGAAAGTAAGGGGAAAGGGAATGGGGGGGGGGAGTGGGGTGAAAGAAGGGAGGGCTGACTGGGGAACAGGGCAATCAGAATATATGCCATCTTGGAGTGGGGGGGAGGGTAGAAATGGGGAGAAAATTTGTAACTCAAAATCTTGGGGAAATCAATGTTGAAAACTAAAATATCAAATAATAAAATATGAAAAAATCAAGTAAGAGTGGTAAAGGAAAAACCAGGAAAAGAAATGAGAGTAATGCAAGAAAATTATGAAAAGGCAATTAACAACTTGGTAAAAGAAGCACAAAAAATACTGAAGAAAATAACACCTTAAAAATGTAATTGGCCTAATGAAGAGGTACAAAAATTTGCAGAAGAAAAGAACTCATTAAAAAAAGCAGAACTGGCCAAATGGAAAAAAAGAGGTACAAAAGCTCACTGAAGAAAATAAATCCTTAAAAATCGGAGTTGGGCAACTGATTCCATGAGATCTCAAGAAAAGCCAAAAGTCAAAAGAATGAAAAATTGAAGAAAATGTGAAAAATGTTATCAGAAAAACAAGTGACCTGGAAAACAGATTTAGGAGAAATAATTTAAGAATTACTACACTACTTGAAAGCTATGATAAAAAAAAAAGCTTCCATATTGCAATTTAAGAAATTATAAAGGAAAATTGGCATGATATCTTGAATCCAGAGGGTAAAAAATAAATTGAAAGAATCCACTAATCACTTCCTGAGATTCCAAAATGAAAACTCCCTAGAATATTATAACCAAATTCCAGAGCTCCCAGGTGAAGCAGCAAAAATTGCAATATTGCAAGCAACCAGAATGAAATCATTCAAACATTATGGAGCCACAGTTAGGATCACACAAGATTTAGCAGCTTCCACATTAAAGGAGCAGAGGCCTTAGAATATGATACTCTGGAAGGCAAAAGATCTGGGATTGCAACCAGGAAAAAACTTACTCATCAAAACTGAATGTAATCTTTCAGGGGGAAAAATGGATATTTAATGAAATAGAGGACTTTCAAGCATTCCTGAGAAGAGTAGAACTGAATAGAAAAGTTGACATTCAAACACAAGACTCAAGAGAAGCATAAAAAGGGAAACATGAAAGAGTAATCAAAAGGGACACAAAAAAGTTAAACTGTTTACATTCCTACATGGGAAAATTATACTTGTAACTCCTAAGGACTTTCTCATTCTTTGGGCAGTTTGAAGTGGTACACATAGACAGAGAACATGGGAGTGAGTTAATTATATTAAGATAACCCCCCACCCCCAAAATCAAAGAGTAAACAAGTTGTGGCATATGGTTGTGATGGAATGCTATTGGGCTGGAAGAAATGATGAGAGGGGTGATTTCATTAACAAAAAAAAACCCAAAACAAAACTGAGAAGGCCTATACGAATGGATGAAAAGTGAGAAAAATTGGGAGATCATTGTGCACAGTAACAGCAATATTGTAATGATGATCAGCTGTGAAAGACTTGGCTGCTCTGATCAATACAATGTTCCAAGACAATTCCAAAATACTTAGGTTGAAAAAATGCTATCTGCCTCCAGAGAGAGAACTGATGAACTCTGAAGGCAAACTGAAGTATAACTTTCTCACTTTTATTTTTTGCAATGTGGCTAATATGGAAATAGGTTTTGCACTATTTCACAAGTATAATTGATATCATTTTGCTTTGGGAGGGAGAGAATTTGGAAGTCAAAATTTAAAAAGAATGCTAAAAATAAACAATAAATCTATTTTAAAAATTGTTGGTGACCTTTAAGAAAACAATTCTGTTCATTGATGCTGAGTCATATTGCAAGGCGGGTGAGTAACTAGAAGCATGTAATTTAGGGGTATAAACTAAGGTTACATAATTGTGTAAGGTTAAAAGGAGAGAGAGAATGAGAGAGGGAGGGAGGAAAAGAGAGAGAAGAAAGGAGAGAGAGACAGACACAGACACAGTCATAGACACAGACACAGACAAGACACACACACATGCACGCACGCACTTGGAGGGGGCGGGGGGGGGGGGGAGAGAGAGAGAGAGAGAGAGAGAGAGAGAGAGGCAAACAAGATCAAGGGAAGATTTAACTTCTCTGGCAGTCCTAATGGAGTACTTTGCTGTGTCCTGAATAGTAAGTGGTCAATACACATTTGCTGAATGAGAAAATATTGAGTACTCACTATATATTACGCCCTGGGGGAGATACATAGACATAAAAGACATGGTTCTTGACCTCAAGAAGTTTATAATCTAATTAGCTAAATACATAGTGCTCCCACACTATTCTTGGCTTATCAATAATAAGAGTGGAGAGCCCAAATATAAATTAGTTACTGTCTTATGCAAGTTTTCTTGCCTTGATACTGATATCTCCTCAAGCCTGTGGAAAGAAGGAGAAAAAAAGAAAGGAAGGAGGGAGAGGAGGAAGAAGGGAAAGGAAAAGGGATTGAGGGAGGTAAGAAAGGAAAGAAGAGAAAGAGGGAAGAAGGGACGGGAAAAGGGAGAGAAGAAGAGAAGGAAGGAAAGGAAAGAAAGTGAAGAAAGAAAGGAGGGATGTAGAGAAGGAGAGGAAGGAAAGAAATCTTGTCAAAAGCAGGTTGTAGTTTGGATTGGTTGGTTGCTGTCCTTTGTTCTCAAGGAAGACCAAAATGACATCACTTGCTACAGTCAAGATTTAATGTGTCTGACTGTGGCTGATCAGGCCAATATGAGCTCGTAATGCTGTACCATAGGTCGGGCACTAGTAGTCTGCGTGAACATTTGGGGTGGATACTCTTAACTTTGCACATCCTGCGTTTCCTTTGAGCTGTTTCAATTCTGTTTCGTTCATAAAGCACAGCCCCTTCTCTGATGTGAGCACACTGTACTGAGCAGTCCTGTGCCAGTGTTTCCTTTGACACACAATCAATTTCAAAGTTCTTGGGAGAGACCTTGAGAGTGTCCTCATATCACTTCTTCTGACCACCATGTGAACACTTGCCCTGTGTGAGTTCTTCATAAAATAATGTTTTTGGCAAGCATACATATGTTTTGCATTTGAACAACATGGCCAGCCCATCAGAGTTGTGTTTTTTGAAGCAGAGCTTAAATGCTTGGCAGTTTGGTTTGAGTAAGGATCTCAGTGTCTGGTACCTTACCCTGCCTGGTGATCTTTAGAATCTTCCTAAGACAATTCAAATGGAAGCAATTCAGTTTCCTGTCATGGCACTGGTAGATTGTCCAGGTTTCACAGGCATACAGCAATGAGGTCAGCACTGCGGCTCTGTAGACCTTCAGTTTGGTACTCAGTCTAATACCTCATCTTTCCCACACCTTCCTTCGGAGCTTCCCAAACACTGAGCTAGCTCTGGCAATGCATATGTCAGCCTCATTATCAATGTGTACATCCCTGCAAAGTACTACCAAGGTAAGTGAAATTATCCACAGCTTTCAAAAGTTCTCCATGTGCTATAACTGATGGTTCCATGTATGGACAGTGTGGTGGCGACTGATGGAGCTCCTGCGTTTTCTTGGATAGTCTAATGGGGTGGAGAACCTGCGGCCTCGATGCCACATGTGGTCCTCTAGGTCCTCAAGTGTGGTCCTTTGACTGAATCCAAACTTTTGTTCTGTGGAGTTTGGATTCTGTCAAACGGCCACACTTGAGGACCTAGGTGGCCACATGTGGCCAGGAGGCTGCAGGTTCCCCACCCCTGGTTGGATAACTATCTTCAAATCTTGACCAAGGGAGAAGAATTAGACTTATCCCGCTTGGCCCTTGAAGGAAATTACAAAGATGCCAATTGAAGCTGGATGCATGGAAACTCTTCACAGCCATTAGAACTCTTTAAGAGTGGAGTGGGCTGTGGAAGTGGGCTCCCTCTCATTGGAGCTCTTGAAGCAAAGGTTGGGTACTGCTTCACAGGTATTTTGTAAACAGGATCCTTGTGTAGCTTTGGGTTGGACTTTATGACCAAAAAGGTCTCTTCTAATTCTGAAATTCCGTGATAATATGAAAACATAAACAGAACCTCTGGGGATACAAGAGTTCACAGAGAAGAAGGTGGAAGTGAAAAAAAAAATCCACAACAACCAAAAACCAAAATGAAAACCGAAACAAAACTCGTGCTCCCAGATTCTTTCACCAAAAGACTACTGGATTGCTTCTTCTACTTTAAGTTAAAGCAGGATAATTTTTTTCTTGTTTTTTTCAGCCAAAGTAAAACAAAGCTTATTAAAGATCCACCATATTGAATAGACTCTTAAGGAATCTGAGCATTTGTATTGCTAATGCCGGTGGGTCAGAGGGAATCTGAGCCAGACCAAATCTGAGTCAATGATTTTTTTTTCTATAGAGACAGACCACATCTCCTATAATCAATCAATCAATTGTTATTTATTAAATACTGACTTTGCCAGGCACTGTGCTAAGCACTGGGGATACAAAAAAAAGGCAAAAGACAGTGCCTGTCCTCAAGGAGCCTACAATCTAATAGGGGAGGCAACATAGAAACAAATATATATAAAGGAAGCTACGCTACATACAAGAAAAATTAATATATGTACAAATATATAGAAAGGAATGGTATATATTACATTAATACAATATATTTATATACAAATATTATATACATATATAAAATTAATAGATGCAAATGTATACAAAGGAAGCTATATACAAGAAATCATTAATAGAGGGAAGGCACTAGAATTAGGAGGGGTTGGAGTCTTGTAACGACAATGTGGCTAACAGCTGCAGTAGGGGTATAAGATCCAACAAGACCAGCAACAAGAGCTGCCAGCACAGGTCCTTTGATCTGCTTTTCTAGGGAAAGCAACTTTAAGGGGCTAACAATGTCACTTTAATCAAACATACGTATTATTATTCACTTAGTCGGGGGGGGGGGGGGCGGGGAAAGCCAGCACCCTGAACTTCAGAGCAAATACAATCAGAAATTACAAACATACATTATATTGTAATACAAGGAAAATTAGGAACCCCTGAGAAACCCCTAGCTACTGACAAGCACCTCCAGAAAGAATGGACTCAGATATCTTTGGCATATAGCAAGCCCCCTGGGACTCCATGACTCCACCAAGGAATGTGAGTAGATAGGACCATCCCACTGAAGGATAACCTGGCAGATCCTTTCTAGCAGATATCCCTGGGGCTCCGTGACTCCACCAAGGAATTTAAATGAGATTACCCCAATAGTACCATAACCTGACTGAATCTTTTGATCAGCCAGGACCTTTGTTCCTGTTCCCTCCCCCCCACTCTGTACCCCCATATCCTATATAAGCCAAGCCATCACCCCAACACATTTGCCATTGATTTGTGGTGCCGTACCCCGACGGCCGCCGGCTAATAAATTCTCCACTTAAAACTTATACTCTGTGGTGCGTCTCGCTCGCTTCTGGTACAACAATATAAACAGAGTAAATAACACAAACCAGTCTGTCCGTAGCAATACATGGTTACCAGAGAAGCACCAACCTCTCGGTTTTTCCAAAGCCAAGGGCTCTTAACAACGGCTGCCCAGAGTCTCTTCTACTCGAATCACAAGCCACTCTTCCAGTGAGTCAGAGCCCCCAAAAGTCAACCCCCAACCTCAGATCTTATATACACATCTCAGGGCTCTGGGGCACTTGATTACCTCAGTGCTGAGAAGCACTCAAACAAATTTTGCCGGCCATTTGTTTTGAAAGGCTAGACTCATCAAAGGTACTTGATTACCTCAGCATTCCAAAAGAGGAAACAACAAAAAAGTCCTGCCCTGACTACCATCACAATTCTTCCTGCAAAAGATGGGACTTTAGTTGGTAATAATGGAATCCAAGGAAGTCAGTAAGGCTGAGTTGAGGAAAAAGAGCTTTTCTAGGCATGGAGGGGTTGGGGTGGGTGTAATCAGAGCCTTAACTGGGTTAAAAATTAAGGGAGAGAGGGAAGGAAAGAAGAAGATTGACATACCTAAGTTATGTATCAACAGCAGTTAATATACCGAAGAAATGTACCTCCCTGAGGCCAAGCTACCATGGATGAATCAGCCTTTTTGAACTTAACTAGGCTGGTCTTTCTAAGACAAGCCTACAGTCTGTGTATCTAGTGGAGGCTGTCCTTATGACCACCTGAATTTTGAAGCTCTATGAAAAAAAAGACTATATGGGAATGATGAGGGTTTGGGGTGAGAGGTGCTCGACACCCCAAAGTACCGACACACCGGGTCTTGCCGAAAGAATTCGACTCAAGTTTTCTCAGCCAAGGGAAAAGACAAAGTTTATTAAGAGTTAGCCAAATAGGCCTACCCCAAGACATCCCACCCCTTGCGACGCCTGTAAGGAAAGCGGGCCAGACCAATCTGAGCTAGATTGGATCTGACCACCTTCATGGAGGCAAGATGGAGATTATATATACACAAAGGTTGTGGGAGGGATTGAGGGGTGGTCTGGGGTGACCAGAGGAGGGGTCTAGGGAGGGACTTAAGGAGGAGTCTAAGGAGGAGCTTGAAGGGACTGGGATGAGGTCAGACTCCAGGGTGGGGGAAATAGCTGAAGGCTATATGGAAATGACAGACCATGAAGGGCTAGGGTAACAGAGCTAGGGTATAGATATTTTGATCAGGATTAAGGATGGGAAACAGGATTAAGGGTGGGAAACAGCTGGACAATAGAGGACTGGGCAAGGTAGGCATTTGGGCTTAATGGTTATAGCCTCAGGCCAAGGCCAGGTAGAGTGGGAAGATTCAAGGAGAGTTCAAGGGTTCAAGGGGTTCCCAGAGACTGTGCCCTCATCAGCTGGAGTGGTGGTCAGTTTAGTTTTCAAAGTCCCAAAAGCTTGTGCTGGGTAGGGGCCCCACTCTAGAGGGAGTGAGTCAGGGACTTGAGTGGCAATTAATGGTTGCAGTTCCTCCCAAGCCTTGGGCTTAATTGGATATTGAAGGCAATGGAGGGGAACTATGGCTGGGGTGGCAGAAGTAGCTTGCCCAGGAATTCCCTGATCCCAAACAATTGGCTCAACCCTCTCCCACGCCTCTGGGGGAACATGGGGAGGTCTGGGAAACAGAGGGAAAAGGGAGTTATGAGGTTTAACTAGAGAAAATTGGCTTCCCAATTTCACCATCAGGTCCCTTCCCCAAAAGGGGGCAGGGCCAGAGAAGGAGTGTTCAGACAACAGATCCTTGATGCCCATGACCTGATGGGTCGAGGGGCATGTGGGGCCAGAGCAATTAGTTAAAACAAGAGAACATAGCCATGATAAAGTGGGTAACCTTAAATTCTGCCTCGATTTTGCCCAGGGCTCCGTGAGAGGTGGAGAAAGTGGGAGCACAGCCAAGCCCCAGGCTTTCCCCTCCTTCCGAGTCTTGAGAAGACTGGAGGACAGGGTACTGGGAGGAGGCTCTACCACTTTTCCAACCTCAGGGATAGTCCTTCCTCCAACGTCCCTCCTGGTTACATGATGGGCACGGTCCTGGGGGCCTGGATCCTGGAGGCTTTTTCCAGGGGGGCACCCTAGAGGGGCGCTTCTTAGACCAGTGACCCTCCTTGTGGCATTGAAAGCAGGTTTTCCCACTGCCCAAGTCACAGGGATTCCTCCAAGAGGGCTCCCTGGAGGGGCGCTCCTTGGGGCTTTTCCTGGCCATGGCAGCAGCCAAGAATTGAGCATGTTCTCTGTCTCTAGCTCTTTCCCTGTGTTTTCTTTCCTCTGCTGCAACCAGGTCTCTATTGTTGAAGACTCCAAGGGCCAAACCCAGTAATTGGGCCTGAGGTGTTTGGGGTCCCATTGCCAATTTCTGCAGTTTCCTCCTAATATCTGGGGCAGACTGATTAATGAAATACATGTTAAGTATTGCCGCCCCTTCAATAGAACCAGGATCCAAATTTGTATACTTCTTAATAGCTTCTACTAGCCGGGCCTGGAAAAGGGCAAGGTTTTCTTTTTCTCCCTGAGTAATCTCCCTAATTTTTTGAAAATTTATTTGCTTTTGAAATGCAGTTCTTAGGCCTTGTAACAGGCAAATTACTATATGGTCTCTCTTTTCTCTATCCTCACTCCTTTGATAATTCTATCCTGGGTCACTAGTGGGAACAGCAGCTGTTCCTGGGGGATATTTTATGGGGTTATTGCTAGCCAAACTGTCCCCAAATTTTTGAGCATGTTCCCATATTCTCCTCTTCTCAGTGGTACAACAGGTAGAGAAAAGGATATGCAAATCACACCAAGAAAGTTCAAATTGCAGGGACAGATCCTTAAAACCCTCAGTAAACTTAGTTGGATTTTCTGAGTATCTCCCCAGTTTTTCTTTAATTTGAATGAGATCTGAAATGGAGAATGGAACATGCACTCTCCTTGTCCCAGCAGGGGAGGCAGGCATTTCCCTCAGGGGAAAAAACCTTGAAGGCTCTGTGGGACCTGGAGCTTGGGGCTGAGGTAGATTAGACTGCAAGGCCAGGGCATCTGGCTGGCAAGGGAGAAGATCAGCTAGTACCTGAGGAGGGGTAGGGGTCAGAGAGGGAGACACCAAAGAGACCTGAGTGGGAGCCACCTCAGAGAGAGAGGGAGGAGGTACTGCCTTGTGGGCAGGGCCCGAGGCTGGAACCTGAGTAGGGGTTGCCTCGGGGGCAGGGCCTATGGCGGTAGATGTTGCAGGGCCTGCAGTAGAGGCAGGGCATGAGGCCAAAACCTGAGTAGGGGTCCCTTCGGCTGGAAATTCCTTCCTCAGTAAAGGAGAAGTTAGGAGTAATTGTCGGGAGACAAACAAAATAAAACAAGAAAACAAAATATACAGAAGGTACCTGAAACTTTCCCAAATTCCCAGTGCCGAAACAATTGAAAGGATCTGGCACATGCTTCCGGATGGGGCATCTGTCCATGTCCTTCATGCCTCAGAAGCCACGCTTAGGTTCATGGCCTCCAAAATGACCACTGGACCGAGAACCACCTGATAGCGTCAGGATGAACGGGACAGGCTCCTAGCTGTCTGACCCACTGAGACCTGCTGAGGTCAGGCCCGAGAAGCACAACCAAAATGCTTGGAGAGCGAGGAGGGGGATGGGGGGGGGGCTCACATACCTTCAGTCTTGGCTGGAGAAGAACTTGAGATTAGCAGTGCTTCCCGGTCAGGGAACCATAAATGATGAGGGTTTGGGGTGAGAGGTGCTCGACACCCCAAAGTACTGACACACCGGGTCTTGCCAAAAGAATTCGACTCAAGTTTTCTCAGCCAAGGGAAAAGACAAAGTTTATTAAGAGTTAGCCACATAGGCCTGCCCCAAGACATCCCACCCCTTGCGATGCCTGTAAGGAAAGTGGGCCAGACCAATCTGAGCTAGATTGGACCTGACCACCTTCATGGAGGCAAGATGGAGATTATATATACACAAAGGTTGTGGGAGGGATTGAGGGGTGGTCTGGGGTGACCAGAGGAGGGGTCTAGGGAGGGACTTAAGGAGGAGTCTAAGGAGGAGCTTGAAAGGACTGGGATGAGGTCAGACTCCAGGGTGGGGGAAATAGCTGAAGGCTGTATGGAAATGACAGACAATAGAGGGCTAGGGTAACAGAGCTAGGGTATAGATATTTTGATCAGGATTAAGGATGGGAAACAGGACTAAGGGTGGGAAACAGCTGGACAATAGAGGACTGGGCAAGGTAGGCATTTGGGCTTAATGGTTATAGCCTCAGGCCAAGGCCAGGTTGAGTGGGAAGATTCAAGGAGAGTTCAAGGGTTCAAGGGGTTCCCAGAGACTGTGCCCTCATCAGGAACACTGGTGGTGTTTTTAATAGAGGGTGGGGAACCCTGCCCTTAGAAGGGGAATTCTAGTTTAATTACTGATGTGGCAAAAGCCAGAAACATTGTGATTTAATTTCAAGAAATGAGAAAAGAATACGGAAGGCCTTCACTTTTAAGGTCAATATGTGTACTTTTCCCTAAGAGAGGAGGAGGACTGGTCTGAATCTAGAGGAGGTTGCTTTACCCAAAGATTCATAGGATTCACAAGAAAGTAGCAGCCACCTTCTTGCTGCGTTGGTATGCGGAAGGATGGGAGAGGTGGCAGAAAGCTGGGGTTTGGGTCAGGGGAGGGAAACAGCAAGTACAGCAAACAGCAGAGGGTGATGAGAAATGTTGCTGCAAGGAAGTGAAAAAGAAATAGTGTGAGTGTTATCAATGAGAGATGACTGAAGGCAGGCAGAAGGAGGAGTGGAAGGAAGGAGAAAAAAAGTAAAGGAAGGAGGGAGAGAAGGAAGAATGGAAAGAAAAAGGGAGACAGGTAATGAAAGAAGGAAAGAACAGAGAGAGGGAAGGTGAAGGTGAGAGGCGAAGAATCACCTGGAGGCAAAAGGCATGAATCAGCCAGTCAACAAGCATTTATTAAGCACCTACTATGTGCAGGGCACTGTGCTAATCTACAGGGATACAGACAAAGGTAAAAGACAGTTCTTGCTCTCAAGGGGTTCACAGTTTGACAGGAGACATACAAGGACAGCCTGCACTAGAGGCAGAGACTGTAGGCTTGTCTTAGAGGGACCAAGCTAGTTAAGTTCAAAAAGCCTGATTCATCCATGGTAGCTTGGCCTCAGGGAGGTACCTTTCTTAGGTATATTAACTGCTGTTCATATATACCTTAGAAATGTCAATTCTCTTCTTTCCCTCCTTCCCTCCCTCATCTTTTAACCTAGTTAAGGCTCTAGTTGCACCCCCCCCCCCCCCAAGAAATGTACTTCTACGTAGAAAAATGCTGTTTACCAGCTATATTTGAGATAATCAACAGAGGGAAAACACTAAAATCAAGAGAGTTAGAAACCTTTTTGTAAATGTAAAATTAGTAAAATCAAAAAGGATTGGGAAACCTTCTTGTAGGGGGTGGAATTGTAGCAGACTTGAGAGAAGATAAAATGAATAAACCAGATCGAAGAAGAGCTAGGTGGCACAGTGGATAGAGCATTGGCCTGGAGTTCAATCCAGCCTCCGCACGTAGCTGCGTAAGCGTGGGCAAGTGACTTTGGCTCTGTTTACCTCCATTTGTCCATCTGTAAAATGGGCATTATAACAGCATTTACCTCCCAGGGTTGTTGTGCGGATCAAACGAAATAATTATAAAGCACCGCCCCGCACATAGTAGGTGTCACATAAATGTTAGTATGATAGGATAAATAATCATGTCATTTATTAAGTTTATTAAGTTATCACGGGCTGGGCAGTGTGTTTAGCATTGAGGATAGACGGGTAGAGATCGTGGTCCTTTTTACACAGCGCTGTCTTTATGGTCCACAACCTGCCCTTTCCCCAACCTGTTGGGGGCAGGTGATGTAAGTATTATCACCCCCATTTTACAGATGCTAAAACTGGAGTGACTGGGCATGGTTTCCAAGCTTGTGTCAGGGTCAGTCCGGGTATCTCAATTCCACGTCCTTAAATTTTTCCACTACGAGACCCAGGTGGGGGTGGGGTGGCCCGGAAAGAGGCTTCTGTCCAGGAGTGTGCAGGTAAACGTTTAACCACCTGCTTTCCGGGTGGAAAACGTATCCACGACACACTTTTAAGTTTAGCACTTATTATTAACGTTTTCCGACCATCTTTTTTTTTTTTTTTTTTTAAAGCCTAGACCATCGACAGAATATCAAACTAAGCCTAGATTCGTCCAGTTGGCCGGATTTTCAAGGGGTCAGAGCTCCCGCTGGGAATTTAACGAGCGGCTCAGCCCACGCCGGGATTGCATCTCTCGCGGCGGGTGGCTCCGCAGCAGCAGTCCCACATTTGTTTACAAAGTGCGCTCGCGTCCTTGAGCTCACGTGTCCGGGGGACCCGGCCGCCATTGGCGGGCGCCCGAGCCCCGGGAGGGAAGGCGCAGGTTGCCGAGGCGCATCTCGGCCGCCCGCCCCGCGTAGGGATGACCGCGAGGCGGGGCGGCGGGAGGTGGGTGCGTGTGCGGGTGCGAGCCCGCCGCGGGCAAGGGGCGGACGACGCGAGGGGCGGGGCGAGGCGCGGGCGGCGCTAGGACCCGCCGCCCGCCCCCTCCGGCTCCCGGGAGCTTGATAAAGCGGCAGCGGCGTTTGACGTCAGCGGGGAGTTAATTTTAAATCGGTACAAGATGGCGGAGGGGGACGCGGCAGCGCGGAGGCAGCAGCAGCAGCGCCCGCCCCAGGAGCTGCGGCGGCGGCGGCGGGGGCGGCCTCGGAGCGGAGAGTCGGCGGTCCAGGACAACCACGTCTCGTCCCCGTCCTCGCTAGGTAGGGGCCGGGCCGCGCCGGGTCTTCGTCCTCTGGGGCTCCCCGCGGCCGTGCCCTCCCGCTCGCCCGCCCGCGCCTAGGCCGCTGCCGGAGCCAGGGGGAGCGGGCGCGCGCGCGCGTGGGGCCGGCCTGGCCTGCTCCGGAGGGGGCGGGGGGCTGTCCTTGACCGTCCCCACCCCGGAGCGGGGCGCCGCGGGGGGCGGGGTGGGGGGGGGCCGCCCTTGGTACGCGGACGCGCCCCTGGGGCAGGGGGCGAGCGGGGCCAGGCTCGGAGGCCCCTCCTCCAGAATCCCCCTTTGGGGGCTCCCCGAGGGGTGGAAGTTCAAGGCTACCTGCCCGACTCGGCCCGCGGGCTCCTGCCGCCGGGGTGGGGGAGGGTACAGCGAGAAGGGGGGGCCGGGGCGGGGAGGGGGCGCCGTCGGGATGGGGAGCGGCGAGCCCCCGGCCCAGCTGCACGGACGTAAGCGCGTCTGGTGCATGCCCAAAGCCCGGCTCGCACCTCTTCCAGAGCCGCGGGCGGGGGCAGCCAAGGGCCAGGCGTCCCTTCGCCCGAGATCGCCCCTATTTTTAGGAGAAGAGCATTTGGCCGGTCCGGGTGGCGTCCGGGGCACAGCCGCCGAAAGCTCCCACTGTGGTCACCCAGAGTCAACCCCGGCCCCGGCCACTGCCCCTCTGGCTAGTGGGTTCTGGACCGGACGGCGGCCGAAAACCCCCGTGAACCCGACGTCTTGACGACTAACTTTGTCCTGTTACCCTGTTTGAAACTTCTCGTAGCTTGGCTCCAGTCTGCATGACAAGTCCCTGGAAATCATCTTATGTAATCCCAAGAAGCCCCGGATTGTTCTCAGGATCAAAGTCTTCTCCCCCGTATTGTAACATAGGAGCCTGTTTAGTCCTGGACAGTCCTGGACTTGTTACTGTAGCAATCACATCCTTTTCCCCGGCCTTGTCAGAAACGACCCCGTTTAGCGCTGTTACACGTTGTTGGAGAAATTAAACTCTCCTCCCATTGTAAAAAACGGAGAATAGTGAATTAAAATGCCTGCCAGAGACATCATAACTGACGCTTCCAGCGTTATTCTCTGCGTTAGGAAAACTTCTGTTTACTAAGGTATACTAGAAGGTTAAGAATTTTAAGCTGTTAGCTGTTCTTTTGAGCCTTCAGCTGTTATTCCCAGTGTTACCCCAGCATTAAGAAAACTTATTTGCTAAGGTGTACTAGGGTGTTAAGAATTGTAAGCTACTAGTTACTCTTTTGAGCCATCAACTATTATTAGTTATTCCTGGCCTTAGGGAAACTTACACAGCATTTGTCTAACGTGTACTAGAGTGTAAGAATCTTTAGGAGTAATGTCTTTTGCCGACATTATTGAAAAGCCTCAGAAAATGAGTCGTCTTAAATATTAAAATATTAACCTTTTATTTTTAAAACTAGTCCTTTAAAATAGTTTCTATATATGAATCTCAAGGTGTTAGAAATCTTCCCACCTTGCAGTATATACTTAAGATAATTTAATTTCTTAACTACCTGCTGAAGTTAAATTAGCCTTCCCTGAATTCCTGCTTTGATGCCTCACTCAGGCGGGGAAAGTGTGTCTGAAAGTGGATTTTTGGAGGGTGTGCCAGCAGACCTACCAAACCTGAAAAGTTTCCAGTTCGTGGCTGGTTGTCATTGGAGAACTAGGCTAGGTGAGTCTTGGGAGTAGCTAGAAAGTTGGCTCCCAGGTGAAACTTTTTTTTTTCTCCAAGCTGTAGCAGCTCGTGAAGAGTTGGCTAATTCCTAGAAGGGATGAGATCTACATAGGAGGGAGCGATCGCAGAGATGAAGTCATAGATCTGTGTGGATTAGAAGTATGTGTTATTAATTCATCATCAATTACGAAAAATAACTTTGATGGTGGTGCCATTATAGTAAGTCACCTCCTATTGCTCATGCTTTTAAAATTCTGTCTGCATTCATTCATAAGCATTTATTTGTCAAGCTAGGCTCGACTAGGCTTTGCTAGGCACTGTGTGAAGTCTTAGGGAGACAAAAGTGAATCTGAGTAACATACTTTATATTGGAAGGATGCTTCGTGGACTCAGTTAAGTAGTTAAAAATACATGCAAAGTTATTGGGGGTGGGGCTGGAAGGGTACTAGCAAGTGGGGTTGTCAGGATAGGCCTCTGCTGGAGGTGACAATTGAGCTGAGCCTTGAAGGAGTGTGGATTCTAAGAGGTCCATGTGAGGAGGGAGGCATGAAGGACCCTAGGTGCTATAGAGTAAGCCACCAGTTTGGCAGGAAGGTAGTAAATAAATGAACCATAGCCTGGAAAGATAGGTCAGGGCTATTCTGGAGGGGTTTAAATGCTCTAGAGGGTTTTTAATAACAAAATTTATCCTAGAAGTAAAAGGGAGCCCATGGAGCATCTTGAACTAGGGTTTGTGATTATTTTTTAAGAGGCATTTTTGGCAGTGCGATAGATAAGCTCTCTGGCCTTGACATCGGGGAGACCTGAGTTCAAATGTGCCCTTAGACACTAGCTGTGAGACTGAAGACAAGTCCTTTGACCTCGGACTGCCTCAGTTTCCTCAACTTTAAAATGAAGATAATGACAACACTTACCTGGAAGGGTTGTTTAGACAGATAAAATGAGATCGTATTTATAAAAAGTGTTAAGCACAGTGCTTGGTGCACAGTAGGCACACAGAAGTAGTAACTGCTTATTTCCTTTTCTTCTCCTTTCTGCTTATCGGTTGTTTTCCATGTGCGGGGAGCAATGTCTATCATTTTTCAGGTTTTGCTTAGTTATGGACTTAAAACCAGTTAATCAAAGTTATTGGAGTCTATATAAAATAGTATATAAAGCAAGACTTGTTGAATCATTCAGTCATGCCCAACTCTCTGTGACCCCATTTGGGGTTTTCTTGTCAGAGATTCTGGAGTGCTTTGCCATTTCCTGCTCCAGCTCATTTTACAGATGAAGAAACTGAGGCAAACAGGGTTAAGTGACTTGACCAGGATTACACAGCTAGTAAATGTCTGAGGCCAGATTTGAACTCAGGTCTGTCCTGTTTTCAGGGCTGGCACTCTATCCACTGAGCCACCTAGCTGCCCCGGAACAAGACTAAATAATAACTATTTCTCACACACCACATGTGCCTTTGAGATTGGTAATCTCTTGACCAGAATTAACTTCCTTCTTACCTGTCTCCTGTTATAATTCCTAGCTTCGTTCTAGGCTTAGCTCAGGCACCACTTCTGCATGAAACCTTTCCTGTTTCTCCCCACAAGTACCTCACCTGGCCCCCCCCCCTCCCCCCTGCCGTCTGTTTTCTATACATCCATGTGTATTTGCCTTCTGGATTAGTTCTAAGTTCACAGTTTTTGTATCTTCAGCACTTAGGACATTGCTTGTTGACTAACAAGAAGTGGGCCCACTTAGTGTAGTGGCCCAAGAGGGCCTTGTATCTGTAAGATTGAGTTGTAGCTGTGCTTTGTCTAAATTTTTTTCCCTTAACCTCTTCTAAAACTTTTAGTAGAGTTTTCTGTACACCTGTTAGACTCTCATTAGGTTTATTGAATGAATCAAGTGCATGAACTTAGGTGTATATTTTGGCTGCTTAGGACTTTTTAAAAAAGAAACTTTATGGTTTCTGGACTATATTCCTCATAGGTGAGGTGTTATGTAGAAGTTATCAGAAGTCTTCTTGGTAAGTGTCAAAGGAAAACCTTAATCATCCTAGAAATGTACTTTATTGAATGTACTTTTTTACTTTTAAACTTAAGTTTCAGAATATGACCAAAACAATATGTAATATTTAAAAATAAATTTATTGCAGAGTATATTTTTGGCCTTCTGTGGAATGTAGTGTTTGGGGTTGGGGGGGGTGGAGGGGTGGGGAAGTAAAGTGAAGAGTACTGCCTAGTAAAGAGACACTGCCCTTTTCAGTGAAAGTAAATTGGTGGTGAAAATAACTCTGGTTCTAAGGTTAGAACACCTACATTTATTTTTGGAATTCTGTTTAGTTGAATTCATTGGTAAAGGGTCTTGGAGTAGGGAATACCTGTGTTTAAGCCCTGCTTCTGAAGTTTAGTAGTTGTATGACCCTAAGCATGTCAGTTAACCTCTTCATGCCTCAGGCAATGAATTTTCTAAGTCTCCAAGCGTTAAGTGCCTACTGTGTGCCAGTCAGGAGATGGGGATACAAAGAAAGGCTAGGGAACTCAGTCTAATGTTGGAGACAATTTGCAAACAACTATGTACAGACAAGCTACATACAGGATAAATTAGAAACAATCTCAGAAGGAATGTGCTAAGATTAAGGAGGACTGGGAAAGTTTTCTTGCAGAGCGCAGGACTTTGGCTGCAACTACAAATGACAGGCATAAATATGCATCTGCATTGATGGAGTTTTCACATGCAGAGATCCTACACCAATGGAATCATAGTCCTAGGCCAAAAAAAAAAAGCTGACATGTGTATTGCTTCCTAATGTGTAGGTGACTTTCTTCACAGCAGCCCTGAGGTCATATAAATAGGGAATAGAAGTGTTATAAATTCCAGTTTTACAGATGAGGGAACTTAAGTGTAGAGAGAAATTACATGTTGAGGTTTATGCAGCTGTCTATGTCAGTAAGTGTTGGAACTAGGACCCAAACCTAGGGTACTTATTTTGAGGATTTTTTTTTAAAGAGGCTCCATTATATTTCTTTTTTTATATAGTTTAAGACATTTTTCAAAATATGTCCATGTCCATGTGTCTAATACCTCTCGGGCTAAAATAGTATTTAAAAGTAACTAGAAAACGGTTGACTAGTTGAATGCTCTTGGAATTCAAGGTCCTATTTCTTTTAAAAGCATTAGACTAAGCAGTATGAATGAAAATGAATGAAGAGGCAGTTATTAAGCACCTGCTCTGTGACAGCCACTGTGGTAGAGCTTGGAAACACAAATACAGAAGTGACAGTACAGGCCTCCAGAAGCTTGCATTCTAATTGGGGGTGGGTGTTGGGAATGAAACCCATAGGGAAATGGGGCCAGGAATGAGTTTTGATCTGAGGAGTCACCATGATTCTGAGTACGGCCATCTGGCAATTGATTATTTCACCTTTTTTAGTAGCAGTGTAGCTGCATTGATTACTGTTTCCAGACTATGTGGGGTGGGAATGGGGGTAAGAAGAGAGGAGTGTTGGAACTGGTCCATTAGAGACAGAACAGATGGCAGGATGGCTCTTGGTAGATTCTCTGGGGCCAGCTAGTGGGTTAGTGTTTTCATTCGTTCACCTACTAATCAAGACAGCACTCCCCCAGGGCAGAGATCCAAAGTTTAGTGGATTGACTCCATCAGGGTGGGTAGGGGGCTTGGTCTCTGGAGATCTGGGTCTAGAAGGCCACCATTTTTGGTGGTTAAATAGTAAAATTTGAAGAGGCAGACATATCTTTTGCATCTGAACCCTAATCATCTTCCAGAGGTAACTAACAGTAACTACAGGATATAATATAATAAAATACAGGAAATAATATTTAAAAGGAAGGCACTAGAATTAGGGGTTAGGAAAGGCTTCCTGTAGGAGGGGAGATTTAAGTTGGAACTTAAAGGAAAGGAGGTCAGTAGTCCAAGTCATTTCCTGCCCTGTTGTATCAGACTTTGGAGTGGGTAGGAGGACATCCTCCTTTTAGTCAAGCTGAGATAGATTCAACTGGGATTAAAAAAGTACAAGAACATAGAATTGTTGCCCAGCTTTCCCTCCCTGACCCAGTCAGCCTTCTATACTGGTTCCGTCTTTCATCTTGTTTAGTTGAATCCTTTCCCTATAGGTTGATTAAATCCTGTCAACAAATGGGACCAGGGGTTGTGCTAATGAATTCCTAATTTCTGAAGCCTCTTTTCCTCCTTAGGAATACAGTAGCATATAACTCTTTATGATAGCATTCTTTTTCTTCCATTTGAGTGAGGGCAGTACTTAAGACTAAGAAGAAATAAAAGAAGAGAAAAGTTAGAGAAAAGGAAGGAAATACA